>NW_027526204.1:148319236-148871736 GCF_048455015.1 Haemaphysalis longicornis | reverse complement strand
TATGCGAACGCGGAAAAATTGAACTGAATCCTACGTCCAAAGAGGTGTACACTAAAAAGTCTTGCTGTCCCCTTTACACACGGGTTAGGAAAAACCCTGAAATTAGTTTTTGGACAACTCTATGGGCAGCATTTCCAAGTAAAAACATTGTGGGTTAACAATGTACAGGCTGCGCAGTAATTGATGAATCTGTAAAAACCGCCTTTTTCCAGTATACTCATTCTCCCTGACACGTGGATGTTCTGGAAAAATCTACCAGAACAGTGTTTAGATACCTGCGCAGTTACCTATTCCAACAAAATGCAGTTCAATATCTGAACTGGCGTGCGATAAAAACTTTTAAAGAGCACACAAACCAGCATAAGTTCCTCTATACATTTACTTTATTCTCACATTTCCCTATTATTACTGTTTGTTAGTCAGCAGGCGACACAAATCCCGTTTTACGTGCATTCGCGATTCGGGATGTAATGCGGGAAGTTGTGTGGCGTGGCGATACCTGTTTTAGCGATTTTGCAATTTTCTTCGTAAACAAGCAACTGCCGCTGGTGGTGCGATTGGTATTTATGTGTTCACGGCACACTAACTTAACAATGTAGAAAACTCACATTTACGTTTTAGGGATTTTTATTGAAACTTAAGAGGAATGGAGTTCAATGCTAGCACACAGTCATGGGGCTGCCCGTTCTTCTTCTGCACGAGCATATTGATTGAGAGCAGGCGAGAATTGTGTAACGTTTACACTTTCACTGTCGTCTAATTACGACAAGTAAATAAAACTCGGTGAAACTCCACAGATTTATTACTGGTTATTTGTCACATACGTCCTTCAGTTAAACAAAAAAAAACACTAGCGACTGCTACATTCCCTTCTGCGAAATTTGTGTGCAGCGCGAACTGCAGTCTTCTCGGTCTCAGAAGTGATCGCGTGATCAGCGAACGCACGGCGGCGCGCGCTGCTCGGCCGTTATCTCGATCACAGCGCGTTGATGCCGCCCAGCATGTTGTTGCAAATCGTGCTTGAACCTCCCGCGCAAATGTCACGGGGTTCTGTTTAGCGTTGAACGGTGGAGGAATGTGGCGAACGTGTGAGTCGAATGTGCGAGGAATGCTTGAATGTGGAGCCAGTGAGAGAGATGACGCCATAGCCTCACGTTCCAACCTCTCCCTCACACTTTCGCCAGAAGATTATTCGCCGTTTTCTTTGTGTCTCCTCTAGCTAGGTTACAACGCTGTCGCCATCGCCGCCCCTAAGCCACAGTAGCGCCCCCCAAAGTGCTGTGAACTAGCGTCACAGACGTTTCTGCAGCCATTCACCTCCCGTAGATGCCCATAATTTGACACCAGGCGATTGAGCTGTGACATTTCAATTTTCACAGTGAACTGACCAATTAGGACATGTAAATAAAAACCGGAGTTATAATACAGTTGTCTTTGCGGCTAATTTTCATATAATCGTTGTTGGGAGCGTTTTGATAAACCAATAGCTGCAGCTGCTTTGTGCAGAACATTTGTGCGAACTTTGGCTCTTGCGAAAGCCTTCCTGCAGACGCAAAGCGAAAATGCACTGAACCTGAGCCCTATAAACTTTAATGTAGAACACTGCCAACAGGTCGACGCCAAAAAAAGCTCGATAAAATATGTTTTATTTAGGTTCGTAAGGTAATTCTCCAAAGTTCCCGTAGACATATTATGAAAGTGCAACTAATAATAGACGTGTTCATACATTTCTCGACAACTCACTGTACGAGAATGAATCTGGGGCGCACATAGGGTTCATGGTTTCAGACGCTTGCGAGTGTCGGAGTCTATGGCCATCCTGTGACCCTTGTTCTCGGAAAGGTCTTAGATTTTCATAAAACAACGGTAGGTTTTTGTGCCGTAAGCAAGTAAATAAAGCCAAATATTGTGCCTCACGCTAACGTCACTGAGGAGGTGTTAACTTACAGGTGTCGCTATCCTCGAATACCTCGCACTAGCTCCAATTTAGTGAGGACTTTATAATAGCAGTCATATGGGAGAGCTGAGAAAAGGGTGACAAAAAAATGTGCAAAAAGGAGAGGAAGAACCAGTGCCGGCGCCTAACTACCATATGCAGGGTGTTGTTGCTCCCGCAAAATGTTTCTAAGCATTATTTCGAGAGATTTCGACGGCTTCAGCCCATGCGCACACATTTCGGTTACTTACAAACTTTCTTCAAGAAACGCATTTTATAGCCCGTTTCACTAACGAGTGTTATTTTTGAATCGAAAGAGGAGGGAAACCGAATTAGTCAGAACCATTTTTGTCAATTACCAGTATTTGCACTAAGTGTAACTGCGAGCAGTTTTTATTTCCCAAAATTTCTTCCTAGATTTTGATGTTGAATTTGTAAATTTTATACTTTAAGCACGAGTTAGGTGTACAGTTGAACAAGAGTTCTTCGGTTCTGTCCGTTCCCTCGATTTCAGTTTTGCTGGGCTGTTGGGGATCGCAGCTTCCTCACTCGTCCTCACCGCCACCTTCCTTCAAAAATTTTTTCGACAGGCAATCCTGCAAAAAAGGAAAGTTTTGTTGCGTGCTGTGTGTGGCTCATGAAGTAACGCTGATAGCATTTTCCTCCCATATAGACCACATTCATTACCGCTCTCTAATTTTCAAGAGAAAGCATGCTTGCTGGAACCTTTGGTGTCTTTTAGTGATCCTAAATACAATTTATATACAATAGCTCTGAGAATTCATGTTTTTATCAAGGGTGCGTTCGATACTGGCAATGAAAGTTGGTTTCGCTGAATGGATCGAACATTGACAAACTGCACTCAATGTCATGAGTGGGATTCCCAAATATACCGTGGGTGTTTTTTCTGATGGAGGCGAAAAGTGAGGTGGACTGTACGTAATCGTTCAAACTTATCTTTACCCCTCCACAGAATAACATTGGCGTTTGAAATCCAAGTTTTTGTAAGCTTGGGTACAGAGCAGGACTATATTTAGTGCTTCAGGAAGGCGGCTACGATTACAGGTAAACCTGGATATAACGAGGTTGACAAAAATTCGCAACTTTTCCTTACATGCAGGTTTATACTTAAGGCTTGCTTGAATGAAGCAGAAAAGAAACCGAAATTCCGTACATTCGACCTTGTGAAGTCCCCCTAAAGGATTTATTTGACAGGGAAAAACTGCGTTATTTGTGCCTCCTGCTTTCCCACGAGCTTAGTCACTACACGGCACTCCACAAAAGCAGGGTCACTTACCCCGTATTCACAACGTAACTTAAAGATCACTTTGGCCGTTTGACACTTTTGGCTGCCTTAACCAATTTCAAGGACCAAGCTTGTACAGAAATGGCGCCTTTTCATGAACGTGATGCTCTTTTGCGCACTCAAATTTGTTCACAGAGTGGCAGCTGGGATACTCTGCCGGGCAGTGACGTTCTTTCTCGCCGCGGAGACAGTATTTAAAATTGCGAGCTTGTCCTGGAAAGACAACGCTTTTCGTTTTCTTCAGTCATAACCGGCGAACAGACACCACGGTTGGCAGTGGAGACGCGTGACTACGCGCCTATAGGCAAGCCTAGTACCTAACCAACACCGCACACACACTGGAAACGCACGTTTGTTTGCGGTGTGGGCGAAGTTCGCTAAATTAGTGAGTTTCTCCAGCCGATTTTTCAGAAAAAGTATAAAAAACAGTGGCTCATAAGCTTCGCGAATTCGTTACATTAAGGTTAACCGCCTCAATGCGTTCGTTACATAGAGGTCGGGAGCACATGGGTGTCAATGGGGCTGGAAATGTAGAATTGAAAAACTTCGTTAAATCCAGGAATTCGTTTCATAGAGGTTCATTACGCCTAACTGTATCTGAGAAACGTAACAAAAGCTACTGTCTGTCGTATGTTTATTTGCATTCCTTTGAATAAAATGCTGCTTAAGATAAAACTCACATTTAAAAAACGACAAATAAAAACTCACATGTAAAAAACATGTAACAACGACATCTGCTCCTTTCGTAGCAAATGTCGACAAGAGACAGTAGTCTTGGTCGAGATTTGCCAAGCGAATGTCTCCCTGTGCTTCCCCGCTCACCTCTCGTGCTGTTGCCCTTCCTTGGCACTCCTCCCAAGGTAAACACGGAAAAGGTTTGCTCAAATCAAGTTAAATTTACCGCGTTACATTGCTCCAACCCGGGTGCCTCGATGACATCGCTGCCGTATGGCGAAGACGCGCGTGAATTGAGGCACGCAACTACAAAGTTTATAAAACGCCGTTGTCCTACTCCACCCACGTTCCAAGCGGAACATGGAACCAATCTAGTGGAACCTTTTTTTACAGTTTCCGTGTGATTTCTTAAAATTCCTCAAGAAGTTGTAGCGGCGCGGGCGACAGCAGGCGATAGAATGAATTTCTTTTTGTGCAGTGGGTGTATTTTATTAGCTATCCCAATAATCAAGCATCCAGAATTTTTTTTATAGGAACATTATAAATATTACTTATGTATAATTTCTACCCCATATTTGCCTAACGTTTTGTTTTCTTCAACAATTTTGACAAGTATGAACATTGCCACCGGACTTGGACGTTTACATTTGGTTGTGGGTATACAAACCTACTGTGCAGATTTTGTTTCACTTTGGCCGCGTGGCTGAATCGAGTCACAGACAGACAGACACGCATACAGACAGACCGAAATTTCTTCGTCTAAGTAGCCCATGAAAGACTATTGTTTTTGATATCCAACTTAAATCATTTCTGACTTTACAAACATCATGCAACCATTTTTCGCTGCTCCTGTATGCCACAGAGGAGGCGACTGGCACTTGGCTGAAACGAAACCACAATTTGGAGGAACTGTCCATTACCATCGACCCTACTTTGACGTAGGAAGAAACAAACTAGCTTGGAGCATTGAAAAGACTCCAAGAAGAAGTTGCATAAGGTGTCATAAAACAAAGTAAGAAAATGACAAAACGAAAAATGCTGCAGTGGCATAAATTGAAGCGACAACGATAGGGGAACGCGAATATTTCCAAGATCACTGAATGAAAAGAAAATGTGGCGGTAAACCAACGTGAATGGAGACAAGATACGAGAGACACACCTCTTTAGCGCCACGTTTTCTTTTCATCTAAGTATGAACCAACTCGGTCAGCAACAAGTTCTCCTATTTGTAAAAGCAATTCCAACACCAAACGAACAAACTCAGAAGCGATTGTGCTCTCAAGTGCGGTACCGATTCTGGCCATCTATGGCTGTCTACGTTTGCACGTTCACGCACCCCTCTCCAAATCCAACTTTCTTCGGCCGTGCTCAATGGCGCAAACGAATAAACCTTGGCTTCACAATGCGAGGACGCAATTTTTATTCCAACCACGATACGCGCTTTTTTCTTCCCTTCACCCACGATCGTCAGAGAAAGTTGGTATTTACGCAGTGCATTTTGGGTTGGACTACAGACGACATCAGTGGTCGGGTTTGTGCATATTAAGACAGATCTAACAGGTGTAAGCGCGTAACTGCATATAACATGATAAGTAGGCGTACGTCTTAATTGTTAAACGCAAAAGTGTAACTAGCCTCTTCTTTCATGATTTCGGCGTGACCACGGGACGGTTGCGGACTTAATCCTTCTTACTACAGCAGAAACAACAACGCAGCGATTTTTCCGTACCACAGGGTATACGTTTAGCATTAAATCATAGATCGCCAATTGGTAGCCGTTGCTTGGAAGGGTGAGTTTGACACTGCTTTGAACGTCATTCACATTAGCGTTAGGCGACTAAACGTAGGCCTAAAAGGGTAATGGGCTAACGTAGTCTTAGTGACGAAGAGACGAAGTAAAGGGCGCAAGAAAAAGAAAAGGATGGTCTTGCTTTCACGTTTGCAATCTTTAGCGTCTAGCCCTCTCCAATCATTTTAATGGGGAAACCATAAAAAAACTGCCTCTTCCAGGTGAAATAAGGTCCATGTTTTTCGTCGCTGAAACGCGGTTTACATGCCCGGCTTCTGTGCGCTGTTAAGGCCTGAATACATGGAGCGAACTTTCGCAACGAAGTTCGCCCGGCGGAAAATCCGCCGCGGCGCAGTCATGCGCAGTGCGGAGTGTTCGTCGGGCTGCGCTACACGGGGCGAAGACACGGCGTCCGCCGCTGCCTCACCGCTGGGTCGCTGTCAGTGTGGCTAGATGCATAGAGTTTCTCAATAACTATTGAGAAACTCTATGGCTAGATGAGCCGAATGCTGCGAAATGAAGTGCATTACAAGCAAAAACTCTCGATACCACTACAACTTTTCTAAAATTATGGAACACTAAAAAAAAGCGTAAAATTATTGTTTAAAAATAGTTTGTAATCTTGTTGTTGTGTTGCCGATATGCCTGTGCCACCGCAGTTGAAGGAAGCGGCGATCTGAATGTGGTCTGGCTACACTGGGCGCAAATCGTCTGCACTTCATCGTTTGCTCCAGCAACACGGGAAGCTTTTGTCACTACCTCCGCTGAATGGTTACGGTAATTGAATTCTATCCGGGCAGCTTTCGACGACGACAGTGTACCAAGCGCGCGACCGGCTTGAACGGTGAACATCACGCCCAGCCATAGAGATAATATCGCCCAGCAGACGACGCAGACAAGCGGAGCAGGCGGAAATGGGGCGAGGGGCGAGACCTCCTGATTGGCTAGTTTTGGTACGCTGTTTGTTTGCCGCTTCCGGTGCCATCGACGCCGGGTGAACTTATCTGTCCTCGGCAGATCGGTGGCAGACGACGTTTTAAGTGCGAATGCACTTTATAAGCGACCCCAAACCTTCCACCGCCGGCGGCGGCGGCGGCGGCGTCGGCGGCGGCGGCGGCGTGCGCAGTCCTCCTCTCTATATAAAAAAAAACAGCATCCGGCGCCAGGTTTCGATCCGAGGACTGTGCGGGCGCAGCGCGACGCTCTACCGACTAAGCCACGGACGCGACGCTGATATCAATGTTAGTAACGCA
Source organism: Haemaphysalis longicornis (assembly GCF_048455015.1). Taxonomy (NCBI): domain Eukaryota; kingdom Metazoa; phylum Arthropoda; class Arachnida; order Ixodida; family Ixodidae; genus Haemaphysalis; species Haemaphysalis longicornis. The sequence goes on along the minus strand of NW_027526204.1, from coordinate 148,864,777 downwards.
CCTTATATCTTTAACGCATTCAAACTACGTCGTCAGCGGCGTGCGTTGGCGACTCAGCGGCGTTATAGCGGCTTGATAACTGCGTGGTGTACACGTGATACTACAAACCCGATGGAAGAGATGGAAGAGAAGGCGGCGAGGCGGTGGGCTGCGGGGGCCGAGCGCAAGCGCCGCAAGCGGGCCGACAACCGTGCATTCGCACTTTCACATTCTCCCCCTCGGGGAAATGCGGGGGAATTTTTTTCCCACCGCCGCGCGTCGGGCGGACGCCGCCGGGCGTTGTTCGTCGACTTTTCGTCGCATATTCGCTCCATGTATTCCGGCCTTTACGCGTGTAGTGGCATTATTACGCTGGACATCTCGCCCCTTGTGGAATCCTGTCCTGGCATCACTCGACTTTAGGCAAAACACTACCCCGACTGGGTTCTTGCTTACGAGGGGGAGTTCCGCCGTTCAGCAGGCATCAGCATAAATTGACCTCCTTGTGGGCCTTCGCTTCAATTGGTTCCCTCTTCTTCCCGTGTTCTATCTAGACCCTGCGCAATCCTTTTCAATAAAGTTAATTTTTTCTACGTGTTTCCTTCGGTCGGGTCCGCTCAGCATTGCCCAGATGCGAAGAATACGAATATATCCTCTAACAAAATGGCTCTGCCGCTTAAAGCGAAGCTCACTGGTGGTGTATGTCGGGTCAAAAATTCAGCTCAGGAAAGTCAACTTTTTCTAGCTCTGATTATGGTGGCTAGCATGGTGGCTAGCATGGTGGCTTATGGTGGCTTACTTCGGAGGATGGTTAGCTCACCCCTAATTAGGTGTTTGGGCGGCATGTGGAATATGTGCGGTTCTTAAGAACCGCACATATTCCACATGGCCCCCGAACGTGGGTGTCGTCTTCACATAAATTCGAGGTTGCTAGCTCACCGAGAACAATGCCGAGCCTTTGGTGCCCATGGTGTCCGCGGGCATTTGCGGTGAGGACAGGGGTTCCCGATCTTTTATCGGTATGATCAATCGACCGCAGATGTGGTTCAGGATATCTAGCTCGGCGGGGTATGCGTTTCTGCGAACACAGGCCCATACGCTTGGTCCAGAATATTACTCGGACGAAATGGCTCACGCCAGTTGCTTGCAGGCAGAGAGTCTATGGTGCCCTATACAGGCGTCACGGCTAAAGTGTAAACGTTCCTACACGTACCAAATAGTACGTCCGAACGATTCATGCTTTGTGTTCTCCAAGCAGCCGCAGTCGTGCCTCACTTGCGGGGAGGGAGGTACGTAGGCCTTGTTCCAAAATGACGGCGGGTCGCCTTCCATAATTATAGCTCCGTTACCGCGCAGTTGCGCCGGCGGCGCCGGTGAAGTGTCCCACATGCATCGGACTGTGCACCTGACACTACCGAACCAGGGTGCCGTGTTTGGGAGTTCGCAAACTCGCGCGGTACGTCCGCCGTTACTGCGCTTCGAGTTCGAGGCGGAGTGTTTGCCGATCCAACGCCTGACAAAGATCGAGGGGGGACATAGAAGGTTAGTCTTCTTTCGCTTCGGGAGGAAGATGGAGCAATGCTATCGTTGTGCCCGCGCTTCCGGAGTGCCTGCGTTTGATGCCGTGAAGACTCCACTCGTGATTGCGTTTAGGCAGTCTGAGCTTTGCGCGTCTCATCAGTAGGCCCGTTGAAGCGAGAGACCGCCAGCCGTTGGAAGAGACGAAAGAGGCGCGGGAGACGCCGAGTGAGACCGGAGAGCCGGTCTGGGACCTGGTGACATCGGCTCAGTGTTGTACGGAACGGCGTTCCAAGGAGCGGCGTTCCTGGAACCAGTTTCTTTTTGGAGGAACGGAGGAACGTCACCGTTCCATTAAGGGTCGGTGGAACTGCAACGGTGGCTCGATAGGTTTTTGAAGGAACGGCCGAAACGGGGTTCCCTCTGCAAACGTTACATCGCTAGGAATTGGCTGTTTTGGATGCCAAAGCTCGAGTACAAAAAACCCCAAGCCGCTACTCTGTTTCTCTTCCCATAAGCTGGCAAATTTCCCCTCCCTTCAGCGGATCGTGTTTCCTCGAAGGTCAAAGGCAGAAGAATAACCACGCAGCGGGCCGCAGATTGTGCTTGCTTTCATGCCGGTTGAGCTTACGTGGTGTTCGACGGTTGAATAGCGCAGCCGTGAAAATTATTTCCCCCTTTAATCGTTTGTATGAGGAGGCCAGGATGCGCGTCCGGCCGATAGAATTGTTCCCTGCCGGGAAAAGGTTTCTAAGTCCGAGCGGCGCTGCAGGTACCTTGTAAAACTACCGTTAATTGTCAGGGATAATGACAGCATTAGTGCGCGCGAGCCGCGGGTGCGTTGTTGTCGAGGGAGTTGCTCTCGCTGTGATGTCCTTCGACGGGTCACCGGGTCACTGGAAATTGTTCGGAATTGCAGGTTTGGACCTTTCAAAGGAAAGCGCGAGCTCGTTGTTGTCAGTTGCGCAATCCAAACGTTTAAGCTATCATGGACCCCAAACTGTTCTATGCGAGACAAGGCGACCAACGACCTAAAGACAGTGCTGTCTGTGGTGACCGAGCGATCCAGCGCAGATTTTGCCACCTCGTCCGTGCCCGAGAATTTCTTTTCCTTTGGGCAGCAAACCCTTCCTGCCGAGGCACAGGATGAGCTGTCGCGGTACCTGCTGGTACCGGATGAGTACAGGCTGTCGGAGATGAAGAACTTCGAGTGACTGAACCAACTCTTTGTTAAGTACAACACGTCAGTACCCCCAAGCGTCTCCGGGGAACTATAGCGAGCCCCAACATTGCATGTCAGTGAACTTTAGTAGAAGAAACACTAGGGTCGGACCCCAACCCCATCAAACTTCTCAAATTAACCTGCCACAAATCAGCATACATATTGACACTCATCTTTCAGCAATCGCTTGATACGGGCTGTGTACGGGAGGATTGGAAATATGCTCATGTTAAACCTCTATTCAAATCTGGCGAAAAGTCCTCTCCTAACAATTACCGGCCTATCTCGTTAACGTGTATTTCTTGCAAGCTACTAGAGCATATTCTGCACTCACACATTATAGCGCACGCAAACAGAAACAATTTACTCATCGAGAACCAACATGATTTTCGCAGCAAGCACTCCTGCAATACCCAACTATTTGAACTGTTAACTGACCTCCATAAATCCATGCATAACTCTGTTCCTACTGACGCAATCTTTATAGATCTTTCTAAGGCATTCGATCACGTACAACACAAACGTTTATTAGCCAAAGTCCGTAACCTTCAACTTGACGAAAAAACGACACAATAGATTTCGGAGTTCCTATGCAACCGACACCAAACAGTAAAATTCAACAATATAATTTCCAGAAAAAGCCCGATCAAACCAGGTGTTCCTCTGGGATCTGTACTTGGCCCTTTATTATTCTTGGTTTATATTAGCGACATCGGATCTAACATTGCCTCTTCAATACGTCTATTCGCGGACGACTGTGTCGTATATAGGGAAATAACCGAACCAACCGACGTTTCTACCCTACAGTCAGACCTAATGAAACTGGCGGAGTGGTGCCGATTGTGGCAAATGGAAATTAACATTGGAAAAACCAAACACATCAGATTTTCTTCCGGTACAAAAAACCCTCCTCCCACATATGCAATTAATGACAGCATAGTTGAGACGGCGTCATCAATAAAATACCTTGGCATTTTTCTAAGCTATGATTTAACATGGAACGCTCATCTTGAGTACATTACTGATAAATCCTTTAAAAAACTCGGTCTACTGAAGCGTCGTCTTAAGTGCGCAAACGCGGACACTAAACTTCGGGCGTATAAAGCTTTGATTAGGCCTTCCTTGGAGTAAGCGTCAACTATCTGGCACCCTCATACGGCAATATTGACTCATATGCTGGAATCAGTACAAAATAAAGCAGCCAGGTTCATCTGTTCTTGTTACTCTAGTTATCAAAGCGTCTCATTACTAAAGCATAATTTGAACCTTCATTCTATTGCCATGCGCAGAAAGTTGTCTCGCCTTTCCTTTTTTCACTCTTTGTATAATAGTGACACAACTTTTTCCCGAAGCTTCATTCACCCTGCTCCTTACGTATCTGCTCGAATCGACCATGCGCATAAGATTAAACCAATATTTTTGCGCACTAACAAATACCAGTTGTCACCTCTTTCTTTGTGTATAAACGAATGGAATGCCCTACCTTCAGCCATACTCTCCCTCACTGATCGATCGCATTTCAAATCTGCTTTATTGTCTTATTTAGAAGCCGGTGAAGATATGTAGCGATTCTTTTCGTGTAAGGTGTATTACGCGTGGTGACAATGCGTGCTCGCTTCTTTTCAAGTTTATTACATGCTGTTTTGACTCACCCCTTTGTTCCAGTTCCCTCACCAAATGTATAGTTGACAATGTTGTACCCGGTTTTTGTATCCCCTCTCATGTAATGTTCTCTGGGCTTTTAAGGTATATAAATAAATAAATAAATAAATAATCACAATTGGGCGGCCAAACAACTAAGAGGCGACACATTGCACTGCTCGCGTGGTAGACTGGGATCGTTTTAGAGAACACCGTAAAGGGGTCAATGCCACCCTCGAAACTGCAGAAGATGGAGAAGATGTACCAAGTTACGACAGCCTAGTGCAGGGTATTCTCGACGACGTCCAGAAATGTACTGAAACCATCCTTATCAATTCGATGAGACCAGAAGCCGACTTACGGCTAATCCGTCTATGGAGGACGCGTATAAAGTTAATTAAAAGATGGAAAAAACATAAGAATAATGCCCGACTTCAAATGAGGATACGAAATATTACAAGGCAAGCGGAGGACCATGCGAACAAATTACAACGTGATCGATGGCATAATATCTGCGAGCAAATGAAAGGAAGCCTCGGTCTCCGCAAAACATGGAGCCTCCTGAAGCACCTCTTTAATCCCAACTCAAGTAAAATGGTCACGGATCGCAACATGGCCAGAATTTAAACCTTTAATTTAAACGGCTTTAAACCTCAGCAAAAAAATCGTCCAGTGAGCATTCAAAGCCCTTAGTGCAAAACCAGTCAGTTTCCAGATTACGGTGTACCCACAATGAGCTGTCAATCATTTTTTTTTCGATCTCATAAAAACCCATCCTCAGACTCGAGCCACGGCATTTGCGGCGCATGGCATCGCGAAACAGTCGTTTCGTTCCGTCACTCCCGCACGCCCCCCTATAAAAGTGGTCACTGCCACGGCTGCTTTTATGGGCGGTGACTGCAGCCTATGCACTGCTTCGTCAAATTGGAGAAGGGGTTGCCCGCGCTAGGCAAGAAATTGAAACACCCAAAGCTCACTGCCCTTTTGCACATTAATAAAGTTTTGCTTCACTTAATACATTTCGCTTTGACTCCTAGCAGCTGTGGCGAAAGCAAAGTGCAAATGCTTCAGCTTTTCTGCAGTGGCCGCTTATATCGAAATACCGCTTATGACGAAATTATAGCCCTTTCCGCTGACTTCGTTATAACGAGGGATTACTGTACGTAGTTCTATGTGAGTTTTAAATTTCGCACTTTATTTCGCCTCAGAAATCCGACACCATATTTTAATTTTAAAAATGAAACGTAACGTTATTGTAACGACAGGTTACAATGTCTGAAGTGTAACCGGAACGCGTTCCTTTCGCAATAAAAGAACTTGTAACGGGAACTCGTTCCAAAATTGGCAAGGAACAAGCGACGGGCTTTCGTTCCTGCTTTTGAGGAACGTGTACAACACTGCATCTGCGGAATAGCGCGGGCGTAGCGGACCATGTATCTGAGGTGGGCCCGTTGCTTTCGAGCGCCGCGAGTGCCTCCCGTTCACGACCACGACCGGACGGTGTGATTTGTGAACGCCGTCGAGCTTCGTGCTCGCACGCTTTGGGAGTACCCAAATAAACGGCTGTTCTTTGGCACTACTGTCAACTGTGTTCGTGAATCAGCGAACTCCGCTGGGCTTCCGGGAATGCGAAGGCACGTGCAGTTGACGCGCAGGGAGGTACCGTGGTGGGCTACGCTGGAGAACTGGCTAGGTCGCCCCTAAGAACGCCACATATAATCAGTGTTGTACACGTTCCTCTAAAATAAGAATGAAAGCTCGTTCCTCGTTCCTTGCCAATTTTGAAACGAGTTCCCGTTACAAGTTTCTTTATTGCGAAAAAACGCGTTCCAGTTCCACTTCGAAAATTGGAACGTGTCGTTACATTAACGTTACAATTAGGTTTTTAAATGTAAACATAGTGTCGGATAATCCTGGGTCGAAATTAAGAGAGGCATTTTAAACTCACATCAAACTACTTATATTATACGAACATTAACACCACCGGCAGCAGATTATCTGGAGATAAAGATAATCAAAAGAAACGCTCCTAGGCGAATTTTTTTTCAGGGAGCGCCGGACAAACTCCAGACGGCTCGAGGACATTTCGGTGCAGGATATTTCAGTGCGGAAATTTCGTTGTACGGACACATCGTTGTACGGACATATCGGTGTACGGGCGCTTCGGTGCACGGACATTTCGGTGTACGGACATTTCGGCGACCAGATTATCCGGTGCTTGCCTCTTTGCGACAGCCGTTATATTTTTATTTCCGGTTAACGTGGATTATGGACAACAATCTGGAGCAGTGAATTTATTTTTTTGATTGATGCCATGTTCGATCTTTGCCAGGTATTTTTATAAATTCTACATTTACATATTTTTGTTTAATACCTCTTCCTGGAGACACCTGTTATGCAGCCGATTGAATTCTTTAGCACACGTTTTTTTTAATTTATGACAGGTTGTTAATTTACATTCGCTCTTTTTAGCTAAGTCAATTAACTGGTGTTTACGATGGTCTACAACCTCTTTTGTATTTTTTTTTAATTACACACCCTCAAATTACAGAAATTACATGCACACTTTTAATATCCAAAAAGTAAGAAACATTAGCTAGCCCCTCAGAATGAAGAAAACCTTATGAAGAGTGTTACGTAGGCTGGGATGCCTTGCTAAAATGTATTCGGGAACACTGGTCTAGGATATTGTCTGGGAGGAAAAAACGGGCGTTTTGGTAAACAGCCGCAGGTTCTAATGTCCTAAATGCTGATTAAGCGCGTACCGGTTGTGCATTCAAATCTCACCGATTGTGTTCATGACAACCAACCTTCGTTTAATGTTTACAAGCCTACATTTACCACATTTTAATTCTTTGTCCTAGCAGCACCTACTCCAGACTTTACACTTGAATCTCGACCAGATATCATTTTCAGCCATATTATTTTCGGTTTCCCCTGAAAATCCTACTGGCGTGGTGGAGTTAACGGTCTCCGAAGTGTCACCGCAGTGATTTTTTATTTTTTATTTAGAACATACCGCTAGCCTCTTAGTGGAGGCTTTTGCAGGAATCGGGTGATACATTGAGAACAATGACATAGCACACTTCACGTTTAAAACAGAGAAGAAGCTTTACATTCACCATGGGCGCACGTAACCTCTATAATGTGACACAAAAAGCCACCAAAAAAGCCGCTGAGAACACAATGGCCACCATCGTTTGCTGGCTACGCCCTTCCGCGAATCGCGGTCATACCGACGGCGCCCCCACTACAGGAATCGCTCTTTCTGCGCATTCAGTCGCCCCCTTGGGAGTTAACTCATCAAGTCGCGCATATCATGGAAACAACAGGTATACATCGCTTCCTCCCATTATAAGGACTAAAAAAATGAATAGGCTAGTGTGACAAGAGCGGCAACAGTCGTCTTCAAGTTTTCGAAGTCCAGTCGACGCAATGGTGAAGCACAAGTGACACCCCTCTCTCTCTACTTAGGGGGGTGATTGCCGGCGGGGCTCAGCTTTCCCCTCCCCTAAATAACGCCACCGTAAGTGCGATAGTTGGTTTGTTAGTTTTAAGTAGAGCTGACACCGAATGCAACGAAGGCGAGATTGATTGAGAGAATAATTAAAACGAAATGCACATGCGCTTAATCGACCTCGTTTTTCAGTTGTTTTTTCGCGGAAGTTTAGCTGCTGGGGGAGGGGAGTGGAATAGACTAAAAGCAGCACCGTCTTGGACTGTTGGGTGAAGTGAAAGGAAAGCGCTTTGGTAACACTTAAAGTATTAGGGTTGTTCACATGAATGTTAAAATAACAAAAAAAATGGTTGAACGGATCCAAATTAACAACGTTAATTTTTACCATCTACTACAGAAATTTGGTTTCACGTGGGAATGCTCCGCAGGGTTTAGCGTTTGTTTCCACGAACGGCGGTGCTAGCACAAGTCTCGAACGTAAAATCATGTCAAGTGACGAAATTACAATATTAAAGCTAAAATGTTCAAAGAATGCCTGGGACATCTCCATATTCAAAATGTCTGGGCCAAAACGTCGTGCACCAAAATGTCCGTGCACAGAAATATGTGAACACTGAAACGTCCTGGACCGAAATGTCCGACACCGAAATGTCCGGATCCCGTTTAGCAGTCCGTCCGTTTTGTTGGCTACGTTGTTACTGGGCTGACTGGGACCGGTCTGCTCCTGAGCGCGCGGAAGGGCGATAGGAAGGGTGCGGAGGCGCGGACATGGCGAAGGCAGGCCCGCGGAACTAATCCCCCTACCGCGACGAATGCCCAAGTGCCCAGCCGGGTCCGGGTCAACCCAGTAACAACGCATACGATAGAACGGACTGACTGCTAAAACTCTCTATTCTTTCCCCACCAGCGAACAATTCTCTCGGCCTGACGCGCATTCTGGCCTCCTCAGATAAATGATGAAGGGTGAAAAGCATTCTCGCGGCTACGCTATTCACCCGTCGAACGCCGCGTCAGCAACCAGCATGAATGCAAGCACAAGCTGCGGCCTGCTGCGTGGTTATTCTTCTGCCTTTGACCTTCGAGGAAGCACGTACGGCTGAAGGGCGGGAAAACTGACCATCTTATAGGAAGAGAAACGCCGTAGCGCTTTGTGGATTTTTGTACTCGAGCCTTCGCATCAAAAACAGCCAAATCCTAGCGATGTAACGGCAGGAACGCCGTTCCTGCCGTTCCTTCACAAACGTAACGAGTTACCGTTACAGTTCCACCGACCCTTAATGAAACGGTGGCGTTCCTCCGTTCCTCCAAAAAGGAACTAGTTCCAGGAACGCCGTTCCTTGTAACGCCGTTCCGTACAACACTGCATATAATATAGTAGGCAGCAATTTCTTCTGAAATGCAGATTCTCAGCATTAGTGGTTGTTTGGGCAAAACCGTAAAAGTACTTTTTAGAGATTTCTGTGGGATACATGTGTCAGCAAAAAGCACTTCGATATATGCCTGGGTAAGCGAGATAATCACAGATTGGCGAAAATATGCTCTACCAATTTTCGTCAGTTAATAGTGGAATTTAAGAACATACCACCTTATCGAGCGCCTACGCGCTGATATAAATGTGCTCCCGAAGTTTCAAGTCTCCAGGCGTGGCCTCCGCGATTTGCTGCCGGCGGCGCGCCGTTTTTTTCGCGCATATTTCGCGCATATTTCGCGCATATTTCGCGTTTTTCGCGCATTTTCGCGCATAAAAGAATATTTTCGCACGCTGCACGAAAATATGCTTTTATTGCCATTTAAGTTGTTTCGAACGGTCTGGGTATCCGTTGTGTGTGTGTGTGTGTGTGTGTGTGTGTGTGTGTGTGTGTGTGTGTGTGTGTGCATGCGTGTGTGCGTGCGTGCGTGTGTGCGTGCGTGTGTGCGTGCGCGTACGCGTGTGTGCGCGCGTGTATGCGTGTGTGTGTGTGTGTGTGTGCAAGTGCACGTGAACGAAAACAGCGTAATACCGATAAGCTTTCGTGTATTGTTTATAGGCAGGCGACTACGATAGTCAAATAATCTCTTATGCTTCCACGGGTACGAATCAATGATATTTTTGCGTTTTATTTAATATGCTTAGGGGTTTCAAGTACCTACTGTAATCACGCTACCAAATTATTTTGCGTGAGTGAAAAAGTCATGGTATTCCGCGATGCCTTTCATATCGCTATCGACTCTGTGTATTTTTTATATACACAGAGAAAAATATACACTGTATTTTTTATATACAATATATTCTCCACATAATTTGTTGTCATGACGTATTAAGGGCATTATTTTTTTCGGTGAGCAGTTAAGCTGATCACTAATATCTGTATGCACAACATCGGCTGTAAGTAAGTTGTTCGGGATATTAGTGAAGAAACACATCAAGTGGAGAACTATACCAATCGTAACTCGGGTAAAGATTTTTATTATATTACTTAAACCACTTCCATTTATGGTAGACCGGAAGTCTCTGTGTACGTTCGTATATGCAAGCATGCATGCCAATAAACGGCGCCAGCATGTTTACCCTGCCTATTGCGGAAGAAATACCGATAGCCATTTGGACAGTATACACTTGAGATGCTGAAGCAAACGACGTCTCTGTTAACAGTATCGCGGTAAAAGCTACGCCAAACGTTTCAAGTAGTGTTGCCATGTCATCTACTTTATCTGTCAAAGACCGCACGTTTAAAGGAGAAAAAAGGAAATGACATAGGGGGTACTTTTGTATTTACTAATGCTTGGATTTCGGTCGGTTGAATTCCCATAATTTGGTTCTTGCTCGGAACGCACGGGATATGCGTTCCGTGCGTTCCAAACAACATGTACGAGATTTTCAGAAATAAAACCGGAAAACGTGTTGTGTTTTGGAATCATGCGTGGCTACAAAAAAAAATACTGCTGTGCCATGAATTCACTTATGCATCACCCCGGGCATAGTCTACGTATAAAATTCAAAGCCCCAGTAACTACCCTAATGGCACCAGTAACTACTTCTACCTTTCACCTGCATTGGTGTGCGGTAAGTTTTTTTATTAAACGTCGCATACAGGCTGCGAAGGCCGAGTTTTCGTCCTCTGCACCCGCCCGCGCCAGGGAAAACGACCTTAGGCTGCGCGCGCCGCGGTGCGGCGAAAAACGCGACCACGCCCCCTTTTCAACTTACGCTCTCTCCGGGCGATTGGAACGGCCGGAGCAACGGCGCGCCGCCGGTAGCCGATCGCGGAGGCCACGCTCCAGGGGTAGGAATTTTGGCTGGCCGTTGATGGGCCAGTTATTCAGTCAGTGTATCGGGCACTTCTTTTTATAGGTATAGATTTACAAAGGGCTCATGCGTACGACATGCATTGCACGACCCGCCACTGCAAATTTGCTACCACACAGTAATGGTGTATTGAAAATCCGCACACGCAGCATGACTAAAGGAACAGTAAACCTGACTCGCAAGGAAATAGTTACAGTATTTGGATAACAAGTTTAGGTATCCTGTTTATGTTTGTATCCTGTACTATCAGCAAGAGCCGGCTCGTTTGCCTTTTAACTATTTTGGAGCCATACTTACGATAACCAGTTGCAGTTTCTGCACTTGACCATTCGGCATACCGACCGTCATCTATTGTAAAAAAAAAGATAAACACTTGTACAACCTCAACGCAGATTTCTAACCAGCGACAATAATCCAAACGTTTTAAAATGCATTTAAGTAATTTCAGAGACCTCTCCAAGGCAAATGAATTCGATTAAGGGTGGTTTAGGTCGAAAATTTGAGTTTTCACCATTGCGAACAGTGCTCAAACAGGGAGAATGTCAAAGGGCGAACGTTCTAAACAGGAGAAGTATTTTCTAATGAACTTGGCCTTTGGTTTTCTTTCTTTTTTTTTTTGGGGGGGGGGGGGGGGATGGGCGAAGAGGTGGCGACCAAAGTTGAAGGAACTACCGTTTTATTGTTTTTATTCTTGTAAAGGCCATACCTGGGTAAAGTATCCCAGCAGGAACAGTTTAGCCGCGCAAAAACGCCAAAATTTACTTGTGAAGCGAATAAAATTATACGACTTTCTTGAAAACGCCTTGCCCCGCTTTTTATGTTTTTTTACGCTTATTGTCGAAAGCCTTGGTTCCTGGAGAATATGGGCAGAAGCGCTCACACACCTGTGGTACAACATTTAAAAGTGTAAGTGTTAAATTATTTACAATAAAGCCAAGCAAATAAACATGAGCTATACAAACAAGAGAGATGTCCGGGCTTCCTTAAGTGAAACCTAATAAACAAATGCCGTTAGGTGATGGTGTCTTCACAAGCTTTGTGGAAGGACCACATGAAGCTGGACAAGATATATAGGTGACTACCAAAGAATGTGCTTTTTTTTCTCCATGGAGGACGTCGAGGATCTATTTGCAACGGGCACATAGTAGACTAGATGACTCGGTTTTTCCCAACTCATGCGAGAGCCTTTGGACTCGATCCTAGCAGGTAATACGTGCACTCCTAGAAACAATACAAATCAATTATGAATGCGATTGGAACGTTGAACTGCAAGATCTTGATGGCGCTGCTCATGATCAGGGTGAGACCAAACGTCTAAACAATTTTATAGCTACGTTCGTACCTAATTTATGGCGAGACTTGAGTGAGTGTGAGGCCCAGTATGCGCTGAACTTACTATGGGCGCAAACTGTAAACGTCGCTTCTCAAACACACACCGGAAATATTCTTAGCGCTGTAATCTAAACCGGAAGTGTTTGACTGGTGTGAACGACAGTTCTCAAGCGACGAAAACATCAATTTTGAATGCTGATACTTTTGGGGGCCATTGAAAGAAACTTTCTAATTTTTCGAAGAAACATTGGGTCGTTACCTTAAACTCCTTGAGTTTTTGCTCGAAGCAATTCGCCGCCTGTAAAAGAAATAAAATGCAACTTAAAGAGTTCTCAAAATACATGAGGGAATAAAACCATTCTGGTGGAGAGGGCATAAAAAAACGCATTCCCAGGTTTTTTGAAGACAAGTACGTTTCGCGACTTAACTGTAACGCTCCCAAACGTTTTCCTAAATACCCTAGCTGGCACTACTGAAATCATTTTAACTGTAGTCGGCACAAAACAAAACAAAGAACAAGTGGCTTTAATTTTTGAAAGCATGTTTTTGTTGGGTCGCTTTTTTGCAACTACCGAGATTCGCAGACTCAAGAAATGGGATAGTTTTTGAAATGACGTTTTCCCCGCAAGAAAGGATGCCAAACGTTTTATCTTAGTTAAAAAGCAACAGGCAGATAGTATACGGAATGTGTAGAGTGCCCTCCGACGACAGTGTCTAGCAGTGCCGTTGGACTGCTAGGCAAGTGCTTTCCAAAAAAGTGTCTCGAGTGAAGTCCTACGGCAGTGTCTAGCAGTGCCGGCGGACTGCTAGACAAGTGCTTTCCAAAGTGTCTAGAGTGCCCTCCGACGACAGTGTCTAGCAGTGCCGTCGGACTGCTAGGGAAGTGCGTTCCAAAGTGTCTAGAGTGCCGTCCAACCGTCGGACGGCACTCTAGACCCAGCCAATCGAATATTTTAAATGTGTATAGGGGGTACAAGCGCACGCCCACACCTTTGTTCCATGCTTGATTTAGTGTTCCCACCAGCTAAACTGCCGGGTGGACATGCCACCATTTGGTGTGGAGTACATCTTAACGCGACGGTCTTAGAGGGAAAAGCTATCACGTGGATTTCAACTAATTCGTCATAGCCCACCAGTCGTTTTTTCGAATAGCAGCAAAAATAAGGGGGAGATATAAACGATAATTTTACTGCCGTACCCAGAGTGTTGTAAGAAAATGCATAAAAAAGTTGCATGTTCCGTCCGCCCCACTTCATGGGAGCGATTTCCCGTGCAAGCCGGGTCAACATGTCTAGCGTTGTAGTCCCACACAAGGGCTGAGCGCCAGGCCGGGAAGTCGCTCTTACCTATTTCAGCGGTAGGTGCCTTGCGTCACCAAGGCACACGAATGCAAAAGGCGACTTCCACAGCCAAGATGGACGCTGCCTGGCCGCTGACATGGCACATACCCACGTGGGGGATTGGCCAGGAATCTCCTCGTCTTCCTTGGCAACGGGGGGAGATGGGCGCGCGCTGCCTGGCCGCTGACATGGCACATACCCACGTGGGGGATTGGCCAGGAATCGGGCGTGAGAAGGGCTAATGCACCCGCTTAAAGGAGTACTGACACGAAATTTCAAAGCTGAGATCCGCTCTAGCAATCAAGTACAACGACAACACAAATAGGTGTCTGTGAATAAATGCATCTTTCTTTCTTTGTAGTTGTGTGTGCGTGTGTGATCTCTCTTTCGCGAACATTACCGAACCGCGCCAATTCAACTCGTGCATTCGCACTTTCACATTCTTCCCCTCGGGGAAATGCGGGGAATTTTTTTCTTTTCAAAGAACAAGTCAATGAAATCTTTTATGAAAACAAACCTTTTGATCAGCGGAAACATACCTTATTTTGCTGCATCTTGTTTTTGGCCTTCAAAGTTTGTGTCACGCATTCCATTCCTGCTGGAATCGCCAAAAAGAACTGGAAATCCACAAAAATGATGTTTTATTTCCACTTCACACCAATTTAGAACAGCGCAGAATATCATACGTGGTAATGGTTGCATTCCTAGACATGCATACGTGCACAAACACAGCGCCTGATATACGCTTTTGGCTACGGAAGGTGCAGATTATAAACAGACACTATCTTAAAGATAGGGGTCAGCGCTGTGCGCGGGATTGGTTGACTGATACATCAGTTCCTTTTGTATCCCCGTGTCTTGACACTCATACCATCCTTACACTTGTGTAGTAGTTGGATTATGAAGGCAACTGATGCCGCTCGTCATGACGCCGTTGGTAGTGTTGTTTCACATTAAAGCTGTCGGTGCAACTAGAAGCTCCAGAGATCTCCAAAGGCACGCGTTTGGGTGCCCCGGCCATCGACTTGTTGCACCAAGTTTAAGCTTTGAGATTTGCGGCTAATTTAAAGTGCTATGGGTAGTGAACATGATGAAGGGAATTCATCCAGCGGGATCATGATGCCGCTTCAGATGTTGCTTTTGTCCCACGTATCTCTTGACGCAATCCCAGTGGAGCTGATCAACCGCCAAAGCTACGAGGGACAAAGTTGGGGAAGTGTTAATATCCGGTTTCAATGACCTCAAGCGTACTCTTACAGGAGCATCTTATTCCATCTTACCTTGCTGTACGTTTGTGTGAGATGACGCAGCTGTTCTCTCCAAGCATGCAAAACAGGTTTCAGAAAATATTACAGCATTCTACATTAAGTGGATGGGGACTGCTACATCTGCTAAACTTCGCTTACGCTTAACGATGAACAGCTTGACTTCGTGTCAGCACAGGCCTAGCATAATAACTTCAGTGTTTTCTTGCGGGGTCCCTCTCTGTTTATTTTTGTTCGTGTTTTGACATTTCTGGTTCCTTCATTTTTGTGCCTCGGACGTGTTGGATTGGGGTGGAAGGGGACGTGAAAACGATTGGTAGGATGGTTTTTTGCTGTGTACTCCTTTTTTTTTGCCTTTGTTGAACGCCACTGCATACATCGTGAGTGATTTCAACAAGATATACAAGTTGTGAGCCAGCGTTTATCTCGCCTCGTTGTTCTAACTTTTCTGTTTTGGAGCCGGTTTCAACATGCGCAAGAAACACTCCGTCTGACCTTTTCACGGTGGCTTTGCGTTCCGTCCGTATGGTGATGGAGCGGTGCCATTTTCTCGAAATAGGGCTGCTAATATTAAAACTCACATCCTGGCTTGCAATTTCAAAACAATCCTCAAGTTTCTCTGAGAGCAAACGCTATATCCAAATGAAACACAGCCCAACGTCTCCCCGTTCCCACAAACTCGCAATGGAAGCCAAATTCGTACTCGGTCCGGATTCGAACTCGGGAACGCGGTTTATCCATAGAAATTGCTCGAGCAAGTCAGCTATTGTTTGTAGAGTGAGGGCGAATCATTCGAAGACTCCATGTGACGGGTACTGTTATTCTAATCGTCTCAAGGCTTCAAAGAGGAGTCAGTTTTTGTTAAGAGATCTTTGCAGCCGTTTCGCTTGATTTCAGATAGATGTCGACGTGTCCTTAACAATTTATTGTTCTGAGTATTTCGCTCAATAATTTTGTAGCAGTGAACTTGTTTATGAAATCGTAATTTGTCGTGTGCGCAGTTAAAAATATGAAGAAATTGCCGAGCGCACGCATGTGAGCGTGTGCCTCGCGGTGACCACCCGGCATTTAAAAAAACAAGCGCTCATATGTGCGCGCCCCGCGACGACCGCCCAGCGCCCCCTGCGCACGTTTGCCAAGCCAATCTATGACCACTGAAAGAGATTGGCCCAAAATTACGGCGACCGCCCGTCAGTCAACAAAACCAAGAAAATGCCTAGCGCTCGTGTGTGCATGCCTCGCAACGACCACCCAGCGTTCCGGCGCACGTTTCTTAAGCCAAGTATACCCACTAAGGGAGATTGGTTAAGATTGACCAAAAGAACCTGCACCATTCGCCGTAATCGTGGCAACACTTGCTCGGAACGAGAAAGAGACGTCATTGTGTGCGCCCCTCCAAGGTGATGCCCAATGATTATCACTTCCAAAAAATGAAAGCTCGCGCTTTTAGCAGCGATGACGAAGTAAAGGTCCTCGCTGCCGCGAAGAAGCAAATCGGCGGCAATTGCAGTCCTAAATCTTTCTGATGACTTGTGAAGGTTGCGTACAGCTTGTCTACCTTCAAGTCTTATGCATTGGTGTGAGCTTCCTTCATTCTTTACCCGGGTTTCCACGTAAGCCGACTGTTCTTTGTTGCAGGAGTAGGGCGGCGAAAAAAAATTCTTCAGGATTTTTATCCGAAGATAGTATTCTTGAGTTAAAAAAAAACGGCCCCTCCCTCTGAGGGAAGTAGTTGTCCCCTCGGTTCAATTGCACTTATAAAATTTTTCGCTGTACGTACCTGATTTATGTAGCGCACTTTCAGCCCCCTTGCTTTCGTGATGCACTCTGTAGACTTTCGAATAAATTTAGACAGAATTTTCCGAGCATGTTTTCCAAACACAACCTTTTTGGACAGAATGTCGAGGACAGCTTCAACATTTTTTGCTGTGTGGAGAAAAAAAAAAGGCATTGCGTTACCATTGTTCGTTGATGTTTTCGCTACAAGCACTTTTCATAGAGTTTTCCCTATATGTAGTTTTATTACTGAGGGGCGTTATCACTGATTGCGATTTTTCTGGACCCACTACAACAGGTCAATTCGTGAAATTACATTCAAACTGAATCCTTATCGAAATTTGTAGTGCCGTTGAAATTGTGCTACAAAGGTATTTTTAAAGGTAAAGAACTCTACTAACGTTTGTTCTGTGGATATCCATGAATTTAGATTGGTTTTGAAGGGTGGGGTTAATTCCAACATTCCAAAACCAACAAGTTCTTGAGAAAACGTTGCATATGCGTAACACTGCATTCTAAGGGGAAAAAATGGCCGCGTGTCTGCTCCTTTAGTAGCAAATGTCGACCCAAGAAGATAGTCAAGTGGCGCCTCTGGCAAGTAAATGCCTTCCTTCTCCTTCCCCCTCACCTCTCATGCTTTTCTTCTCCCGTCTCGTTCCTTGCAAGCTAACGCGCTAGAGGTTTGCTCTAGCAAATATAAATTTACCGCTTTCTACTGCTCCAATTCGGGTGCCTCGATGCCAGCGCTGCCTTACGGTGGAGACGATGGTCAACCGAGGCACCCAACTAAAACGTTTATAGAACCACGTTGCCCTACTCCACAAGCGTTCCAAGCGGAACGCGGAACCTATCTAGTCGAAGCTTTTATTGCTGTTGCCGTTTGATATTTCTCCTATTTCGCCAGGTAGCGCGGGCAGCAGCAGGCGACGGTTTTCTGCAGATGATGTAGTATTTTATTTGTTAATGTAGACACGCTCACCTTCTTTACCGCCTTCCCCATCTCTGACTAGACCTTGAGTCTCCCCTTCCGAATAAAGAATTTTAATAATAATAATAATTTGTTATCGTAAAAAAGCAAGCATCCGTAATTTTTAATAAAGGAACACTGCAAATACCACTCATGTATTGATTTTCTGCCCAATATTTGCGTAATGTCTTGTTCTTGTTGAACAATGTTGACAAGTATAAACATTAAAACCAGAGTTAGACGTTTAGATTTAGCTGTCAGTACATAAGTCTATTGCAAAGCATCTGTGTTGCCTTGGCCGGCTGGCTGAATTGAGTGAAAGACAGACAAACCAACATTTTCCCGTTCAAGTAGCTCAAGAAAGACTATCGCCTTTAAGAACTGGCCTCGCATCCGCTCGCGTCACTGTAAATGCCTTCGAAACAGGATTTCCTTCTGCCGCCCATGCCACGTAACTGTCTGTCTATCTCATTTGCCCACTTCTAACAATGTTCCTATCCTGTCACGGTCCCCCGTTGGAGGATTGCTGAATTCAAATTTCCCGCGTTTGCACTGCTAGCGCCAGATGTTCCGACGATTCAGACTTAACGCTCGCCCAACAGCGCGAGGCTGGGTCGCCTAGTTTGTATCCAGTGGCCCTATTCTCGACTGCACAAATTCCCGGGGAATTAGGTTATTTGCCGGAACTCTTTTCTGATTGGCTTTCAATTTTGGTCACGTGCTTCCGGTTCACAAAGTGGTTGTGTGTGCGGTCGTCATCTTGACGTTTTATGACGTTTACAGGCACCAGATCAAAAGTTTGTCTTATTTCTCTTTACTGAAAGCGAATAATTCTTAGACGGCAATGAAACACTACCATAAATGCGCCGGGCATGACAATGTAGGCCTGTCGTTACTATTCAACAACAATACTGCTTGTAATACACACCCTGTATGTGATTGGCTGAGAAGGCGTGACGTAATTTAAACAGTTGGCGGGAACGATTACGTCACACCTTGGCAACTACAACCTGCGTAAAAGGGACGTAATGTTACGTAACAGCTTGAAAATGGCGGCTTCTTTTTCCACTAAATAGGGCAAAAAATTTCCCCGACCTTCGGCGCCGCGAAATGCCCCGAATTTGCAGCAGGCGCACTTTTGCATGACGCACGGTTTAAAGCATGTTTTCTACGGAAACAAATAGTAGTTTTCACTGTTCCCCAGTCAACGATCACGGAGCATAGAAATAACCTGCACTATATTGCTTTTATATTTGGCAATAAAATAAAAATTATTTGTTTGGCGTAACCGCAACGTAAGAGGGCAGAACAAGCCTCTCTATGACAAAAAGAACACAATGCATGGTATTTGTCCAGGCTTTTGCTAGTAGGCTGCTGGGTCGCATGATCGAACTAAAGAGAAAAATAACAACGAAAAGTGACTCTTGTTCATTACAGCGCTATTTTAAGTTGAGCTTTACGAATGAGTGAATCGGCTACATCGGTACGCTCCAGGGTTATCAGCCGTAGCGCTTCCCTGCCCTTATGTGTCATACAAGCGATGGTCGCGGCCGTCTTTTTATGCGATCACGCCATAATCTTGTAACATAAGAGCGGACGATTGCGTGGCGGCGGTTGCGCCCGGGAAGCCGGGAAACGTAACTACGACATCAGCTGAAGCATAACACAAATTAAATTAGACCTTCAACTGCCGCCATTAGATAACCGCCGCGATATTGCTCTTCTCTGTCTGTTCCAGAAATATATTACCTCTAATAAACGATCGCGGCTTCAGCTTCAAACACCTCACTCCTTTTAGCGCAGATTGTATAATCAGTTCAGCTTCATGCGCATATACGGTACAACTAATGCATTCAATTCATCACCACTGCCTCGGGCCGTTCGTCTTTGGAATGACCTCCCTGATTGCGTAGCCTCCATATCTAATCCCGATACATTTCGCCGTCAGCTCCTCACTCTCTTCACCATGTGACCATGTTCCTGAATTCTGAGTGCATTGCGTATTACGGCGATTTATATTTTCCTTGTCTCTTATTTGTTGAAAATGTATCCCTCTTTCGCCATGTTCAAGTCAGCAAATGGTGTATCTTCAGATTTACCTCACCCTGTACCACGATATATGTGATTTCATTTATATTTTTTGTTGTTGCGCACTGACCCTGCCTGTAAACTGTATGTTATCTGTAAACTGTATGTTACCCCCCTCACCCAATGCCCTGTTCTGGGGCCTGTAAGGTTTTTTTGAATAAAGAATAAAGAATAAAGAAGGTGATAACGCTACAAAGCTTGAATTGAAGCAGAGAGCTCAACTATGTTACTAAAACCGATTGAAAGAAATAAATAGATACGGAAAAAAAGATTGTGCGATGTTCTTTAGCCCAACATCCCCCTTTCCCTCGCTTTTGGATCAACGTTACTAGATCACGTTGTGGTGTTGGCGCCAATTTTGACCTGCAGAAATGTGCTTCCCTTGCCAACATCAGCTACCGTCTAAACTTTTTAATATATTCCAAGGGATTTGGTATCATTTATGGGCAAAATTTGATACCTTAGTTGTGATCTTTATGAGTGAAGAGTCAAATTACACTGCATGTCGTCATAGCTATACGTGTGATACGTCACTGCTTGCGTTGTGCTTGCGCAAAAAAAACATGGCGAATTGCCTGCGAATTTGTGGAGTCGAGGGCCCCAGGATCATTGGCTCCTGTACTCTTTCAATTACAAATGCATCCCCGCTTCACAATGGGACGCCTGGTTCGCCCAATGTCGTAAGGTGGCGCCCTAAGATTGACCGGGATCCCCGGTCCTAAACCAGAGCGTAACTATTCGAGAGCCGCTTGTGCCGGGTTGCTCGAGTTCGTTGAAGTATCGGCGCTCTGGCCAGTGATAGGAAGCTCGGTGCCGTGGTTGAGCACGTTTTTGCTTACGTTGCCACTTTCCACCAGGTGTTGCCCCAAGATCAACCGTTCAGGTGACTAAAGTACTGCGAAGGAAGCAAACTTTAATACGAAAGGATGGTCCGAAGCCACAGGGCAAAGGGGATGGAAGGAAGGATGCTAATAATGCACTGGGAAAGCTAGCAGTTGGGGGAAGAGTGGTCGGAGTAGAAGGAAAGGGCCTGCTTGGCCGCTCGGCGCTGATGTGTTTGGCGTTGAAAGAATACAGGGGGCAATGCCAGGTCTATCTACTTGCAGCGCACATCTACTTTTAAATAATAAGAACACTAGAACCACCAGCTGTGCATTGATATTATTCCGCAGAAAAGCCTAACATTGTCGATTTGCTGAACAAAGAGAGCAATTATAAACTGACAACGAACATGAAAGTTTGTGAAACCAAAAACGTTTCTTTTGCCGTGCGGCACCTTTGTTCACAATAAAATGAGGGGGCGGAAGTGATCCGGTTATGTCGGATACAAAATCTGACGTACGTAGGCAACGCGAGTACAAGTGTGGGAAGTTGCCGACATTGTGATTAAGTGTGTGCTACGTGGTACGGATTGTCAGTATTCAAGGTAAAGCCATGAGTTTCTTTTTTTTTCATTACTTTCTGCATTGACCAGGTCTATGTTATGGCGCGTTGCTTCTCTGTGTGACATGATAAGTTTTTGTTTCTTACACCTATTAGGGCGGCTGGAGTCAGCTGAGAATTGATTGATTGATTGATTGATTGATTGATTGATTGATTGATTGAATGTAGGGTTTAACGCAACGAACAACGAATCGACAGTGGTTATGATGCGCCCCGAAGTGGAGGGCTCAGGATTTAATTTTGACCACCTGGGGATCTTTAACCTGCGCCGTAATTTCAAACACACGGGTGTTTTTGCTTTTCGCCTCAATCCGAAAAGCGGACGCCGCTACCGAGAATCGAACCGGCGTCTGTGAGCTCTGCAGGACAACGCCTTAGCCACTGAGCCACCGGGGCAGCATCTTTGCTGAAAATTGCCTATCGTTCCGACCGATCTTCGAGGAGTCTGCGCAGGGAATGCTGTAGATAACACCGCGGAAGTTGTCTTTTGTTCGCTTGTCCACGATACTCACCAGGGAGTGCCTTAACTTTGTGTTGGGACGTGCGCTACCTGTGCACTGTCGGGGCGTCGAAGCATGAATCTTTGGACGCGTGTTTTCGCGCGGTGGAGGTCGATGTAGGCGATGTAGTCAACATACTCCCATTGCTGTCTCTTAGGCACCAGTTGTCACACTCGACATACAGACTCTCGGTAGGGCTAGTGCGGAAAGCGCCGCATGAGAGGTGAAGGCCACGATGCAGCACTGGGTCGAGCATTTTAAGGGCTGTTTTTGTCGCTTACCCACATACGACACTGACGTAGTCGAGCCGATACCCCACCAAGGCTGTGTAAATGAGCAGCAGGAGTTGTTTGTCGGCCCCATAAGATTGATGTGAGAGGTCCTTAAGAATGTTCATTGTTTTAAGCATTTGTATTTGAGCTGTTTGATATGAGGAATGAATGTAAGCTTTTCATCGAGTAAAATACCTAAAAACGTGTGCTCCTTGTTCACAAGAATCGGCACGTTCTTAACAGTGATATTTGGGTCTGGGTGGACCCCACGCTTCCTGGAGAACACAACACACGAGCACTTTCCAGGATGAATTTTAAAAGCATTCTTGTCTGCCCAGCCGGAAAGTTTCTTGACGCTGAGCTGGACTTGACGTTTGCAGATCGACATATTACATGATTTTAAAGATATCTGCACGTCGCCTACATACATGAAATAACAGATTGTAGGTTGCAATGCCTTTCCAAGAGAGTTCATCTTATCTATGAAGAGCGTGCAGCTCAACACTCCACCTTGCGGCACGCCATTTTCTTGCACAAAAACCTTTGACAGTGCACAACCAACTCTCACTCTAAGTGTTCTCTGTGACAAGTAACTAACACGGGTGTTTAATATGTTACCCGAAACACCCAATGACTTCAGGTCACTAAGGATCCCGTAACGCCAAGCGGCGTCGCAGGCTTTCTCGAGGTCGAAAAACACAGTTAAACAATACTGCTTATGCACGAAGGTATCCTTGATGTACGAGTCAAGTGCGACCAGTTGCTCGTTCATCGATCCCCTCACCGTGAAGCCTGCCTGGCAGCTCTCGAGTACACCGTTGCACTCAAGGAAGTACACGAGAATTCGATTTAGAAATGGAGTCTTAAGCACTCTACAACTTCAGTCGTGGCTGGCTGCCCGACGAGCAGACGAAATACTGCCGCCTCCATCGTTAAGGATCGGATCGTTAGTAGCTCGAGAGCAAAATCTCTAACCTTCGATTGGAGAGGCGACATGGCAAGACACTGCGACGTAGGGGTTACGTGATGCGCACTCCTAGGAGCCGCACGACTGATTTCGCCGTCGTGTGAATACCCCTTTAACAGCGGAGCTTTTAGGCTTGATAGAGTCCGGTGGCGTCAGCAAGGGATTAGCAGTGGCTTAGCTCGGCTATACCAGAGTATACGTAGCGTGAGTAAGGTTCAGCTGATTATTCCTGGGTTTCCTGGTTGTCTTGAATTACTGATTATCACGCTTACTGCTGCTAAAACGATTTCCAAACCAATTCAATCCAATCCAGTCCAGTCCAGTTCAGTCCAGTCCAGTCACTGCTCCACGCGCATGCGGGGCACGACTCTCCAGGAGCCATGCGAAACGGCTCTCGAGCGGCTCCGGTGCAGCGTCAGACTTGGCTACTGCGAAACGGAGGGGAACAGCTAGGCACGCGCCGACGCCAGTGCGTCTGCCGCGGCTATGACGTCACTCCTCTGGAATGCGCAATCCGGCGAACGTACAGACCATATTCTCTACACGCCCGTACTCCAATTGGATTGGATTTCCAATCTAATTCAATACAATCAAATTCAATCCAATCTAATCCCATCCAAATCCAATCCAATCGAAGCCAGTCCAATTCAATCCGATCCAATCCAATGCAATGCAATCCAATCCAATCCAATCCAATGCTTTTCGCTCTTGAGAAGAACGGCCCTTCAAGGTCCACGCGAAGTTGCTCAACCTCGGCCAGCGTGGCGTATGGTACAAAAAAAAACTATGTAGAAAAATGTTCATCCAGCGCATTTCGCCCGGCACGACATCAATGCGGAGCCTGGTCTCCCCTAACTATGACGTCACTTCTCCGACGCGGCAACTTCATGTCGCCACGTCGGCGACACACAGCGCCTCCTGACTCTGCGCCGAGCACATCGCTTATACTCCGGCAAAACATGGGTCGGCCGAAGAAGTCTGTAACGCCCGAGGAAGGAGAAGCGCAGCGCAAACGCCACCATGTCGCTGCTCGAGAACATGTGACATGGCCACGATCTAGCCCCGAGTATCGCGCCGAAGCCGCCGAGCCTAAAAGGCGGCGATTAGCCGAACATTTCGAGTACCACGCTCGTGATGCGGAGTGTAAACCTTTTCATCTGGTAGTCTTTATTAAGATCAGAGCATGTTCTGGGCTGTGTTGCGCCTGCGCAGTTACATCATCCCGTCGACTGGGCCTTGTAGAGCTGCTAGCACAGCCCACTAATAAAATGGAAGCCCCCAGGACGAAGAAAATCGAATCGTCTATACAAGCGGAATCGTGGGTAAAACGGCTCCGTACTTTGAGTAATGGCGAAGTTCCAACGTCAAGCTCTCAAATCCATGAGTGGCGCCAACGGCCGGTTCGCCTCACCCCTCAACACTTAGCCTAACCAAGCAAGCACATCGCAAAGCCTAACAAAACTTACCAAAGTCCAGAAAAAACATAGCAAAACTCACCAAAAACGGAAGAAGCTACGTATCCGCTATTTCTCCAGCCTTGCACCACTAGTGCAAGCTACGCCTTTTTTTATGCACACAGAAATACTGCACAAACGCTTAACCTAGGGAAGGCGAAACACCGATGAAGACGAGACACCGACGGTGGGGCGTGGTCCCTCCTCTTTCATATTGTCCCGTCTTGCTTAGCCCGCTCTTTTTCGCTGTTTTCACGTCTAAGAAAACTGGGCCAGTTGGCCGGCGTCGACCATGTTTTGGTATTAATAGTCGCGCACACTTAGTTTTCGCCAATTTCTCCATTTGAGTAATGTCGCAATTTTTATACACATAAAAATATTATTGAATGGGTCAACCTCAAGGCCCAAACATAAAATATTGAAATTTAATAGCGGAGAGTTGGGATCACAGACCCCTGTTAAAATAACAGTGGCCCACGAAGCTATAAGGTTTGACAGTATTGCAGTTAGGAGCTCTGTGTTTAGAGTGCCGTCCGGCGGCAGTCGTATTTTTTAGAGTGGGCTGACACATGCCAGCGCGCCCGCCATTGTTGTGCAGAAGTTCCGTCTTCGCTTCCTGTTGCTAAAAGCTGTGGTTCGACGCCACCTCTTGTCGTCCTTTTTCTTATCTTGTTTTAAATGTAATTTTTCTGACTTAGGTTAGTCTTGCGTTTAAATGATTTTGTCTGTTCATTAGGCTATGTTACTTTAATTTAGGTTACGTTTCTTTAATGGAGGTCGAAGTAGTTCCAGCAGCGCCATTTTTCCATCAAAACGCCGCCGGACGTCACTTTAGGGGAGTGCTTATAGTACCGTAGGACGCCACTATACACACAGCCGTTTGCGAAAGACCAGTTCCAACTCCAAGAGCTCGCGGAACTTACGGAGACCTTGGAATGGCTGCTAACGCCAACAAGGCGTCTGTTATGTTCCAACTCGCGCGACTGTACATTTCAACCATCGGTATACTTACCTACTTGACCAAAATTTGGAGGTCCCCCTGCGCTAAAGTCGACAACTTCCTCATCCGCGGCCATGTCCATTTGCGGCTGCAGCTCTTGAAACTCCTGGCCGTAGGAAACAGCCAGCAGCGTGCTGAAACCCAGGAGAGCAAGTAAAGTCGCCTTCATGTTCCACAAATGTGCCGATTCCTTCCGGAGAACCCAAAGTTTAGTTTCGCAGCCTCGGTATTTATCCTTTGCCTCCTCTACCCAGGCACTGCTCTAACTGCAACGTGCCGAGGCAGAGGCGGGGCTCAGAATTTGTTTTGCTGTTTTCATCACATATGGCTCATCGAATGTAACCTTTTCCGATGCTGAAGCAATCAAACGATCTCTTGAAGCACCTTTCGTAAACATGTTATTTCGCTATGCCAGTACCTTTCTTTTCTTTTCATTCTAGACTGCTGTGGTCTCGTTCGCGCGGAGCTCGCTTCGTATTTTGTTTCCTTTCGGGCCGTGTCACCTTTTGCTTATAGTACGGGCGTGTTCATTTTCTTCCGACGGGCGTTTCGTTTCTCAAAAGGGGAGCTTGCACAGTTTATTTTCCTCACTTCGTGGTGTGTTCAGGACCTCTTGACAACCACTTCGACCAAAGCATGGCTCTCCGTTTTATTGTTCGAAGCAATCTTTTTCTCATTACATTCACCGCCTGTCATTTTTGCAACTAAGTTTTTTCAAAGCTCAGTTTTTTACTCTTATTTTTCTTCTCCCATGTGCCACTCTCCAAGCGCAGAGAGCGGCACATTAGTGTCTCCTTCTGACGCTCGCCAAGGAAAGGTTAGCAAACAGCGTTACGTTCAAGGTGTGTAACGCATTTTCGATTAATTTACGGCTGAAAACTTTGGCAAGGAGACACCAGGGTAGCGTGGCCAGGCATGCAGTGGGTGTTGAGACAAAGGGCATAAAGAAGGTTGTATAACTCATGCGTCTGCGCACGGATTGAACACAATCGTAAATAAGGTGTCATTTTCCCAGTGCGTAGCCTTGTACTGCGTGGAATTGACAACAATGAGAAATGGATTGGGTCGTCTTAAAGTTATGAAGGCCTTTTCTCTTGCTATATTGCTGATGTTTCAATAGAGTTCGAAACTTTGCTTCGGTTCAGTGTTTATCAATTGTCCGGTCTTCCAGCACTGATGAGGCAGGTGAAAAAGTTTCAGAACGCCATGTCATTAAGCGCGCGTGCACTCGGTAGGCTTCATGACTCAGTCACAAAATTAATTATGGCAGGATGCTTCGCGGCTTTAATTCTAACCAGTCTGTTCGATGTAGGCAGCGAAATAAACTATCTGTAATTGAACGAAGAGTATATAGCCGGAAAAAAAAATCAGCACAAACTTTTAATCACGTTCGAAATTCGATCAACGGAACTTAATGGGACCGGCGGCGTCGGTTCAGTTTATCACGACTTCATTTACAGAGGGAATTCAGTGTGTCGGCAGACTGGAGAGTACATTTTCTCGGTGAATTCGAGAGGATATTCACGAGAGCATAACAAGTAGAGGTAAACAGTTATTACAGGAAAATGCCTTTTCAGCGCCGTACAGTAAATAAGGTAATCATAAAATATGATTGAACATTACGACCACATAACGACTGCCTTACGTCCACGCACGGGGAAACGTTTGTCGTTGCCTATCACTGAGAAGAACGAACGAAGAAGGTAGAACATTAGGCGCTTAGATTTACGTGAAGACCACCTCTACATTGACGTTATGAGCCAAGACGGACACAAAATGCGGTGGTAGTTATTGATACCGGCGGCTCAATTAACTAAAATTGAATAATTAACTTTTTAGTGACTGCAGTAAGCACGCATGTTTGTACTGAAAAGTTGGACGCAATCGTGTTTCGACGCCGTTTCATTTAGCAGAATTCTTCTAGCGCATCCGTACTCTGGGATGTCGAACAGCGAAGTTTAATTGCCGTTCGCATGATTACGCATGCAAGACAGTGAACACCGGCGCGAAGCTCCTGCCTTTTGCGACGTTCCTGCTGTGTGAGATGTTTAGTTTGACAACGGGGTGGAGGCATAGGGAAAAATGATAACTGGCACTGTTTCAGTCAGGCTGGCGTTGTAGCAATCATCCGAACTCGGAACCGCTATCGAAACACAGAACAAGAGGGAGGAGCTTTCGCCGGTTTTGATTGTCCAGCATGCGTAATCATGTGAACGGCAAATAAACTTCGCAGTTCGATATCTTGGAGTGCAGATGCTTGAGATAAATTCTGCAAAATGAAACTGCGTCGAAACATGATTGCGTCCAACTTTTCAATACAAAAATGCCTGCTTACTTCAGCCACTAAAAAATAATTATTCAGTTTAAGTTAGTGAAGCCAGGTACATCAATAATTGCAACCACATTGTGTGTCCTGCGGGTCGCATAACCTCACTGTAGAGGTGGTCTTCACGTAAATCTAAGCGCGTAATTATAAAACAACTTTTAACCTAATTTTGATCACCCGGTATATTACGCAATAGGCGTTTGAAAACGGATTATACGACGCTCTTCCCCCGCTTCGGAACGAAGAAAAAGCTATAAAATCAGTTATAATGCAAAATTTTCTCCCCACATTGCGCCATTGTTGTCCACCAGGGCGAAAGTTTAAGCATACGAAGTACAATATTTCTCATAACATGAGACAATTCTTAAACCGAAAAACGCCTTTATTCAGCCTGACCTGTACACTTGCAACGACCTTCGGCCATGACGAATCCCTAGTTAACTGGAGCTTGCAAAACAACTTAGGGCTGTGCCGGAAATTTGTGCCTAGGTGTTTAGTGCAACCTTCAGTGTCTTTAGTCATCGCTTTTTGTTCCGACTGGTTCTACGGAACGATCTTCAAGGGGGGGGGGGGGGGAGGGGGGATTGTGTTTAACAAGAGCCCGTCCTTGCATACATAAATACGGTCCCTATAAAACTACGTGCTCGTCCCGTCCTGTCCAGATGTTCAATAAATCTGCCTGCCCCGCAACAATAAAACCATCTGGGACGCAGCTTTTCCCTGCCGCGCTTTTTAAGGGCACTGATAGGGTTTGTCATTATTAATAAACTAAGGTGGCATTAGTAATCGCTCTCCTCTTTTTTGTGCATTCTTTCTTTGTTTTCTTTTTGCTGGAGTTGGTTTCTAAAGTTATATTTGAAAGTCTATAAACCAGCATAGTCTGCGGTGGCACCACTTTGTTGAGCGGGAGCGATTTGTTCATGAACTAGTCAAGACATCTAAGTGCAGCTGAAATATCCGAGCTGGGTGGTTTTATAATTAAAACGATCCTAGCCACATGAATACACACCTACTTTCAAGGTGTTGCAAAGCTTTTACCGTCTCTCTTACAGAGCATAACCTCTTTAGAATCGCCGCAATTGGGCTTGACCACAGCACTCCAGAACAGCCAATGATCATGACAAGATGAGCAAATTAGGTGTATGACGACGCGCAGCATACGATTACAGCAAAATACACTATCTGCGCTGTGACAACAACGTAAGGCGTGCATCTTCGCAGTTGTCACAGCGCAGATAGTGTATTTTGCTCTAATCGAATACTAGGCCTTGTCACGCTTGTGGCCTGAATGTCCACCGAGACGAAAGATCCAACGAGTAGAAAAGTTCAATTCGTCACGAGATCGGTGAGACGAAAGGTCCAATTGAGCCTCAATGTTAAACGGGAAGAGAGATCCAACGAGACGAAAGGTCCAACGAGTCTGAAGGTCCAGTCAAGCCTGAATGTCCAACGAGATGAAAGGTCCATCGAGACAGAATATCCACTGTTCGACCTTTCGTCTCCTTGGATCTTTCATCTTGTTGGACCTTTAGACGCTGAATCGCCTTGTCATACGACAAATTTGCATATTTGGGGACGAATATTGGTCGCTATTAAATGCTGTGGTGAAGTCCACTTGCGATGATTTTAAAGACGAAAATCTTTCTTGGGCTAATTAAACGCAGAAATTTTGGTCTGTCTGCCTGTCTGTCTGTTTGTCTGTCTGCGACTCTATTCAGCCACCCAGCCAAAGCGAAACGAAAGCTGCGCAATAGTCCTCTATAGCCACCACCAAATCTAAACGTGTAAGCCCGGTCTCAGTGTTCATAGTTGTCAAGATTGTTGAATAAGAACAAGACATTAGGCAAACATAAGGCAGTAAATCAATACATATGTGATATTCGCAGTGTTCCTTTATTAAAAAAATCCATGCATGCCTGGTTTTCGCGATAATAAACAAAATAGTACTATATCAATGGCAGAAAACCGTCGCCTGCTGTTGCCCGCGCTACCTCCTGGCGGAATTTAAGAAATCAAACGGCAATAGCAATGAAAAGTTCCACTAGATGGGATCCACGTTCCACTTGGAACGCTCGTGGAGTAGGGCAACGTGGGTCTATAACGGTTGCAGTAGGGTGCCTGAATTCACGCGCGTCTCCGCTGTACGGCAGCGCTGGCATCGAGACACCCGAGTCGGACCAGTGGAAACGGTAAATTCAAATTAACTAGATCAAACCTCTAGCGTGTAATCGTGGCAAGAACGAGGCGGGAGAGGGACATCATGAGAGGTGAGCGGGAAAAAGAAGGGAGGCAGACATTTACTAGGCAGGGGCGCCAGTCGACTACCGTCTTTCGTCAACATTTGCAACGAACGCAGCAGATACGCGGCCAATTTTGAAGAGTGTACGGTGCCGCTCTTCACTGTAGACTTGGGCGATGTGCAAGCGGCAGCGTAACGTTTTCTGTCGTTCGACGCCTAGGAGCAGACATCTACGTGAAAAATTTAGAGAAACTACAAATAAATCAAGCCCAACTTCAGTCGTTAGAAACATCTTGGAAGGCGAATACAGAAATTTGGACGCTTCACATTCGGGGACCTTTTTTTCGCTAATGATGGGACCATCTTCGACGCTGCTCAGCTTGCGTGCGCACAAGGACGACGTTTAATGAATGTGGCGATGTTTTCCAAGCAAAAATGCCTAGATTTCTACAGCAGATGAATCAGGTGAGGGTGATAATGGAAAAATGGTGGGGATGTTAAATATGCTGATTCGGGGAGTTGCGTTCAGGTATTATAGCGTAGCATTCTTTGCCCTATATAGTACCCCCGTAGAAAGGGCGGTGTAATGCCCTGCATTCGCATAAAAGTGCGCATTTAGCGGAAGCAACGCATATAATTTTTAGGATAACGTAAATGAAGATAGTTGGTCGAATAAAAATGAAAACAAGAAAAAAAAATACACATTTCGCAAAACTGTTTCGCAAAAACCAAATTATAAATATGCATCTTCTACATCTGCCAATAACGAAGGCTGAAATACAAAGGCCAGTAACGAAATGTTTGAAACACGAATAAAAGCCACAAAATTTGGCAAACCATTAAACAGCCCTCGTGAGCGTAAAAATGCACAATTGGCTGAAAGAGCAAAGTGTAGTTGTAAAAGCGTAATTGGAGATATTTACTCGATCAGAATTTTGGGAATTCAAGAAATATTTCAGTATGAAAATAAACGCTGTGCAAAAATAAACTAACGCAAACAGAAATATGCATCTTATGCGCGCACCCCTTCCACAACACAAAGGCTGAAGTTAAGAAAAACCCGGAAAAGAACCCTTAAACACGAATAAAAATAGAGAAACGGGCCAACCATGCCTTGCATCCGAACTAAAATACAGCATAGGCAAGGTTGAGGGAGTTAGATGCCATAATAGCATCAATGCATATTCTGGACAAAACGAAGCAGACAGACAGACAGACAGAAAAATTTCCCCCACCTCCCCTCGCGGGAACCCCTGTGTAGATGCTACGCATGGGGGGTTCCGTTGTTGTTTCCGTTAGGTTGATTATCCCATCGCGTGAAACGTGCCGTGAAACCCCTGCCGCGGCTATGACGCAACACAACCCAACACAATCCACTTTAATCCAATCCAATCCAAATCCCATCCAATCCAAGCCAAGCCAAGCCAAGCCAAGCCAAGCCAAGCCAAGCCAATCCAATCCAATGCCCCTCGCGAGAGAGTGTTCGCTATCGGAGAGGAGAGGGGGTGAGCGTCGAAGAGCGCAGCTCGCGCGGCGAGGAGAATGGGGGAAGGGTGTGGACGGACAACAACAACGCCGTATGTAGGGACAAGGTGAGCGAATGAGATGCAGTCGCATCTAAAAAACTTCATTCAGGTCCCGAGGAACTGCGGATACAAAAAAATGACGCAGCTTGCACTAATGGAAGGCAGGAGAAACAGCAAAGATCGGGGTCAACTTAGCTTCTCCTACACTGACAGCGGATCCCAGGCAAGAGGGAGCAGCCGGGCCCAGGCAGTGCAAAGCCGTTTTGGACGGCACTGTAAAGCAAAGACCAATAACGGATGTACCGTGTTTTTCAGTAGCATTCATTCATTCATTCATTCATTCATTCATTCATTCATTCATTCATTCATCATTCATTCATTCATTGAGCTTTATTCACTTTTGTTTTACATAGTTTTTGTCTCTGGTCTGCTTAAGCAGCGAATGCTTGATGGCTTTCCAGGCAGTTGGTGTAAAAAGGGAATAAGCAGAGTCTTAAGTTTGAACATGACAAATACTTCTTGCTCAAAAATCACATAGCAGAATCATGCACTGCAACACAGTGTAAACAATAAAAACGTACTTGCGGACAGCACAAATGTCCTTTCGGAGAGCATTAAAAAATTCTGGCACGTAATGTTTCCGCATTTTTTTCCAGTAGTTTCTGAACACTCGCGGCTTCACAAACCTCTCGGATTTTCTTAGCGTTCTACTTTTTCCAAGAGGAACTTTGAACTGGTTGCAGAAGTAATATCGAGTAATATCGAGTAATATCGAAGTAATATCGAGTAATCGTCTTCCCTTTCGCCGTCGTCTTCCGACGGCACAGCCGCGTGGGGCAAATCTTCTTGTAGCTGGTCCTCCCTTCGAAAGACTTCCACTTCATGGTCACCTGGCCTAGTGTCCGTTTCAACGAGTGGAGTACGAGGGGCTGGCTCGACAGATTCGCCGTCACCGATTTCTGCATGGGGGATCCGCGGAGCGCCGTTCGCTGCACGACGACGACGGAAGCGGGGGCTCCTGGTGTGGCGTAAGCCAACACGCAAGCCTGGACGACGCCGGGCGGTTGCGCGATGCATGCGCTCAAGTGCGCTCGGTATTTTTATGCTAAAACCAGTGCCCGAGGGTTGGGCCCGGATCCTCGCGCCGGGGCGCCGGACGGTCACCGCGAGGCACGTGCTCACGGGTGCTCGTGGTTTTCTGTCTGAGCTGGACATATTTGTGTCGGGCTAAACAGTTCTACTCGTAATGAAACAGCCGAACGTATTTGGTCGCTCGTAACGAAATCTGTCTATAAAATTCACAACGAAGACAACTGGCTTGAGAATTCTGCGCATTAGCAGACACATCTCTGAATTGTACAGGCTAAGTTAGTTCGTAGAATAAGTGTAGCTAAGGCAACATTTCTTTTGCCAGCAAGTGGGCTTGGGCGACGAACAAAATCAAGTTGTGTAAAGTTCCAAATTCAGCTTTCCAGTGTATTCAAACACCACGCAAATTCGTGAACGCATTTGAGCAATGGTAGTAGTAACACGACAGCTGTTTGGGGCATTGCTTTCCACTAACGGGTAAAAGATTGGGCTATTTTCACTTCATTCTTAACTGAACTTAACAATCGTAATTCTGAGTATGCGCCGCGTAGGTTCCCAGTCGTTTAGCTCCTTCTAGTCTCAGAACGATGATTTGAATTTGGCTAAGGGCGGGGGCCTGTCTTTCTTTGTTCTTTGTTTGGTCGTGGAGCGCCTGTCATGTTCGAAAAAAAACAGTACTTCCTACTGAACACCCGCATGTAAGACCACATGATCTTTATGCAAAAAGAGGTAGCTTACCTAACTTTCTAAAACACGGCCTTTTTAGACCAGAAAATATTTGGGTTTCTATATGAAATGAAGCCCTACAACCCCTGTTCCGTAACGTTCACAATACATCTTTTCCCCCTTCAATACAGAGTCTTTCGGTGTGAAATGGCACCTGTTGCAGCTGGCTGCGTGGTCTTTAAATTGCGGGAACTACTCCGACGAAACTCCATTTTTCGGACAGCTTGAATAGAAAATGCTCCATTTACACCTGTTTGTTTCGCCTCGGTGAAAGGTGCTCGTTTCAGGCTCAGAAAGGCGATGGCCATAAAAAAAAGACGTGCATTTAACCGCTGGGAGCGCGGCCGTTTTTGCTTCTTCGTGAATCTGCGCCGGAAACCATTCAAGCAGCGTAACATCGACTAACCATCTGTGGCACTTTTGTAAATACGAGCTCGTCACCGTGTCACGATCGCGCATCTATTGGGAGGACGCTAGTTGCCTAACATCGTAAAATCTTACCTGTTGGTGTGGCGCCTGTAGATAAAGATCTTACATGGAAGGGATGCTGCTCTAACAAGAACAAACACAGCCTCTAGGCGACGCGTTCCACATAAAACTGTTTTCATGAAAATTACTGACAAACGAAACAGCCTTTCCTTCCCATACCACCTTCCTGCTGGTCCACTTTGGGAAGTTAACGAATACAAATACTTAGGTGTAACTTTAGCAAATAAGGTTAGTTGGAATAGATACGTTAGAAATATTTGCCCGCCCGTCTTTCGTAAAGTCTGTTTTTGAGACATAAACTGCGCCATGCTCCTGCTAATGCTAAGCTCCTAGCTTATACTTCCATAATAAGGCCAAAATTAGAGTATGTGCGTTCGGTGTGAGAAACTTACACAGAAATTAATGTAGATGCCCTTGAAATGATCCTACGTAAAGCGGTCCGATTGATATATTCTCTGTATCGTGCAACTGAGTGTCCTAACCACCTGTTGAAGAAACATGGAATTACTACGTTGCAAATTCGAAGAAATATATTACTGCTAAAATTCCGTTTTAGTTAAAAACAACTCATTATCCTTGCAACCTGACTCTCATATTAAGGCATCCACAGCCCGGTTGTCAAGAAATAGGCACCTCCAACCACTTACCCACGCTACGCCCGAACTAACATTTTAAAATCAATTTTGTAGCGTAAGCTACACTGGCCGAGGTAGAGCAGTTTCGCGTGGACCTTGAAGTGCCGTGCTGCGCATGCGTGAGAATCATTGGGTTCGATTGGATTGGATTGGGTTTAGATTGGATTGGTTTAAATTGGATTGTATTGATTGGAAATCCAATCCAATTGGAGAGAGAATTGGGTCTGCACATTCGCCGGTCTGCGCTTTCCAGAGGAGTGACTTCATAGCCGTGGGAGACACACTGGCGCTGGCACGTGCCCAGCTGTGCGCCTCCGTTGCGCAGTAGCCAAGTCTGACGCTGCGCCGGAGCCGCTTTATAGCCGTTTCGCGTGGCTCCTGGAGAGCCGCGCTGCGGATACGCGAATAGCAGTGACTGGACTGGACTGGAGCGGACCGGACTGGATTGGACTGGACTGGATTAAATTGAATTGGATTGAATTGGATTGGATTGCAGTGGATTGGATTGAATTTGAAATCATTTTGGCAGCAGTAAGCATGATAATCAGCTATTCCTGTACAAATAGGAAACCTAAGAATAACCAGCTGAACCTTATTTAGCTCATTAGTCCTGCATAGCCGAGCTAAGCTACTGCAAATTTTTTTCCTTCGAACCATAACAGAATGGAACCAGCTTTCACTCTCGAACGTTGCAAAACTTGACGCCATTCAAAAACAGTTTGCTGATATGTGTTTTTATGTGCACCTTTATATTATGCCCTCCTGCTCGGGCCCTTGAATGGCGAGGCAGTGAGTAATAAATGCATAAATAAATAAACAAATAAATAAACAAATAAATAGACAAATAAATAAACAAATAAATAAACAAACAAATAAATAAATAAATAAATAAATACATGAAACTTTATTAACATCAGGATGGCCAGTCCGCCTAAGTGGGGGGCGGTTCGGGAGGTGGTGTCAAATAAGTCTGAACAAGTTCTCATTCTCAGATGGAAGCCAGTGGCGAGAGCAAAGTCGTATAGGGAGGCAAACACACGTTTGGCTGTGGCTGCGGGTAGATAAAGCCAGTCCTTCAAACACTTAACGCTGCTGGCTTTGGAAGGGGTGCGCTTTGCGTGCACTCCTGGATACTGCCAAATAGATGATAAATGCTGGGTGTGCCTCTTGGAGAGCACGTCACGCACGTAGGTGATGTCGTGTAGTGCCAAATAAATAAATAAATAAATAAATAAATAAATAAATAAATAAATAAATAAATAAATAAATAAATAAATAAATAAATAAATAAATAAATAAATAAATAAATAAATAAATAAATAAATAAATAAATAAATAAATAAATAAATAAATAAAAAAGGCCAATCGCAAACCGCGGCTAAAACTGTCCCGACTGCAGACGGAGATTGATGTGCACGAGGTCTCTCTCTCGCACACCCAATGGAACCAGATCTCGACCAGATGAAACAAAATTTTGGAATGAAGAAGACCTGGAAGCTACTTAGACACGTCCTGATGGGAACAAGACAGAACAGAGAACCAGCATAACCAAGATCATTCACACAAACTCCGGCTCTGCGACGGACTCATGGCACAAATCAGAGACATGTACCTCCCGATAGGATCCAAGATCGAACCACCCCAACAGCGACATGAACAGACATAACTGACGCCGAGATCCGATTGGAGATTCGCAAACTTAGGTCTAATTCAACCCCAGGTCCTGACCACATTTTGAATCGGGGGCTACGAAACCTGGACGATTTCACGATCACCGCAATCGCTGCTGTTCTCAATATATGCCGGATAACGGGGTGAATTCCGCAATCGTGAAAGCATGCCAAGGTTATTATAATCCCCCAGCCAAACAAAGCACTCACAATCGGACACCTCCACCCCATTTCCCTCACGTCGTGCTTAGCAAACCTCATTGAACATGAAATCCTAGCCCGGCTAACAGCACACACGAACGACATGGAATCATTCCCCCACACAATGATTGGCTTCAGACCTGGCCTCTAAACTGAATACATACTCAAGCAGTTATCAGAACAAATTATCGAACCACCCATCGGCATAGACAGAGCGGTGATACTGGTCTTGGACCTCACAAAAGCACCTGACTATGTCTCGCGCGAGGCCATATTGTCGGGTCTGGGATCGGTCAATCCGAGTGAGAGAACCTACAGTTACATAGGGCACTTTTTGTCAAACCGGACAGCCGCCATACATCTAGACAGCCTTGCCTCAGACACATTCCAGCTAGGCAGTCATGGCACTCCGTAAGGAGCCGTATTCTTACCATTACTCTTTAACCTTGCAATCATAGACATTCCCAACAAATTAGCATGGATCCCCCCCTCTAGCACAGCATCTACGCAGACGATATCACCGTCCGGATTAACCGGGGAGTGATGGGCACATTGAAGAAGCACTGAAAAGAGGCAAAAAAGTGGTGGTGGAGGAGGGAAGAAGAGAGGATTTGGTCTGCTCTCTGGTAAAGTCTGAGCTTCTTGTCACTCTTCCGAATCAGAAAAAGCGGCTCCAATCCAGCATCAAACTCCGCATTGAAGGTACGCAGATCCAAGGGGTCATGGCCCTGAAAGTCCTAGGGCTATACATACAATCCACTAGACTAAATAGCAAATTTCTCCAAACAATAGAGCAGCACATAAACCAAACCATTGGTGTGCTTGAGATGGTCACCAATACATACTAAGGTTTGACCGAGCAGAACAGGGTTCGCCCAATACAAGTCTTCATCGTGAACAGAATATTTTACTCGATTTCATACCTTAATCTACCAGCTGCTGAAACCAACATATTTAATGTCCTCAATAGACGCGCCTTCAAGGCAGCACTACATCTACCCCCGCCCCCCAGCACGTCGTCTACTAAAGTCGAAGGCTTAGGCCTTTACAGCAAGGCCAGCGAACTAGTTGAAGCCCACCTGGTGGGACAATAAGAACGCTCCGCTCGCACACCCACAGGGAGACACATACTCAAGAAACTATGAATACGATATCATACACTGAGTCAGGACGCGAATACAGTTCCCCCGTAGTATTCCCTCGTACATTGTAGCCGAACCACTTCCCCACAACATTCACCCCACGTAGCACTCCGAGCGCAGGAAACAACGAGCCCGCGGCCTGTACAAGAACTATAAAAATGATCCACAAGCTGTGTACGTCGATGCAGCACAGCAGACACAAGGAGGCTTTCACCGCAATCACCGTTCAAAATCACGCCAACACCAGCATACTCGATTCTACCACAGTCCAGACATTCATAGCAGAACCGGCGGAAGAAGCAGCATTAGCATTCGCCCTTTCACTCACCCCCCCACCCGCAACAATAATTAGATTCTAAAACTGTTCTCCAAAATTTTGCCGCTGGACGCCTATCCTCAACGGCGCTCAAAAGTTTGCTCTGGAACCCACTGAAATCCCCAGTACAACTGATCTGGACCTCCTCCGCCCTCCCCCCCCCTCCCCCCCACATTCTGGGCTCGAGGGAAACCAGACGGCCCATGACCTAGCCCAAGGATTTACTATACTGGTTCGGCCGAGCCCGTATCTTTACCACGGAGCCCGGTCCGCGCGGGACCGTCTGATCGGTTTTCATTACATTATCACCTATTACCTCCTCTCCCGCAGAATCTATCCTCGGGCCGATAAATCCTTCACACCACAGCAAAGACACCTCTGGCGCCAACTCCAGACGGGAGTCTCCCCCAATCACGCCACCATGAACCATATCCACACCAGTCTTCGCTGAACCTCGGCGTGCCCCTTATGTGGCTCATATCATGTGAACATGCACACAGGACCCTTTCCCTGAAATCTCCTCTAAGGAGACGGGGGGGTCTCGCTTCACAGCCCCTATCCGGAACTATAGGTCTGCCTGGTCAAGAGGGCGGAAGAGGTCTCGGGAAGGCACCAGCCTACGGCAACCATGGCACCAGCAACACAAGTCAAGGAGACGTCCAGGAGGGGACGGGTCTTCAGCCCGTTACCTCCAACCACCATTCTGACTTCTATTCTCCTCGAGACACCTCCTCAAAGTAATGTTTATCTTTCCCTTTCTCTCTCTCTCTCATTATAAAAAAACATATATCACATTCTTGCTTTCGCAACCTCGTACCCATGCAACTGCAAGAGAAATTAGGGTCACATTACGTCGAGACCCTTGTAAGTGTTTTCTGATTGAAGCATGTACGGTGTTACATTTATATACATTGAAGATTTTAAATATTTAGAAACTTAAAGGGGTCCTGAAATACCTTCCGCCGATGCGTGGATGTACATGTAACCAAATAAAGCAATGTATTAGCAATCTCCTCCCGCAAGAATTTTGTTGAAGCGATGAGTATTAGCTGAGAAATCGTAAATCAAAAACCGCGCATTTTCGTCGCGCCGCGTTTCCTCCTCCTTTGAACTTACTCTCCGCTGTTGACGGCGAGAGAGCCTTCCCTCCCATGATGCTGCGCTCCTCGGCGGTGACGTACTTCCGCTATTGCTCTGCTCACACACAGCCGTCTGCTACGGGCAAGCTTTGTTGACACCATGAAGCCCGCACTCCGCTCAAGGCTATAAGCGAACGAAAAATCTGGCCCCATGTGTGCGGCGGCCTGGCCTTGCCCTTTCGCGGTGTACGTGGCTGCAGAACTTTGCTATCGGCGGCACGAGACTTTTTATCGGCGGCGAACTCGCAGCCGCACGGGGAGGATCCTGCGCTCGCTCCCTTGGATTCACAGCGCACTGTTTATCCAAAAAGCGCCGTATCAGATGTGGCCCCGCTGGTGCCGGGTCTTATTTTGTGGCGGTGGTAATTCCTGCCGGCGGTATGTGAAAAAGACATTTTAAACAGTTACAGAACCCGTGCACAAAACGCCAGTTCAGCTTGGGGCGACGCGTGGTGGAGAGCGGCAACGTTGGCAAAACATGCTCCGCCGCCGCCGCGGCTCTGAGCTTTCTAGCGCTGGAGCGAGCACCATTTCTTTAACAATATCAAACATCGGTTGCCCTGGCAACAAGGCACCAACCGCTCTAGAAGTCAGTTACGGCTGCGTGATCCCGGTTCAGCTTGGGGCCCCACCTCGCGGCATATGGGCACTGCAAGCATACTACTCACGCTACTCACTCCCATTTGGGAAGTGAGAGATGCGTTTGGCATTACAGGCGGCGATGGTGTGTGTGTTGTGGACGCCTTTGTTTCGCGATGAAATCCGACGTTGTCCTTCTGCGGGTGGATAGTGCTTCCTATGGTCTGGATTATCTTTCTCAAGCGGCGTACGACTCAACCTCGCATGGGCTATGTGCAGCGTGCGTGGCTAAAAGCCATCTCGGCTTGTGCGCCAGAGTTAAGTGACTTGCTGTTCGTCCCCGCAAACCGCGCGCGAGGTGAGTGCCGAATTTACGAGGGGCTGCAGGAGGCAACCCATCGTCTGTCAATCGCGGTTCGGACTTGCAACGCATGTTGTGACGTTGTGTTCGTTCGAAACGCATCTCTGGATTGTTTGGAAGTTGAATAAAATGTATGCGTCAAACCCGGGCATTCGGCTCAGGGCGTTCTCTGCGATTGCAAGAAAGAAGTGCCACGGGGCTTCAACGCTTTCTTTATGGAACGTACTCAAGTAAGAGAATATTCATGTCGTGTTATGGCCCTGTTGCATTCAATACAAACGGTTAAGCGTTTGTTTACACTTGTTTCGTTTGTCGTAAAATGTCCAAGCACTCCGGCACTCCGCTGGCAGATCAGCCGGCGAGCCGACGCTGAGCAGACGACTCATCTCTTTGCCGGAAGTGCGTGAAAAAGCCGCCCAATAGCAGGATGTCTAGCTCATGACGAACATCTGGGAATCGATGATGTAGACATGTGAAGATGGCGGCGTCCAAAAACACGAAGGAAAGGGTGAGAAAAAAGCGACAAACTTTGCAACAAAAGTGTGAGCTTTCCGCTGCGCGTAAAAGAGTAATACTTGGCACAGATGATGTTGACGACCCAATCTAACGATTGCGCTAGTCAATTTAGTGTGCTCAAAACGCCTTTCAGGGCCCCTTTAACGTGGATACATTGAATAGCGGGCTAAGTTTTGTGGGGAGCGCCTTGGCCCGACACCTTCTGGCCTAGGGGGTGTCGCCCGGAGCCCCTCGCCATGGGCTCCCTTCCCTCGCCCTCTTCGCCTACCGTGAGGCCCGGTCGCCGGAGAGATGGCGCGAGTGGACGGGTAGGAACGGGCGGTGGTGCTGAAGAACCGCACGCGGGGGGACTGGGACTCGGGAGGCAGAGTGTTTTGGTGTGTGCGTGTGTGTATGCCCGGACGGGCGACAGCGTGGAGGATGTAAGTAAAGAGTTCTTTCACGCAACCGCAGTGTGCCTCATTCCTTGGCATGCCGTAGAGAGAAGGCCCACATCTGGCGCCCGAACGTGGGGCTGATGTCAAGCCCACCCGTGGACATTTGCTCTCTGCGGCTGCCGGGAAGGGGCCCACTGCGGTTTGGGACGGCATTCCTTTGTTCCGGGAAGGAAGCGCCATTTTGGCAGTGGGAGACCAGGGCTTTGAGCCGTGTAGATGCATGTTTGTAAATTAGTTTTGAAGCCAGTGTTTTAGTTTGCTTAGGTTTTACGATGGCTGTAGATGCCTGAAGTTTTTCTTGCGTTTTTTTCTCTGTTGTTCGCGTAACGGCCTGAGTGGTTACATTGCGAGTGTATTTAGCGTTTGTAGGGATATTAGTCATTTGTGTATTTTGACGTGTCCCTACTGTAGTTTTTTTTGTATTTTAATGTGGCTGTAGTTCAGCCCCGTTGGTCGAATGCATTGTCGTGACGTTCGTTTTTTGCTTCCATTATAGATTTGTGTGTGGAGTGTGTTTGTCGCGTTGCGTATGTAGTTAGCGCGGCTTCCTCTGTATTTCGCGTCTACAGTTTGGCGTGGTTGAGCCAGCTTTTTGTTGGGTAGTTCGCTGGAAATGGCTCCTACAACAAGGAGAGAGACGGGAGAGAAGGAGGAGCCGCAGGGCTCGGGGGGAGACTCAGCGGCCGCTGCGCAGGAGGCTGCTGGTCAGTTGCAGCCCGCAGATCTCGCCTCAATGATGAGGCAGATGACCGGGATGTTCGCGGAGATGACCCGAATGCTCGGTTCGGCGCTAGCTGCTCCCACCGCGGGTCCTGTAGTGCCGGTCTCGAAGCCGTGTTTGAATATCGAGGTTCCCTCCTATTCCGGCTACGGAGACGTGAAATCCGTTTGCGAATACCTGCAGCAACTGGATTCGTATCAGACTGCGGTAGGCGCATCGGATGATGACGTGCTGAGGCGGGTCCTGCCCGTGGCACTGGTAGGAAGCGCTGCGCGTTGGAGGCGCTGCCAACCGGCTTTCGAGTCGATGGCAGATTTTAAGGACCGCTTCCGCGCTGAATTCCTGCCACCCGATTACGAACACCGTATGAGGGACGAGCTTGCCCTTCGCACGCAACACCCTGAGGAGAGTCTCCTTGAGTACGTGCGGGCAATGCAGGAGCTGTACGAACGGGCCGACCCCGAGGCAGCCGACGCGGTCAAAGTAGCGCGCGTGTGCAGGCAATGCCACCCGCGTTTCAGACCGTACCTGCGTGGCCGGAGTTTTCGCAACTTGGAGGCCCTCGCACAAGAAGCGCGAGTAATTCAGGCGGATTTACTCGCCGAGCTTCACTACAGGTTGCCGCCGAGACCCGAGGAATCGCTCGAACCGGGTTGCGCCTGGTCGGGAGGGGGAGACGATAACTCCTCGGTCGGAAGCAACGCAGGCGACGGAAGAGGGAGGCAGGACAAAACGACCCGTTTGTGCTGGTTTTGTCACAAGCCTGGCCACTTCTCCCGTCAATGCCCCGAGAAAATGCGTAGCACGCAGGGAAACTCGGATCGCCGGCGGCGGTGAAGGGCGGTAGCTTGTCGTCGCCGGCGGGAAGCGAGAAGGGGGGGCCAGGCAGAAGGGGTGCAAGGGAGCCCCCAGAGCACCACGACGCTGGCGCCGGCGGCCAGCTGGTCCCCTCCGCATGTAGGGCACACGGGGACCCATCCTCGGTGGCCCCATTCATG
Organism: Haemaphysalis longicornis; assembly: GCF_048455015.1. Lineage (NCBI taxonomy): Eukaryota > Metazoa > Arthropoda > Arachnida > Ixodida > Ixodidae > Haemaphysalis > Haemaphysalis longicornis. Next base: position 148,822,160 of record NW_027526204.1, on the reverse strand, counting down.
CGAGTGCAATTAGTCGGTCAAGAACTTTTTGCACTGGTCGACACGGGCTCGACGGTTTCTCTCATCGGGGACGAAATCTTCGAAGCCTGCCGGAAAAGAAGAATCCGGGTCAGGCCCGCCGAGACACCCTTGAGCTTAGCAGCGGGTTCAGCAAAAGCAGACGGAGCTGTGAGACTCACGCTCGGTTTTGATAGCAGAAAGCGCAGACAGCGTTTTGTTTGCTTGCCTGGTTTGTCTGTTCCAGTCATACTGGGCAGAGATTTCCTCTCGAGGGAGGGTGTTGTGCTCGACATGGGGAGGAACGGCTACCAGTACGGGCCGCAACCCCCTTTCTTTCCTTTCGCGAACGCGCCGATGCACGGTTTACAACCGCACGGGGCAAATAGACTCTACTGCGCTGCGGAAGGCCAGGGAGAGGCGTCAGGAAAGAGGAGCACTGATGTAGAAGCGATCGTCGCATCTTTTTCAGGATCCGATGATCAGCGCCGAATGTTGGCGGAAAGTTTGCTCCCCTTATCGGAAGGGGGTGGCGGAAGCGCGTGCGCCGAGTGCGGTGGTTTCATGGGCGGCGCGGGCCACCCCGAGAGGGGGAGGAAAGGGCCGGACGGAGGAGTCGAGGCCGGCCGCAATGGGAAAGCGGAGCGGCATCTCGCAGCGGCGCTTTCTCGCCCCCCGAGAACAGAGGCCGAAAGGAATCTGTCTTGGGGGGAGGTAGTGAGTTAGGAAGAGCTCATTGAGGCCCAGAAAGCAGACGGTCTGTGCCAGCGGGTGCTGAAAAGGCTAGCGGGAGGCGTAGCTTGCACCGGTAACGCTGAGGGGTTTGACGCGTATCTGCTGGGCGACGATGGCTTATTACTTCGCTACTTTCCCCAACTTGACGACGAAGAGGCGGTTTCATCCCCTTTCGAGTCGTGGTCCCGAGGAAGTTGCGGAAACGGTTCATGCGGTACTTTCATGACTCAGCGCTGGCAGGACATGGCAGCGGCAGTAAGACTTACGACAAGTTATGCCGTGTCACGACCTGGCCAGGCATGAGGAGAGACGTGCTGAACTATTCCCGCGCTTGCCCTCTTTGCCAGGTAGCGAAGCCGCGCGCTGGGAAGCCTGTTGGTTTCATGAAGCCGGTGGAAAGCAGCTACCCGGGGCAGATTGTAGCGTGTGACGTAATGGGACCCCTCCCAAGATCCGCGCGAGGAAACCAGTTCATCCTGGTTGTAACGGACCACTTTTCTAAGTGGGTGGAGCTGTTTCCCCTTAGAAAGCTAGCGTCGGAGCGGATCGTAGAGAAGCTGTTGGAGACATTCACTCGTTTTGGCTTCCCCTCCGACCTGATCACTGACAATGCTTCGTATTTCACAAGCAAAGTGTTTTCAGACTGTTGTCGAGCGCTGCACATTCGGCACAGGAAAACGAGTCCTTATCATGCTCAGAGCAACATCACTGAGAGGGTGAACAGGAACCTGAAGTGCATGCTGGTTGCGACAACCAAGGAGCATAAGGACTGGGACGCGCGTTTGCCTGAGCTGGCTTTCGCGACTAGGACTACCCTAAATAGGTCAACGGGTTTGACACCAGGTTACCTAAACTTCGGTAGAGAGATCGCTTTTCCAGTGGAAAATGCACTGCGGTACGCGGCGGCGGGTAACGCCCCTTCTCTGTCGCAGTACGCGGCTAGGCTCCGGGAACGCCTTTTGACAGCGCAACGCACGGCTCGGGAGAATCTCGACGGGGCGCGCATGGAGCAAGCCGAGCAGTATAAGAAAGGCCGTCGTCACCTTGTGTACAACATCGGTGACCTAGTGCTAAGGAGAACACACCCACTCAGCAACGCTGCACGCGGTTTCACTGCAGCGCTCGCACACAAATGGCAAGGGCCATACAGAATTACGGCGCAGACGACTCTGCTCACGTATGAGATGCAGTCGCTTGAAAGCGACGAGCTGGTGGGTCCTGTGCACGTGAGCGATCTCAAGGCCTATCACGTTCGCACTGGCAATGACGAACAGGTGGTAGCGGAACCAGAAGGTGGGAGTCCCGCTTCTAATGGCAGAACGGCCGGCGATAGGGTTCGCACCCATCGTTACGACCTGAGGGTGCGGTAGTGTCTACCCCCCACGGGTCCGGGTCTCACGTGGTTCTACTACGGAGCAACCCGCAGCGCAACAGTCACCGCTTCAAGTTTCATCGCGCCACCTGTGCGGTGGTGCGAGGCGTGTTTTTGTGCCTGGCCGTTACGATGCCAGCCTGGGCCTGCCGACAGCGGGCCCTCCCGGTGCGACCCGGGAGCTTCGCGCCACCGGCCTGGTGGTGCGGGGCGAAACGTTCGTGCGTGGGCGTTGCGAGTCCGGCCCGGGCCTGCCGAGCAGAGGGCCTTACTGGTTCGACCCGGGAGCTGTTGCCACGGTCCGGGGGTCCTACCGCCCTTCCGAGATGCGAGGCGGCTGCGGTTCGCCTCCTTGTCAGCGGCGGAGCCCTGTTCGTGGGTTGGAGGCCTGCTGAGCTCATCGCGGAGCTGTAGCCCTGGCGTGGAGGCGCCGGTGGGCGCAGAGCCTACAGCTCGCTCTGGGGCTGCGAGCACCCATCAACCGGGTTTGCCCCGGGCTCATCCCGGCGTCTCCGGTTCCGGCGCCGAGCAGCGGAGATCGGGACACCGGGGCACTATCGAGAGGAGCCTGGCCGTTCGGTGGAATCCTGCGCCGGGCAGCCGAGAATGCGCTCCCGCGGACGCCTACATGGTGGCGATGGCGACAGAGCGGCATGCTGCCACACTTCGGCGGGTGCCAGCCCACCCACAGCCGCACAGGGCGGCCCCAGGCGCCGACCAGCGGTTCCTCGTGCACTAGAACCCCGAGGGCGATCTTCAATGATGGACCCGTATCCCGTGTTTGAGGGGGGGAGAGATGTGGGGAGCGCCTTGGCCCGACACCTTCTGGCCTAGGGGGTGTCGCCCGGAGCCCCTCGCCATGGGCTCCCTTCCCTCGCCCTCTTCGCCTACCGTGAGGCCCGGTCGCCGGAGAGATGGCGCGAGTGGACGGGTAGGAACGGGCGGTGGTGCTGAAGAACCGCGCGCGGGGGGACTGGGACTCGGGAGGCAGAGTGTTTTGGTGTGTGCGTGTGTATGCCCGGACGGGCGACAGCGTGGAGGATGTAAGTAAAGAGTTCTTTCACGCAACCGCAGTGTGCCTCATTCCTTGGCATGCCGTAGAGAGAAGGCCCACAGTTTGCAGCCTTTGCAATGAAAAAGAAGGAAGACGTGGGTGAAACTACAAAGGCTGCAATGGCATTTATGTATTGGTATTATTACACGGCGCAAGTTTCTGTATAGTGCATTCAACAGCAACGTTTATGGGCGTTTTAGGGCAACCAAATTTTATTTGACGATGGTCAGGAAGAAAACCCGCAATTCGTCCTCAAAGACGAAATGCAGAAGCTGTTTGTTCAACCAAATGAATATTCAAAGGAAGCGTAACAACGTTTAACATACCCGTAAACTTCAGCCCCGAAAGAAATTCAATTGACCAAATCTTCAGGAAAACTGCATCCACCTCTTCGCATGGGCATATACCCGTGCGGTATTAATCTAATATACATGTGGACTACAACGCCGGGCATTCAGATTTTCAAACTCTGGGTTGATGATCTCCAACTTTGCCTAAGACGCACAGCCTCATTCTGTATTTAGGAAACCACAATTCCATAGCTTTTCCATCTGTCTCCTCTTCATTCTGTATTTAGGAAACCACAATTTACTGCCTAGCTTTTCTAGCCGGCTCATCTTAATCTGCAAGATTTCACGAAACCACGTCGTATTCGAGGGAGCACATTTAGAGGGCAACCAGTTGCATCCTAATTCTTTTATTATATATCGGTTTAAGAAGTGTGTTACAACACCCCCATTTTAAGTACTTGATCGGCTGAATACCTAGAAAGTCTTAACAGCCCACATAAAAAGTGTTTTTTTTTTGTTATACATTTTTTCAATAGTATTGCTTTGATGCGCGCTGCCCGTTTCTCGCGTTGTCTGATGAGGAACTAGAGTCTCTTCTCTTTCCGCGTATCACGGTCCTCCGTGTGGTCTCTGGGAGTAATAATAGGCGTATTTCTTGAGTTCTGTTTACGTAGTCAAATAAATATTTATCAATTTAAGAAAAGGAACTTTGACAGCACTTCTGGGGTTGGAACCTCATGAAGAATACCTATAGCGTTGAACAGCCTTCGAGATGTGCTGTGGAGAACTTTGTTTAGTGAAAATAACATAAGGGGTCTCATAGCTTGCTGACATAGCCTTTCGTTCCGGTTTGGCTGTGTACAGGCCAATGGCTCAGATCAATTAATTTATCAATTAGCGTGTTATACATCAATATCATCAGACGCGTGGGACTTCCCTTTTAAAACAACACAAGCAATCCATGATTGCTTGCAATTTGCAACAACTCTGACTGCTCCATGATGATGATGATGATGATGATTTCTATTGGTTTCCCCTTTGTATCGGGGTGATGACATGTCATATTACCAAAAAGGACTAATATACATATGTTTTACACTTTTGGTTCAATACTAGCGCTGCTTAGGGCAGGCACAAAAAGCTTATTAGGCACAAAATACTTTTTTTTTCTGTTACAGGTGGTAACTGTCCTAGGCAATATTCCCCTCTCTGCTTTTCGTCCACCAGCATTCTAATCTTCTTTTCGTCCCTCGACAGCCTTGAAGTTAACTTCCTCTGTGATGCCCTTAAATCCTAGGGCTTCTCAAAGCCCAATATTCCCTTCTTGTAGATTTGGATAAACCCTTATTCCTTCTCCTCCTTCCTTGGGCGTTTGTTTCAGGCTTATCTTACATGTGGCCGCCCGCATCATGGAGCACGAAACAATATACGAGTGGAAGCTTTGTTCCCTGAGGCCGCTAGATAACGTCACATGCACTTGGCGCAGCTTAAGCTGGCGCCATCTGTAGGCGGGTAAACACACTCGGCGGGTGCTGCAATCAGCTTACCGCTGCGCCGCCTGAGAGTGGCATGTCCAAAGTGTGGACCTGGACGGTATCATCATACCCACCAGGTGCCGCTATAATCTCATTCACCGCCTCAGCTACGAAGGTTAGTATTGTGTGTTTGTATTGTTTGGGAAATTATCCAGTCGCTAACTCGCGCAAGCCAACATGACGTATCAGCCAGTAAATGTATTTTTGCTCTGTGCGATGTAAATTTTTATGTTGTTTTTATGTTTTATCAGGGCTTTGGCAATTTCAGAGAAGTCGGCGGCCGTTCGCTCCTTCTTAGACGCTCAAGGCTTTGTTATTATTGTTGTCGTCGTCTTTGTGGACGCATGATTGATAGCCAGGAAACTCGACGACTCAACGATGCTTAGCGATAAGAACATAATACGTTACTCAGTCGCCCGAAACAGAGCTTGTTGACAAAAGCAGAAAAACTGTGTTAATACGGGCTTGTTAGTACATAGTTTGATAACAGCGCTAGGACAGGACACAGAATAGGCGACACGAGACAGCACCCAATCTTGTGCCACATTCTCTGTGTCCTGCCCTAGCGCTGTTATCAAACTAAGTTTGTTGAAATACTTCACGTTTCTGAACCAATACGGGAACACACTCTTACTTTGCTGAGCGCATTACTTTGAGCGTACTTCCTAACACATTAACTGAATCAAACTTGGAAGTACTACAGCTCTACTATAGGCGCCATTCGTTGAAACGTTTAGCGGTCAATTTCTTCGCCTGGCAACACTGGAAACGGCCACAGACATGGCCGATGCGCTAAGGACACGGCGCGGCTTGGGCCACTGCGCCCGCACTCCGAAGAAAAAAAAACACCGGCGTGCGTCATCTGCTCCGTTCAAATCGGATTCTAAACGGTGGCGTCAACAGAGATGTTATTAATTTCACTCACATTGAACTCGAGGAAATACTGTCCGTTCGTTTAGTAGAGTTTGTGACGTGAAACAGTCATGTGTTTCACAGTCCTGCTTAGCAAGGACAAGTACCGCCATCCCGCGGAGCCTGACGTAACGACTGCCGGCGCACCACGACCGGGCTAGAGCGGCGGCGCGCACTGATACGGCCTTCGCAGCGGCGGCGGCGGCGGCGAGAACAATGCAGCCCTGTCTCGACGTAAAGTTCCGCCACCAACGCGCGCACGCCGTTGCTCTAGCCCGGCCGTGGCCGCACTCACACGGTTGGATGGAAGAGAAGAGGGGTGCCTGATCTGCGGGCCGTGCGCACAACATCGCCTAGCAACAGACGCTTGGCCACAGATATGGCGGCGCACACTTGATTGCCTGCGTCAATTCCGCGCCATTGAATACCTGCTATAGGAGACAAATGAAGGCTGTCCGTTTTCCTCGCTCGTCGCAGGTATTTTACTGTTGTGTAATATACCAAACCGAACCGGTAGACCATGGAGGCCACCAGTGGCGTCGCCTGGAGCCGTGATACGTATGTCAACGGTGAGCGCCTGAAGCCCGCTAACGAATACACGCCCTCCACCTACCGAATGCGCGCGTATAAATGGCAGGGCAGGCAGAGACAGGGCGAGTGGCGAGCAATATACGCGGCTCGTAAAATAGCCGCTCCGATAACGAGGAGTATGAAGTGGTGCTCTACCCATTCTCCCTGTGCATATGGCTATGCTTCACTGCGCAACACATCGTAAGCCAGTTTACAAAGACAAAGCTTACACCGTTTTTCCCAAAGTCGGCTTCTCCTCTTAACGCAAATACTTTGTTGGGAAGACATTTTTGGGGCGGCAGTATCAGCCATAGGAGCATATGGAGGCTCTAAGACCTCGTATTTTATGTTCATGAATTTTTCCATGCGCTCTCTATCGCTGTAAACACAAGCCTCCAAGTTTTTGTTCCACACGCTGAGTATTCGTTCCACAAGACCGCGAGAACAGGGGAGGTTAGAGTTATACAGCTTCGCTGTACTAGGCGGTTTACCCAGCGAAGCGTGGCCAGAAGTCATCCTCAAATTTCCCATCAGCTTCAAAGACGATGACCGTAGCCCTCAGAATCTCACTGCCGATAAGAGGAATCTAATATCGTTGCGACGTTAGAGTCGCCACCCACTATTCCCATATACGCAATGATTATGACAGATGCTGTGGTAAGCTTATGTGGGTTTCACCACTTCCAATCTGGTTTCAGAGTCCATCTCGCAATCCCGCTTCCCTCGACAGCCTGGCCAGGCTACTCAGCTAGACCTGGTGCCCGAGCATAAACAGCCAGTCGAAGACAAGGAATTCCAGATTAAGGATGTCTTCCAGTGGTCGAGACTCATAACAGCAGCCTCTGCTCGATAAATAAACATTTATTCTTTCTCGCTTTCCCATCCCGATCAGTGAGATTGAGCAACGCCACTGATTCCGGCCCGCTGAGGCTGAAGGTGGACTCCCGAATTCCGGTCGGAAGCGACGTGAACCCACCCTCCCACACACGTGTTTTCGAAACTCCGAGAGAAATTATTATCACCAATTCTCACATTATGAGGGTTCTTCTTGGGTGCCCAAAAGTTGTTGGGTTTCCCTTGCATCGTTATGCTACGATGAGTTTCCTTAGGGGCGTCTTTATTGTCTCAACTGCATTGCTGTGATACCGTCGCCGATACGTTTCTTTCTTTTGGTGACGTCGGCCTGTAAGGTAGAGTGACGTGTCTTAGGTTTGTACACCTAATTATTCCCTAGAGCCCTACTACGGACCTATCATAGGCCAGGTTACACGCAATCACGTGCAAAGGAAATTAGGCGCTTTAGGTGCGTAATTGCCTTCGGGACTAGTTGAAACTTGGAACTTGCAATGGGAGTCGAACACACAGCGTCCCCAAGATTCGGCAGTTCGCTCTGCTCGAACAAAAATAGAAGAGCAAATGCTCTAGGACCACAAACCATATCGGAACGTCCCCTCGCGGTTACGAACCATCATTCTAGCACAACTTTCAGGACAGAATGTTTCGATTATTGTACATTGTATGCGGAATAAACGAGTAATGATTTATTTGTCCCCACGTCTACAAGTTACCTTACTTCAAATTCTTTGTTCTCTATCCTTTTTTAATCGCTAACCTTAATTAAGCAGGTAACAAGTTGCGAAAATTTGAGTTAGGCAATATTAGATATCTTTTTTTATATCAGTATACCTGCACATAAGCGACACCTTTTGAAGTAGAATATATGGTCGATACAAATGTCCTTTTAAAAACAGCTTCTGCTTTTTTTTAATTTGTACTTTTACCGGTTTATATATTTACTCATTTTAAAAACTTCTGGTGGCCCACTGCCTCCGTGTTAGTGAGATACTCTTGGAATTCCACGGACCGGCAGTCTTCTAACGAAGAGACTGTGTCACGACGACCCGGACTACGGCTGTTTATATAATACACTTTTCTCTATATCTTTCTCTAATCATTTCTCGGAATTGTTTCCATTAACAACTCAACAAAACGAATTTGAGAGGTAAAATGCATTGAATCATGTAGCCTCGAGATCCGCAGTAAGACGAAACACCCTTCCCAAAGCGCTTGTCTGTAGTTACTGTGTAAATCACAGAATTTTAGGCGGCACTTATTTTCAAGAAAAAATGTGTTTAACACTACTGAATGTCGGATTGCCGGCTTATCTGTGAGGCGGCAGCGGAGGTCAGCGGAAATGTCGCCGTGACAACTCCGAAGGGGGGCGTAAAAATCTCCAGCCGTTCTTATCTTGCCAGACACAATGAAAGATTCGCCGTAATGGCACAATGGAAAAAACTGTCAGCACAGAGACCATTGAATGCTCACCTTCGACCTAAGAGAACAATTTATCTCCCTGAAAGCAGCGCAATGAAAGAGGGCGCGGAGATATGCCTATTGAGGTCACACATATGTGCTAATATATTTATCAGGCACACAGCGGCTACAATTAAATCTGGATAGATTGGGAATGAGATAAAGGGTAAGTGCATTGATTACAGTTGACTCGCCGTAGGAAAAGCCTTTTCTGCAGAGAACACCCTTCGAAAGTTCCGGCTCGGCTCAGGAAATTTTCTTCGGTGTTCCGGACAGTCCGTTGTAGGCTGAAGGTACAATGGAGAAAACAGGTGAGTTGGCATTGTTGACGCAGGTGACGTTGATTGCTCACCATTTTTGTTCATGCTAGCTACAATTTATTTCGTTTGTGCAATATTTAGCGATAATATATTGCCCACCTTTTTGCAAGCTGAAAATCTTTATTGCTTTTAGTACCGCATTGCGACATGACGGAACAACTTTATTGTTTTGTGAGAAGCTCATGGATCACTATTTTTGCGCTGGCTTGACTTGCCGTGAACGTTTGAGTGGTTGTTTTTTCGAAATGACCTAGATCCAGCTAACGCGAATTTGAGAAAAAAGTGAAGTTTGTTTCGGGACATAAATGCAACGCTGTCAATCATATGATTTTATATATTTTACATATCAGCTAGGGAAAGTTTACGGTCACAAGTAATTTAAAAATACGCCATCAATTTAAGAGATATCGGAGTGATAGGATTGAATTTGGCTCGTATTGAATCGAAATACTCAAGTTGACGCGGCATTCTTGAGACAACTTTATTTAAATTGACTATCAAGCACGGTGCAATTTATGTTTGGTGGAAAAGGCACTAAAAAAAGAAACAGTGCTTCACTAAATACACACCACAAGAGCGGGTGAGTCCTCTTGGCACCATTAGCAATGCTTTTAGAATTTTTCCCTAGGATAATTTTCTTGAGCACGCCTGAAGGCGCTCATGAAGTAACAAAGCTCTTCATTGCTTTGCCGTGAATTTCCAAAATGCTTACAAGTAGGCTGCCCATGTCTTCTTCTTTGCCTTAATGAAGTGGTTCGTACTATCAGAGGGAGGCAGGGGAGGGGGAAGATTTTCCAGTGCTTGTAAGCGATGACGATTTAGTTAAGTGCCCAAAATGGTAAATATGACATTAGAAAATAAGGATAGCTAGAGTTATTTTGTAGGAACGGCTGAGACGAAATGAACTCATTGTTTGACATTTCTAAGTTTCATTTATTTGATTGTTTCTTCCGTTCACCCCGTCATTGACATCTGGGGTCAGATATTTCGCCGATCTCCTAAGGGCTGTCCGAATTCATAATAAGCCAGCTCCGAAAAGCACCACCCACGAAACAGCCTGAACAGACAAGCCAAAAGCAAACTCACACTGGGCAAATGAATTTGGCCTAAAATGTAGGACAGTTTCAAGCTGGGAGAGTTGGTACGTGTTCATACTTAATCACAGCGCGAAGGACGGGACAGACAGAAGACTAACAACTGGACAGGCGCTGACTCTCAACACTCAACAGCAGAGAGTCCGCGCCTGTCCAGTGGTTGATCTTTCTGTCTGTCCCGTCCTTCGCGCTGTGATTAAGTACGAATTTGGCCTTTTTTGACCCGTGAAACCGCAGTATCAGGCTCATTATTGGTACTAACTACGATTTCCGTACACGTTTTCAGGGCGTTATTTCAACTATTTCATTGCCACGCCTTTCTAGAGGGCAAAGTTGCTGAGGTTTTCTTGTCAGTGCAGTTTTATCCGACTCAGTTTCGGCTTCGGGATCTGGTCATTAAAAAAAATGCCTCATTCATTGACCTTTGCAATAAAAAACGAGCGCGTTACCACTGCACCACCGCCACAATCGGAATTCATGCCCGAACAAGTGCCATTTATTTGGTTTGTCAATCTGAGTCGCCCATGCATGCACAAATATTGTGATTTATGTTTACTGCTTCTCGTATATAACCCATTCCGGCAGTCATACCGCTTCTTGGGCACGCACCAGTCTCCAAAACGAGGCTCACCTTGAGCCGTGTAGCCAGTTATCTCAACCTAAAAGAGATATCGCACACCCCCGTTCTCCCCGACGAAAGCCAACGTGGCTATGAGTGAAATGGCATAGAGTGGAATGGCATGCGCGCCCGGAATTAAAATTATGTTGTGTAATAATACCGTGCTTGGATCTGTCTCAAGGCAGCTGATTACAACTAAGGAGGATCGGCGAAGCGCTAGACCCGTAGTCTGCCGCGTACAATTTAAGCCATGCCACGGACGGTTCTGTCCGCGGACTCAGCGCAGCGAAAATGAACACGTACGGTTTGATGGTTTGACCCTGTCGCAGCGAAAAAAAGCTGCCCATGTTTTCAACGTAAGAGTCGGCACTGCCATCCTTACACCAAAAACGGCGAATAAAGGGCATACAGTTTCATACCAGCCCTCCAAGTTCTGGCTTAAAAACAAGAAGCGCTAATCAAAGTAGCTTTTCTCTAATATGCCACGTTTTTAGCAGCACGTTATTAAAAATGCAGTTATTGTTTTTTCTTCTCGAAATTCCCAATGCAACCTCTATGTTTCTGTTATTATATCAGTCCTTCGCTATCGAATGAATTTTGGCTTGCTGCCAGCATTCGTTCGGAAAATGCCTTTCCATCATCAATACAGCAGTCAAGCTTGCCGTCACGCGAACATCTGCCGTCATCGCGCAGCGTGCGTACCAAATTTTCGGCAACACCTTTTCAAAAAGGCAGCTTTTGTAATTTTCTCTCAATGGTCAATGCCAAAGCTATGTTTCTGTTATTACAAGCGCTTCCCTCTCGTATAAGTTTTGGCTTTCTGCCATCATTCATTCAGAAAATGCCTTTCCATCATCAATTCAGCAGTCAAGCTTGCCGTCACGCCAAAATCTGCCGCCATTGCGCCGCAAGCCTGCCAGCATGGAGGAAGGTGCTGGAAGGTGCTGAAAGGTGCTGGCAGGCATGCCATCATGCCTGCCAGCACCTTCCAGCGTCTCCTTCCAGCAGCTTCCATTACAGTTTCTTACGTACATCAAGCTTTCCAAGGCGACCATCAAACGCAATCAACCTTTCCAGCAATGAATCTTGATGGTTGGTTGATGGAATTTTCAACAGGGACACCCAGAAATATAACGTAGCTTTTAAATGCGTTAGATTCTATGAGGGGCGGCCATATTTGGGTGTGCGCGATGTTGTTCTTTTGCTGCATTGATGAAAGAGTTCCTCTATTTTGGTGCTCCACAGACAATCTGTGCACTCCCAGAAGTTGCGCATTCGCAGCAACTTATTTTTCCTAAACATTGTCTTTCTAGTGTAAATGCAGCAATTACGCGCGCAAAACCAAAATTGTAAACAGCTAAGCAAATATAAACTTCCTGAAACACACGTCCTGGTAGATAAACGTCCTGTAAAGCTGGTTCCTGTAAAAACTCAATTCGTTATTCCATACTGAATTGGTGTGTGAAACAATCTTCAGACATATTAAGTATTATAGTGAAGTATCCCCGAGTTTGCGGTGGTCTAAGGACGTTTACAGATATAAGGACGCTTATAAAATATGTAAGATATATGATACCAGGGCGCTAAGGACGCTTACATGCGGCCAAGGGGCGCTTACAGTGGATATTTCCTATATTATTAGACTTGCAGTGGTCTCAAATTCGCTGCTGAGCCCAAGAATTAGTGTTCGATCCTTGCTGTGACGGCCAATGTAACGAAGGAGGCTAAAAATCGAAAACACCTGTGTGGCAATATGTCGGCTGAAGCTATAGATACGCAGGTGGTCTAAAACTCCTAGGCCATGAGGCCTCATAGCTTAGGGGTAGCTTCAGCGCTTAAAACATCCAAAATATAATTCTCTTAGTCTGTGAATTTCTCAGCCAATTTGGCGGTAAAACTACGTGTTGATGCATTATACTCTGCCTAAGGTAGACAAATCGCAGCACTGAGCATGATTAGAACTTACAATGAAGTGGGCGTGTCATAAGGTGCAAAGGGGTAGGGGGGCTGCTGCAGCTTTGCCCCTTTCTCAAGGCGTTTTGCCCTAATATCCATAGCGAGCAGCGAACTAAGGGTCTCCTCTTTACGTACGACCGAACCAGCTACGATTGCTATCCCTACCTCCTTATTTGTACCGTCGAGGCTGCTTCCCTGATGAGTATCTACACTGTTTCTAAGTGAAATAAAAACGCTTCGTACTCGAACACGTCATGCGCGATAACATGTATTAGTAGTGCTTATCACGGGCCCGGAATCACAGCCCCGCTTTTGGCGCGCAGCAGGAGCCATTCACTTGTATGCACACATACGGGCAAATGAAACGCGGACTAAAATATGAACCAGCACCCGCAAAATAAAAACTAACTGTTCGTGGAGTTCGCAAAATCGCACACATCAATTCGCATATATGGGAAAACACATTTCCCACCTTTGTTACTCTACTTAAAGGAGCTATGAAGAGAAAATACAACTTCATTTAATTTGAAAGAACTAGGATCCAGTATCTCAATCAGCTCCCTTACAGCCACAAAAGATGTTTTCTAATAAAAAAGCAAGCAGTATTTTCAAATTTTCAAATTTTGCGCCACGGTGACGTGTTATGAGCAAGAATGACGTCATACGGGCCAACAATAAAACATAATTTTCAGTGCGTTTACTGCACGTTAGCATTCAAGTGATGCGGTCAAATAGAACTACAGGCCCCATTACAGACGTCCAGTCATGTGTCGTCGCGACAGGTCAGTTAGGCGGCCGCCAATCGCACATACAAGTTTCCGTGACGTTATAGAAAAGTTGCGGGAAATTCGCTAGGGGGTCGCGACTGCTTCACACGTTTTCTTTAATATCTCCGTTATTTGTTCGAAGATTGCGATGATATTGGTATCATTGTTTTCGGGACTAAGCCGTCTTTTTAATAAACCCAACTTGTATTTTGTCTTAATGGCTCGTTTAAGTGGGACGTCCATTTGACCAGCATGAATAGAAATCGCGCTATTGATGTGTTCTAGTTCACATTTTTGATTGATTGATTGAGTGATTGTAGGGTGTAACGCGACGACGCAACGCAGGCGATGAGGCGTGCCGTAGTGGAGGGCTCCGGATTAATCTTGACCACCTGGGTATCTTTACGTGCGCCGAAATCTCGTACACACGGGCATTTTTGCTTTTCGCCTCCACCAGGAAAAGCGGCCGCCACGGCCGGGAATCGAACGTGCGACCTCGTGCTCACCAGCGCAACGCCTTAGCCACTGAGCAACCGCGGCGGGTTGGTTCGCATTTTTGGGGCGAAGCTTTTTAGGGGCTGGGGCTGTTGGCGTCTCCTGCCGTCGTCATAATTGTCATCGTTGTCGTCATCATCATCATCGTTTCGTATAGACGCTAGAGCGTAATGCGTTACTAAACGCACTAGAGCGTATCGCGTACTGAAAAAGAAAAAAACACCGGGACTCTAGTTTACCACTCGCGCTAAAACGTTTCGTGCTTCAATGACAAGATACTTTTGCAGCAAAGTGGTTTAGTTCTACCGCCTAACGGTTTCATCTACGTTGGAAAAAGCACCAAGGCGCCAAGAATACAATTATAAACTGCAGGCTTCGCCCCTCCGCAGGTTTCACGTTAGTGGAGATGGCCCGGGATTTTTGTGTGATCGCGTTTCCCTTGTCCATGACTATACGTAGGAAAATTCAAAATTTCTGAACCACCTGGCATGTTTTTTTGTGAATCATTCCGACTTCATTCCATGAGACAATCTGGAATGGCACAAGCTTTCAAGAGGTTGCTTACGGAAATCTGGTCATTTCGTGCTGATCCTCAAAAATGTGCAGCAGCTTGGCAAATATGCCACTTGGTACACTTTGTAAATATATTCATTGTTCCTCAAAGGCACTAGCGTGGACTATTCTTTAGCTCAACTCGCTGTCTAACAAACCGTAAGCTAACGAGCTTGAGCCTGCCTAAATTTTCAAGACTATTACGACATATTAGCGGTGGGCGCATGGTAGGTCCATGCATAGAATTCCTGGATCGGCACACGGAGGATGGGCCGCTTACTTGGTCTGATGCCTGGATCTATCAAGTACCCAATATTTTGCCTTCATCTTCGCAGTGCAAACCAAACCGGGCAATGAAAGAAGAGAACACAGGACAAGCGCTCAACTTCAGCTAAGCTGTTATTGAAGGAAAACAAAAACACATAACCAGTGGTGCTAGAAATACAATGGAAAAGTGTGACCCGACAAAACCATCTGCGCATGTGCAAGGCCTCACATGCCACACTCATTGAGATGCGCAACTACTTCGTCTAGAAAGGGAAAAGGGTTAGAAACAGACTTTTTTGCGCGAAAAAAATCTACATTTACCCATTCGCCCGTTTTTTTTTTCAATGTTGCTACGTTCTTTCATGGTTAGTTGCAAATTTTAGGTTGGCACTTCCTCGGTAGTGTACGGTATATAGGCTATTGTCACAGCATTGTCAGAAATATGGTGCGATGTTTCTTGACAGGTTCTGCTACCCTGTTTGCGACATGCCTTGCTCTGCTGCTGATTGCGGCTGAAACGGGAGCACAGTTCAATTCCTGCCCGGACCCGGAGTCGCTGCTCCCATGCACGTGCGACTTCACTGGCATCAACTGCATGAAAGCAAAATCAGCAGAACAGCTCGCGAAGGCGTTCAGTGGAAGGGAAAAGACTGTGCACAGAGCCCTCTGGGTGCAGAACCTACCAGTCACTGGCATTCCGGTCAATGTCTTCGGAGAGTACGCCTTCGGCAAGGTGTTCATCGAGATCAACACCGAATTAGCAACGTTTCCGTTGTCCGCCCTGGCAAACTCGTCCCAGTTCCTCACAGAGCTTAGCCTATATGGGAACCGCTTGCGTGGCATCGACTCCAACTGGTAATCTATCCCATGAGCCTGGTTAGCTTGCATGCCTGACCTGTTTGTATTTCGAACACTTTTCTTACTGTTCCCAAAAAACACGAGTAGCTTGTCAAAGCAACAAAGTGTTGTTTAACGCAACCATTTTTTTACTGAGTCTCGACGCATATGTGCATACATTCTAAATGCATTCTAAATACATTCATTATGCGCAAGCTTTAGATAAAATAAAAACGATGTCATGCAGCCTAAAGAACAGCCACGAGGTTCCGAGATGAACAAGATGATAAAAAAGGGCTCAATATATCAGTGGGAACGAGTTGTTTTAGAGAAATTTGTTTTGGATCGAGACATTCCTAATGCAAAGGTTACATGTTATCGATGCTTCCTGTCATCGGGTTTGTATCTTCGGGCATCCATCGGTGTGTTTATTCGTGTTTATCATATTTGGTGCGGAACATGGTTCTTCAGAATTAAATGGGCGTTTTATGCCAGTTATAAGTGCTCCCCGGAGATCAAACTGAGGCCGGTCTGCTTCCCAAACAAAACCATATTGACTCTACCGCGAGTGTTTTGTTTTGGTAACATGCCACTTTACAGCTGCGCCGTTTGTAATCGCGTTTTCTGGCCTGTTTAAAGTCCCAGGAGGCGCAAGAATAATTTATCACGGCTTCATCATCATCGTCATACTATCATTATTATTAATCATATTTGATCACAACTCAGCAACCCCAATTATGTGGTGTAGCTGTTTCAAACTCTTTCCTATGCCCATGTAACACACGGAACATATTTCCATGGGGATCAACCAAACTTTTCGAGTCCCGCACTTTACATGACTCGTGGGGCTTCGATATGCCTACTGCATATATACCCTTACTAGGAAACCATCTTTGTACAATTTAAAACGGTAATTTCTAGACGTTTCTCATAAAATATTCTGATCGGATAGCTATTAAAGCAGCATAGCCTTACGTCATTGTAACTAGGGTTGGTTTTTGTTAATTATGCTAGACGGTGAACTAAACTTAGCTATGTGGGACCTTGCATACTACCTGTCGATAATCACATGTTTAGTATACAATAATTGCACTGTAGATAATACCTTCGCCAGATAATTTTATTGAAACTTCATGGACTGTCGTTGTTTCGGTAACTTTCAGGCTTCCAAATTTCCAGAGGCTTCGTGTTTTGAACATGGCCAATAACAACGTGCAAGAAATCCCGTCCTACGCCTTCCGAAGCGTGTCGATTCAGACCCTCGTGCTGAACGGCAACCCCATCAAGACCATCGGTGCCTTCGCTTTCGAATCTTTGCCGAAGCTCAAGAGCCTCCGCCTCCGCGGGATACAGGTTAAGACACTGGGCGCGAACGCGCTCACCATTCCTCTACACCATCCGCAGCTCGAGGTAAGAGGCTGGAGGTTTCTGAGGTAATTTGGTGTTGTTTCCGAGCGGGGGGATAACAGAAACAACACAATCAAATGCGTCATCTTTGACCCCTATGGACAAAGCGAAACAGCCTGCATCGAAGCTGCGAAAAATTGCTGACACATGCCATAGAGTGGACAAATCAAGTACAATAAAGGATATCACGTTCAATGTCTCATAGTGGCACCGCCACTACAGTCTTCACGGTAAAAAAATGGCTGAAAGTAGAGTTAGCCCTGGATTCAAAAATACCATTGGTGAGGGAGGATGCGTCTGATAATGATATCGCTGAAGACAATTTCCGCACAGAACACCTGCAAATCCTACATCCAAATAACCCGTCTATTACACACGCAAATATTTGTTTCTTTTTCCGTAATTTGTGTATTTATAAAAATGTATTACGGTCACCCGCAAAGATCAATTAAGGAAACAGCTAAATTTATGCTGGTCATGGAAACACAACAGCGCCCCTGATGGCATTCTGTAGAGAGCAGGGATACATATCACCTAGATTATAAGTGCTGAGCGGTGGCTCGCAGTTTGAATATTCATTTAAAACCCCTCGTTCGCGAGGTAGTCACTGAGAAGTTGTCGGAAGAAAGTTACTCTGTACAACTCAGGTTCTTCCACAGAACCCAGCACTGACTTCGTTCCCTTGCCTTCTTTCCATCGTCACAGATCCTTCTAGATGGCGGACTTCTGGAGAATATTGAAGAGAAGGCCTTCGACGGGACGGCTCCTTTAACGCTGCAGTTGAACAAAAACTCGCTCACCGACCTAAGCGGTCCGGTGTTCAAGCCACTTATGACGGCAATGGCATCAAATGCGCGACGCAACAATTTGATCGGGGAGTCCAGGATAATCACCGCAGGTAACAAACATTGCACCAAGCAGGAGTACGTACTGAACTTAGAGTGGCTGTTGCGGATCAACTAATTGGGCCACAACAGCACCGGACAAACCCTTTTAGGGAACTTACACAGCGCAAACCGTCGTTACAACTGCGCAAAGAAGGTCTAGTGAACGACAGTGAATAGCAGTAGACAGGACTTCGGCGCAGGCGAATGAGGAATGGTAATTTGTACCTTGTCTGGGCTTGTGAAAAACATAAAAAACACAAAAATAAGTGTTATTAGTTAGTCCGTGTGAGCCTTTTTTCTAGGTGTCTTAGTCCGCGGGCACCATCTGTAGCCTCCGAAGCATCGTAAGCTTATGTACGTATTTAGAATCGACAGCAAACGGACACGGGAAAACACAAAATAGTACCACGGAGAAGAACTAGGATGCGTGATGCCAGCACGTGCCGCGCCTGCGCAGTATGGTTGTGCGAAGGACGTTTGGTGCATGGTTTATGCGCGCAAGAGTTTATGTATTTGTGAGGGTACGGCGTCCGTCATTATAACGGGCGCGAGAGATCGAAGGGGCGGCGTGCCAATATGTGAAAATGGCGATAGTTTCTGAAAAAAATATTCAGTGTAGACGCGTTATGGACAGCAAGCAAGATCCATTTGGGCAAAATTCGTGACAAGCAAAAACGTTTAGGTAGCGAAGACACTCTTCGAAGTTTCCCTCCTTAACACAGTGATGGAGCTTCATTTCTTCCTGGTTGGAACGACAAGGTAAAGATTTAGCAAATCTCAGGGTGCATTGGAATTAACTTTTGTTATCCTGATTATATCGATCTGCGTTGTAGCAGTTGCCCTTGCCCACTCCTGAATTTCGGTGAAGATAGCACATTGACAGCTCCTGAAGGCCCCACCGTACGGCTGCAATCTCTAATTTGCAATGTTCACTTACTAAACAACTACAACCGCCTAGCAACGTCTTCCAACAAATACGAAGTACCACCGTATATATTGATTCTAAGTTAGTACTTGGGCGATTTACTCATTTATTTTATATCTGTGACATTTTCAGACTGATTTACGCGAGTCTTTGAAAGGAGATCCCTGTGATTTTCTTCGTTATTATGTATTGTGAGACCACGGCCGCTGGATGGGAGAGTCGCCGTAGTGAGATACTTCCCATGCGACGCCGCGTTCTTCTCGTCTTCAACATCAGTAGTACGTGTTGATGTTGTAGTAGTAGTAGTACTACAATATACTACAATTGTACTACTACAATTGTAGTAGTACAATTGCATCCTAGAGAAAGTTGAGAGGAGCACGAAAGTTAAAAATGCGCCCAACCTTCGCTGAAAGTGCGTCCAATTAATCGTCAAATCTAAAAAGACTCAAATCGCATACGAAGAACGAACTTCCATAAAGATAAAGGCATCTACGAAGATAAAGGCATCTACGATAAAGGCATCTACGAAGAATCTAAATGTATAGCGATGTCTGGTTTATGAGATAAAGGTTTACTATTGTACTTCTTCATGTTCCACGCGTTTTCTTATCTAGAACCATTTATTTTTCGCAGTTTTCCAGTAACCGTCCTGATACAATCGAAACACAGTTGCACACATGCGCCGTGCGCCCAGAGGCCTTACCAAAGCTGTTCGATCGGCTGACCAGTCTATGGTGAAATGTGTTAGTTTATTGGCAGAAAGTCATCGGTCCCACCAAGAAAGCTTTCGCTTAAACCATTTTCCGAGTAGTCAGACTAACTCTTCATAGTCAAACGACCTTTTTAGCCCATAAAAAAGCTAGGCAAGAAAACGCCCATGTATTCAACGGATTTGTATTACCGACATGCGCATAAGTAAGAAATTTGAATGGGATGCTAGCTTTGTAAACGGGCCTATCACACATGCTTAGATACTGGCAAAATACCCACAAAATATAAAGGCCCGTTAAGTTAAAACCGCGTGTAGTTGGAATGCCTGTAGAGAATAGCAAAGCGCTTTCATCTCGAGTTCTTTTTCTTTCATATTGACTGGATCCTCAGCCTATCACCTTAAGTACGGTTTACGCTATTTTTGACCTGCTGTATGTTCGCACTATTACCTTTAACGACAGGGCATAGAGAATCCAGGCTTATTTGAACGCGCATGCAACAAGCCTGTCTCAACCCACACTCGCAGGAAACTCCTTCTCCTGCCGTGGCTGCGAGTTCTCATGGCTGTCTTCGCTGGCCGGCAAACCTGAAATGCTGCTCATGCTCATCGACTTCCGGTGCAAGGATGGAACACGCGTGTGGAACGTCACAAGTAGCGTCACTGGATGCTCCTGAACGACCAAAGAACTGCCGATCACGCCTTCAGTCAGTACATCTAGATTGAATGAAGGAAGGCAGAAGACAAAATAAATGCTTCTCCTTCACAATCACTTGATTTAAAGAGCTGGTTTCCATCAAAATAGCGAGCTAAATTCTATTTCTTCAAAAAAGAGAGATGAGCGTTATTAAACCTTAAACTACGGGATACGTGGCAGTGAAGAGCTTGCTGTCTGTCGCCTGCATGCCTGTGCAGAAAGGTTTCGGATTCCGTCGAATCCCTGCAGGGGGTTCATTTCATGTGACTTTTTTACTCGGGTCTAGTTCCGCACTATATCTATTTTCATTTCGCAGTTGCTGAGCTTTTGCTATTTCCCGCATGTATTTGACATAAGTGCGACGAATGTCCAGGGGATCTAACAAAGGGTAGTAGTTAAGCATTAAAGAAGTTTCCACATAGAGGCCGTAATCACACGCATACACAGAAAAACATACCACACGCGCGTTCAAGCCCAGATGTTCCTATTTTAGGCACTCAGATATTCTAAAAGATAGAAGATGTTCTCGTCTAGCCAGGCAAAAGCAGTTGAAAACATTGCCTAATTACCTTAGCTGGTAGTCAAACTGTGTTTTGAGCTCCAAGGGTTGATTTACATGTGCTAAGGCAGAACAAGTGCACTAAAAATGAATAAAAATGAATAAAAATGGATATTTACTTTGCGTTGTCTTCCCTACCGATTTGGTGAAGTTTAAATTGTATTACCAGAATGTTGCACTAGTTTTGTGAGCTTTGACAAGTGCAGAGCCGATGTGAAGAGGTTAAAATGAAATCCTTCAGGGCTCAATTCGCATATTGAACACGATAGTCGCTGTGACGTCACTGTGGCTGTGTGTAGGGTGTTCGTCAAGGAAATGCAGTGGTTTGCCTTCCTCTCACCGCTAGAGGTTACAAAAATTCTCAATGCGGGTAGTAGTGACCGCGAAAATACACAATCGGAAACGAAAAAGACATCGACCCCACAATGTCGGTGTTCTTTTATTTATTATTTATTTATTATAACTCAAAGGCCCCGTAAGGGCGTTACATGAGGGGGTAAACAAGTCGCTGAAGGATGATTTGTGCGATGGCTTCTTTGAAATGAGTGATGCAGGAGTGGTGCACGGCGTCAGAAGGCAGATCATTCCAGTAGCCGTAACAGTAGCCGTCTTTAGTAACAGCAACTTTTTTGTACCAGTTGATTTCTTTTTCTCGAAGTTAAGATTATCAGCTGTAAACCACAAAGCTGGGTTGCATATTACTAAACTATTACCTAACGGCTCACCGAATAGTCACAGCGGAACTAAACTGCGGACCCCAAAAAGACGTCGACGCGACCACCACGGTGTCCCTTTAAAAGTCCTAACAGCCCACAATAAGTGTATGTAGACGGTAACCTACCCAATTTTCCGGATGCCCTCTGCAACAGAGTACGCCACGTTCTCTCATTGGAACACTGGCAGAACCGACTTCGTGTCACCTCGATTTTAGGAAACTTCGTAAGCGCACTCGTCATGATATATTCAAATATATTGGCACATAATCGACGCCCTATATTATCTAAATTCCGTATAAAATAGCACCAAATGTAGTTTGAACTTTTTGTGACATGCGGGAATAATGAATTAGAGCTACTTGCAGCGATGACTATACAATTCAGAAGAACGCTTTTCACCTTTACCTCTTATCGGCGTAATGAAGGATTTTAAGTACTTGCGGAGTTGTTTGCTTTCCCAATTGAGTGGAATAGTCTTCATTCGAATAAGCATTAAACAAGCAATAAAGAACAAGCAATTAAACAAGCATTAAACAAGCAAGTATTGAATAAGCAATAAACTACCATTATGGGCGAAAACAGCTTCGTTCAATGCATTTTTATATTGCCAGGTAAGGAACGAACAAAGACGAACAAGAACTAGTAAAAGGAGTTATTTTAACGCCTCCCCCAGAACAAGGCTTTCGCGGTTGTCGCAAAACATTCCTAACGCTCACTTCTTCGAGCACTTAAAAATATGGAGGAATATTGTGTTGTTATTCGGACTCAACTGGCCCGTAGTTGTATGGATGCCACTAAAGCTGTTACTGCTTCGAGTCATTGCTCTGCCTCTTCAAGGAGTTCAGCAACAGCAGCAATTTGCAGTGATAGCTACGTTCTTATAAAATCGTTTTACGTAGCTTGTACATGACGTGCCCACCGCCTTCGTGAGTGCGCTGTCGTCAGTTTTCTCAGCATTTCTAAAGACTGAAGCACCAGATAAATTCGCAGCCTTTTACCATGCACACAGTTCTACAGCATGGCTGCTACAGGGAAGTCAGTACAAGCTATAGATGTGTGCAATGTGTTCGTGGTTGACTTTCACCACAGTGCACTCGATTCACCAATCCATTTATAAAAATGACAATGTAGAACATACCACTTGATTGATAGTTTATTCTGCGCCATGGCATCACTCAATGCAAGCACAGCGTTCTGCATTACACTGGTCTCCTGCGCAGATCACAATTTTTAGTCAAATACGATGAACATAGCTGTCGCTGGACGAATTTGCTTTGGTAGCGGAACAAAGTGGTCACCTATGTGCATGGCAGTGAAGTTGAACAACAAGATTTTCCTAGGGTGTGGTGTAATGGTAGTTTTCTGGGCCGCTCCTCCGCCTGATCTTCACCCCATCCTTTGGCCACTCCTCGCCCGGCACACTGCCCACGTGCAGGGCCCTGACACCTGCGGAATTCCCACCTGAACGTCTTCCAGGCCCACCAGAACCAAATTTTTGGCAGCCCGGACATGGGCCACTTTAAATGAAGTTTGATCTCTCTCTCTCTCTCTCTCTCTCTCTCTCTCTCTCTCTCTCTCTCTCTCTCTCTCTCTCTCGGATTGTGCGTGCCCTCGTGTGTACTTACATCACCATGCGTACGCAGCGGCGGGCTCATTGCGTTACGGGCATCAGCGGTACCAGTGCGAATGTGGAGTTGAGCCCAGATCTGAAAAACCAAACGCTTCTGCCGCTACGGAATCTCTCGGAATCAAAGTCAAAGCTCGCTGCTTCTCAGGCAAAAGTAAGCAGCTTGGTCATGAGGATTCGCTGACAAGAAGTTATATTTGAATGTGCTGTATTCAACTTTTGCTGTCTTTTTTGAGCCAAGGAGGTAGGAGAAAAATTCTTTGCTGTGGCGTGCAGATTTCGCAACAAGTCAAAAGAGCAACGGGGAAAATACACGTGGGTGCTGCTCCGGAGCAATGCCCACGAACACACGACTGAAAATAGGCATATCAACACGGGGGATTGACCAGTAACGACCCTATTGGAATACTTAAGAGGCTATGTGCCTCGAATTCTAGTGCTTATACAGCTACACACAGGCTAGGGATTGCCTCTCCCCTTGCAAAGCAAGCATTTTTGCTTGCCCAGCACGGAACACGCCGTCAGCATAACATAGTTATCGCATAACCATACGTGCGTCACAGGCGCGGTATTTATTCTTATCACCTTAAGCTAATCTGGCTCATGACTAACATGGCAAATTTGTTGTGTTAGTGTGTAATTCAAAGATAGCAGCACAAAGACCGGGAAGGCGACAAGGGGACAAGGACTCTCCATGATGTCAGCGTTGCTGCTAGCAGCGTAAGCAAGGTATGGGATGTGATAACAGTGCTATCTAAGAGTAAATGTTACTGAACCTAAGGAATTATGAAAACGTTCGACGTCACATATGAACTATGTCAGCAAAGGTTATTATACAAATTAAGCAACTCTGGAAGTAACGAGCAAGATATTGAACTTGCTTGGGACCTAATTTCCTGCCATACCATGTTATTTTGAGGACACTGATCGGTAAAATTCACGACCTACAAACACTGGGTTACTCAGGAGAAGCAGCAATAGCGGTCTACAGCCTTCCCCTTCACTCCCGTCCCTCTAACCTCCGAATTTCAGCTTACCAGGTGTCCCTCTGCTTGCCTGGGCTAAAATTGGGCTATACAGTCATGGACAAATGACGTGCGGACACACAAATATTATTCAGAATGCGCAAACGTGAAAAATACTGTTTGTAAGAAGTCGAATAAAGGCGAGCTACTGGTATACTAGGAAATCCAGGTTTTGGAATTTTGTTACTGTATTTAGGTCACGCGTCCATTTGACCTGCATGGAAATAAATTGCTACATTTGTGTGTGCTGGTTCATATTATCGTGATCGCATTTCATTTGTTTATGACTATATATATTGTCACGGGAAGAAGACGTAAATAGCTGTGGGCCCAACCTTTGGGAGAAGAAGCGGAAGACCAAGCTGTGCGGGTCTTCCGCTTATAGCAATCCTTATAGCAATCTATAAAGACAATAGAGTGCACCTTACTTGGGAAGGACAGAAATGCGCCCGGCAGGTCAACATCCATCGGGGACTGAAACAGGGATGCCCTTTGAGCCCAATACTGTTCATGCTTTACATGGCAGGGTTAGAAAAGAAACTGGAAGAAAGTCAAGTAGGGTTTAGCCTAACCCATATGCTGCAAGGCGAAGTGGTACAACAGCATATTCCGGGAATGTTATACGCAGACGACATTGTTCTTTTAGCTGATAACCAAACCGATATGCAGCGGCTAATAAATATTTGCGGCCAGGAAGCCACTGACCTCGGGTTAAATTTCGGTGCAGAAAAATCAGGAATAATGGTTTTCAATGACGCTACCACCGACGTAGTGTCTATCCAGCAAGGCGAATTACCTAGAGTCAAGGAATATAAATATTTGGGAGTGTGGATAAACGAAGGGGATAGCTACTTAAGTACTCACGAGGAGCAACTAAAGGTTAACGGAAAGCGAAACGCAGCTATAATGAAGCATAGAGCTCTGTGGGGGTATAACAAATATGAAGTAGTAAGAGGAATGTGGAAAGGAGTAATGGTTCCGGGTCTCACGTTTGCGAATGCTGTACTCTGCTTAAAATCAGACGTTCTATCACGCCTTGAAGTAAACCAGAGAACGGTAGGACGTCTGGCCTTAGGCGCGCATGGAAAAACAACTAACGAAGCAGTTCAGGGAGATATGGGCTGGGCGTCGTTTGAAGTTAGAGAAGCTCAGAGTAAAATATGCTTTGAGATGAGGTTGAGGGCAATGGATCAACGAAGGTGGGCAGCTAAGGTTTTTAGGTACCTATACTTGAAAAGCGTGGACACGCAGTGGTTAAGAAAGACTAGAAGGCTAACGATGAAATACGGAAAGAACAGTGGGGAATCCAAAACAGCCAAGGTAACCAAAAAAGAGGCAAGGCAGATTGAAACGAATAAATGGAGGGAAAAAATGGAAGCCAAAACGTCGTTAGAGATGTACAGGGCTGAGAAGATGAACATCAGAAAGGAAAATTTCTACGATAATTCCCAGGGCAGTGCTTTGCTTTTTGAGGCTAGAGCAGGTTGCCTGCGAACTAAGAGTTTTGTGGGGAAGTATTCACAAAATGATGGGGTATGCGTGGTCTGCGGGAAAGAAACAGAAACTATGCGGCACATCGTGCTAGAATGTGAGGGTATCCATCCAAATCTACATGAAGGGAATATTGGGCTGTCAGAAGCCCTAGGATTTAAGGGTATCACAGAGGAAGTTAACTTCAAGGCTGTCGAGGGGACGAAAAGAAGATTAGAATGCTGGTGGACGAAAAGCAGAGAGGGGAATATTGCCTAGGACAGTTACCACTTGTAACAGAAAAAAAAAGTATTTTGTGCCTAATAAGCTTTTTGTGCCTGCCCTAAGCAGCGCTAGTATTGAACCAAAAGTGTAAAACATAGGTATATTAGTGTTTTTTGGTAAGATGACATGTCATCACCCCGATACAAAGGGGAAACCAATAGAAATCATCATCAATCATCATCATGGGTGTTCTCATGGCCGACGTCGTGTACATAGTGCAAATACATCGCTCGCATCTTCCATGGTTCATTTCCTGTATCCTGCCGCCACGTAACACTATATATGATTTACTATCATTGTTGCTTTAATTTCCTTTCCAAAGTTAATGAGGTTCGCTAGTTTTGAAACAATACTTCTTATTTGTTACGCTTCGTGGTTAAAGGAGTCGTTGTGTGTGTGTGTGTGTGTGTGTGTTTTTTGCTCCTTTTTATCAGCCATTAGAGGTATTCAGCATACCGTGGGCGTATGGACTTGTCAGTAGCTCTGTTTACACAGCCTATCGCTCCTCGCGAATGAAACAGGATGCTCATATCTGTGATTGCACTATCTCTCACTGCCTTTACGGGCATGTGATGCCTGTTTTTTTTATGTGGCGCATTCGCCGGCCGGCTTTGTTTCAGTGGACCTGGCTGGTCTCGTGCCAGTATGTACTTTCTCAAGAAGCTGAATGACACTTTCGGGCAAGCCGCAAGCACGTAGCGTGCAGTGGTTGTCCTATTTAGCTTCCAAGCTGAACTAAATGTAATTTAACGGTATTTCGCGTGCCTAAATGCGCCTTCCACTTTGTACTTGAATTTATAGAAAAATGTACGAGCCCATCTTATTATGTATTACCAACGAAAGAACAAGCTCTGGGTTAGCTGCGTAGGAAATATTCAGATACAAAAACTAATAGCCGTGTTAGCTTATTTTGACTAGTAACATATTGGTCCACATAATAAATTAGTGTGTATTAGTCTCCTAGAGCTATTAGTGTGTATTAGTTTGTTGTAACCGTAGGAGTCTATTAATGGCAATGAGCCAATACAATGTCTATCAGTGTATTAGTGTATTAATGTATTAGAGCCAGTAAAAAATGTTCAAACAATGCAATGGTTCATGGGAGAACATTTTATCACCAGGGTCACAGGCCAATTTTCTTCTGACAGAGGTCTGGCTGAATAATTTAGGAAGGTGTAAGGTCGCAACCTGATCAGGAACGAGTAACGATTAAATTAGAATGCGAATCAACAAAATAAGTAAAACCATAAAAGGTTAAGTCAAACCTTCTTGCTCCAGCCAACAAATGGCCGGTTGGATTTCATTCCCACTTTGATGTTACTCCAACCGGCATTCACCCTACCGCAATAGTATTGGATTCCATTTGAGTCTCTTCGTCATCATGCGTTCGTTACACAGAGTAATTGAAGGAACGACGATGTCCGAAGTGGCAAGGTGATGAGTACAAGATGGGTCAGGTGGCGGCCCGGTTCATACTTACAAAGCTTATGCCGACCCTAGCCATAACGTGATGCCAATACATTTTATGTGGAATAACGCTACATGCCCCTCTCTACTATCTGTCTTCTTCCCGAGGGTACGCATGCGCCAACCGCACATTATCATTGTCGACATAATGACAATCCAACGAAAGGCTTGGCATGAGTTGGCTTGACTTCCCTGCAGGCTTGATAAAAAAAGGGTGGTGGCTTTATTAGACATTTTTATGACTCAGAATTTCAGTTTTCTTGATTTCTGAAGGCAGTGCGGTTTTGAGGCAGGAACGTAAAGAGAAATTGCCATGCTAATTTTGGCCAAGTATTTATGAATATTTGCTAGATAACAAAACACTTCTTATTATATGCCAAATCAGAATGTCTGCTTTGGTGTCTTCATTTTACGTCTTGTGTTCTGCTTTTCCAAAAAAATATAAAAGTGTAGGAATAGCCTTTTGTTGGTCTATTTGTATTATTTTTTAAACCAACACATATTTAGTAGCGCTTAATAAACTTATACTAATTTCTCTTGGGCAGAATTTCCCGCTTTCGGCATTTCATTTCCATTCCAAAACGACCGTTTCGAGTGAACCCCATGTCTGCACGCGAACGACCGATTGTGACGCAGCACATCCTCTGGCCAAAGGTCTCGCTAGTTCAACCACGTCACGATTGAAACGGAAGGGAAATAGACATTCTCGAAACGGCCACAGCTCAGCATACCAGCCTGCAGTCCATCAGCGTTCTAGTATCTTTATTAGTGCTTGTAAGCTAAGAGATACCAATAGCTGCATTTTTGTTGCAATAATACATCCAACAGAGAAGATTTATAAAACTGATACAAGTTTGTATAAGACTAACACATTTCTCAAGCACCCAACACAGAAATGCATAATATTAATTCATTTCTATTAGGCTTTTCATAGGGCCGCTAGACAACGGTGCTGTGGTTTCGTCGCTTTGCTGCTACTGCGTCTCTCCGGGGTGTTCAGAAGGCGAACGAAGTTAAGTGAGAGGAGCCCGGTAGAAAAACCTCTCAAAAAAAGCATGTGATGTCATTTTGTGGAAATTAAAACCGATTTAGTTTGGTCCTGTTGCTTCTGCACTCAAGCTTCGACTTTCACGCTGAAGCCTAGTGGCAGCTGGAGCATAGGTTTCACAACCCCTAGTGCAAGAGAACCACCCGTAGAAAGTGTACCCTTTAAGAAAATTATGCGCCGTCTTAATTCCAGAGAAAGTGAATGTCCAGCGAAGCTGCAGAAAACCCAGTACGCCCTATGAGGGGGTATGCAATGCTTTATTGACTTAGAGTAAAGGTGGCGGTTGTGTGAACATTGATTGAGCTGGTCTCTGAGAGAGTGGTCCCTCAGTCTAGGGATCAATGAGACAGTCAAGCGGTCTTCGCTCTGGACGCCAAAATTAGCTGGGCCGAAAGTTGACCGCTCATAGGATGACGTGAGGTAGGATGCCTGGTTGACAGCAATA
Source organism: Haemaphysalis longicornis (assembly GCF_048455015.1). Classification (NCBI taxonomy): domain Eukaryota; kingdom Metazoa; phylum Arthropoda; class Arachnida; order Ixodida; family Ixodidae; genus Haemaphysalis; species Haemaphysalis longicornis. The sequence continues at coordinate 148,793,205 of NW_027526204.1, read as the reverse complement.
TTGGCGTTCTGCAGAGTATTGATCACGGAATCCGACGATGACGAAGTGAAGTGGTGCCTAGCCCATTCTGTGCTCTGCGAAGTTTATTTGTGTGAAGTGAAGGTTCTTTGCAGTTATGCGGGATTATACTGATGTGCACCGACGTTCGCGATGCTTCCCGCGGTCGCCGTGGAGGCGCCCGGCCTCCCCAGCCCGTACGAAGCACCCATTGATATTCGAGCTGGGTCTGCTGTTGGGCGCTGGGCTTGCAGCCTGCTCCTGATGCTCCGATAGGATTGCCAGCACCGCAACCGACAAATGCATTACCTGCATAGAGATGTGATTGCGGCCACGTGCACCGACAACACCCACGGTATAATGGAGCCTGAAGGCAGCTCAACCTTTTTTATCTCCTCCGAGTCCCTCAACGCTGTGATTTACGAGTGCCAACAATGCCGCACCGAGTGCAAGTGCACCCCGAAATTCGGCCACACACATGTGCTTCCAAAATACTATGGTCAGTGAGTAAGAGACACTTAATCCACAGGCTAAAAGATTCCTCGGTCAGCAAGCCATCTGTCGACCTGCTACAAAAGGAGCACGAATATTTTGATAGATGACAACCTTCTTCGCGCGTGTCCCTGTGTGTGTATGTAAACACTTCACAATTTCTTATATTAATTTGTTCTCTGCTGTTTCCTGTTTCTCTCTTTTAGAAATTATATATTCGGTCCCGGCGAAATAAACCATGTTGTTTCTAGCCAGTGCGCTGTCCTGTCACTCTTGCCCTGTTTTAGCGCGGTTGTCCGAATGTTCAGTATGTACCAATAAGCCCGCACTACTACGATTTTTCAGGAATTTAAACCCACCACAGCTATTATAATTCAGGAAAGGAACGAGCAGCATTGACAATGTGATCCCCCTGGTAACATATATTCGTGCACAAAAGGGTGCCAAAAAGCTTAGCATTGCTGACTTGCTGGATAAAGAGGCAGATTTTCATAGTGTTGCCCAGAATGCAATTCTAAGGAACGTGGCGTTCGCAGGACTCCAACGTCGCATGCATGCCTGGCTCAGTGATTAGCTAAAGGATCGGCATGTCTGCATGACTGCCAAAGATGGTTACACGATACGACATCCCATCAATCAAGGAGTTCCACAAGGTTGTGTTTTGAGCCCAACATGGTTCAGCATATGCCTCGTCCTCATCCCAAAATATTATCCCAGGGAGTTCCCATCTCACTGTATGCTGACGGTACTGCAACAGAGGACCTGGAGAAACATTCCACCAAAATTGCAAAAGACTCCGTTCGCCATAAAAAATCCCTCAGCAGCTGCGGGCTACAACTGTCTCCTGAGAAATGCGCTGCGATTACATTGACCAAACGCGATGCATCTCTATACCCACTGGAGAGAAATGCAGTGCAGATACCCCATGTTTGCAATCACATATTCTTAGACATTACATTTGACCTGTCGACGTTCTGGGCTCGTAATATAAGGCGTCTAGAAAGACCGACTCCTATCGTTCGTTCATGTTTTGCGGATGATGACAGGAATCACCTGGGGCTGCTCAGTGTCGGCATTCTAGGGCTCTACAAAGTGCTCTTTGTCAGGCTATTGCGATATAGCCTTCTGGCTTTACATGCTGTGTCCAGGACAAACGCGAAGGTTCTGGAAAGATTGGAAGCTCGAGCTCTGCGAATATGTCTGGGCCTTCCAAATAGCACCTCCTCGATAGGAACCTTATTTGACGGAAGATGCTTTTCTGCGAACACTTTGCGTTCACAAGAATTGCTCCGTACTATCCTCCGCCGTGTTCGTGATGCTGCACTCGTCCACTGGCTGCCGAGTTTGTGCATCTTACATGGAGCAAGTCGTTCCATCTAATTACCTCCGGCTCAAGCTGCCTGCTACACCACCGTGGTTGTACGCAGCATGGGCTGTGTGCACCACTGTACCTGGACTAGGCGAAAAGTCGTCCTACGGCGAACCCGATGTATGCTTCTTCAAATCAGTTCAAATTCCCCGCGTTACACTGCTCGCGTGGTATTGGTTACTTGGAATGTCACCACTAGGTATCAGGTGCGACATGCTTTGTTGTTGCGGGGTCAAAACACTATTTTCAACGCAAATATTTTTATTTGCTATCGCAAAAATCAAGCCCACATTTCCTTACAATTAAGAGTACAGTGAAGTTACCTTGGGTGGTGATGTTTTGCCCGAACAATGTCGACTGTTTCCTCTCTTAACGAAGAAACCGCGTCATGAGACTATATTTTTCAGTCAAAATCATGTTCTAAACGAAGTTCGAGTGGTTGGGGTCGTATACCACGACGCCCGTTTTGAAATACCTCGCGCTTAATTGGCACGTGGAGGCTCGGGATGTTTCGTCCATGGACATAACAAACAGGTGAGGCCTTAGCTATATAGGGTACGCTTAAAAGTCCGGCAAAAAAGCGTTGGCACATACACACACAAACTATGTTTCGACGCTGAGGCTCTGTTAGGGTCAACAGTACGTAGGCCTGACGTTGTGAACAATATAATGCGAAGTACCGTCATGAATTTTGTATGTGAAGCCCCGCATACCTCTTGGAGGTCGTGTCCTCAAGCGGCAACGTTAGCTCTTACGTCAGCGAAATTCTGAGGAGTCGTGGATGGTCAACCTCTTTAAGGAACTACGTCATGTCGTAAAAAACGATTCGAAAGTTCCAGTGAATTGAGGCGGGGTTGCACACTGTTCTCCCGCATTCGAGAAAGAAGGAGCACGGTTACGCCTACTTCATAGTCATCTTTGATGAAAATTGCGCGTGGTGTAACCCATACATATTGTACGCATGAGGACACGTTTGTGCGATGAATGGTAGATGTTAATTGTTTCGAAGTGAAAATTGTAGGAACCGTTCCCTAATGCGGAAGTGAACGGCTTGCGAAGCGGTATGGTAGAACCACAGAAAGGTACCTTACGATTATTGCTTCATTTTGCGGTATTGACACCGCCTGCCTTGTGGTGGCTGTAATAGACACTTATAGGTGAATCCTGCCAAAATAGATAATTTGTTTGCCAAAAATAAAGCTCAATTTTTTTTAGTGTCAAACGATGAGAACCACTTCATTTGTGTTCTAGCGATACCCACATCGAAGTAACTCTATATCATTACAGGTAAATTATGTTTCGGCTTCACTCTGTAGATCGCTTGATCATACCCTTTTGAATGTGTCTTCTGGAAATACCCACTTTAAGTACGAGTGGAAGATCAAAACACCATCTCTCGTCTGTACTCTGCATACATCTCCATAGTCGGTGAAATCTTCCTTCGGTGATGGTGTTCGATGGCTTCACTGATATCTCCGAACTAAACATGAAGTGCGTTCATCCAGTCAATTCCCAATCACCTTAAATGATAGAACAAGAACAGTCGTTATGTCGTTTCGTTCTATTTGGTATATCAACAAAAGTTCTGAATCTTTGTCTTTACCATGTACAGGTGCCTTAAAAAGTAAACGAAGCATGGGCTGGAGGTTTTCAGGGGTTTCTGCACCATGCACCTAGCCCACAACCTCTAGGTGACTTTTAAGAAACGCACTCTTGAATAAAATCGGGCGACACATATTCTAATGATGCTGGCAGCCGCATTAAATACAAATTTACGTAATTTCACGAAGCTGTGCTCTCTTTACCTTTGGTGGCATTTGTACAGAACAAAAAAATTCCCTCGCACTTCCCCGAGGGGGAGAGTGTGTAAGTGCGAATGCACGGTTGTTGATTGCGCGATTACGGTGGATATCGTGATCTTAGTGAGTAGTCGAGAGATCACAGACATGCACACAACTACAAAGAAAGATATTTCACTCGTTATTGCTGGTACCGTTGCCCGGTCCGCCATCATCGTTATCGAGATGCAGGACCAGCGACCGCTCTCGACGATGGCGCGCGCTCGACTAATACCTCCCGCGCCACGCGGCCGCTACACGAGCGCCCTCACGCGTCGGAATGCGGAGCGCCCGCTACGCGAGCGAGAGCTCTCCCGCCCGAAGTGGAGAGGAGGTGCCCAACACCCGCAGTCACTGAGCGGAGAGAGGAGGAGGAGAGTAGCGCGCGCCCATCTCCCCCCGTTGCTAGGGAAGACGAGGAGCGCGCGCACCCGCAGCTGTTGCTATGCGGACGACGGCGGCGGACGATTCAGGCTCGCTTAAGAAGTGCATTCGCACTTAAAAACACACCTAAAGTTGACATCGATAACTTCGTCCGTGCGCACTATGCTTGAGTGCAGTGCAACCAACATACTCAAGCGGTGGTCGTCGGTGAGTTCAGAAATATACGCCTCCCAACAGGGTATCCGCAGCAGCCGAGTTCTTGCGTCAGTGGATATTTGATGTCCTTATGTATAGCCTAAATTTTAATCATACAAGATCTAGTGCGTGGCATTATATACAGATTTTACCAATTTTAAAAGTCAGCTATGTGTGCGGCGAAACAAAGCCGCCTTCGCTAGTTGGAGCGGACGTTTAGACAACTGCACACCAAAGGGTAATCTCTCACAATGAAATCTTGAGGAAGAGTTCTGATGTGCCACCTCCGATATTACAGCAACTTCGACGTACGTGCTCTAAACGGCAGAGAGCATTGCGGAGTCTCGAGAAATGATGGAGTGTCAATAAAAACACGTAGACAGCAAAAGAAAACACTACGGGGCTTTCAAAACCCATACAAAAATATTGTATGGTCGGCTATAGAAAATCCTTTTTATGGTCGTCTTTAGCTATTTGGCCCAATAATCTTTAGACTTTTCTATGGCTGTCTTTAGCGATTCGTATCGCCATTCCTATGGGTGTCTTTAGCTTCTTCTATAACCGGTTCTACGGCTGTCTTTAGCTATTCTTATCGACATTCCTATGGGTGTCTTTAGGTTCTTCTATAGCCGGTTATATGGTTGTCTTTAGCTATTCGTATCGACATTCCTATGGGTGTCTTTAGCGTCTTCTATAGCCGGTTCTGTGGTTGTCTTTAGATATTCGTATCGACATTCCTATGGGTGTCTTTAGCTTCTTCTATAGCCGGTTCTATGGCTGTCTTTAGCTCTTCTTTCAATATCGCTATGGCTATAGAAGAATCTAAAGACACCCATAGGAATGTCGATAGGAATGGCTAAAGACAGCCATAGAAATGTCTAAAGATAATTGGGCCAAATAGCTAAAGACAACCATAAGAAGGTTTTTCAATAGCCAACCATACAATATTTTTGCATGAGCTGCAGCCAGAAGAGAATCACCCCTACTTGAAACACAGCGACAGCAGCAGCCGCTGAGAAATTATTAGCACGCTGCCATGCCGGCATAGAGCCTTGCAGATCTCTAGAACTTCTCCAGTGGCACTTAGGTTGTGTGCCTAGCTGCATTCTGTAATACATGCTCCGTGAACACTTCAGCGATATAGGGGGAGTGCGAGGTTGCGATTGCAAACACTTCGCCAGTTTTCATTCACAAAAGGCTTAACCACAGGCATTCAAGGAAAGCAAAATCAAGGGGTTTATTCATTCCATTCATCACATAAATGGCTACTATCTACGCTATTTCACCACCAGTAAACAGTTGTTCACATACGCCGATCGAAAAACACAGCACACGCATTCCAACACTCTGGCTCACGCTTAAGTGACTCGCTCGACAGCCACACTACGCGACACATTCCCCGCGAACGTCCGCCGAGACACAAATACCTACAGGTGCTGGGTAGTCCACAGAAAAGAAAGCACTCAGAAGTCGTTCATTACACTCAGTACTCAACGCACACAGCTGCAAGTTCGGTGGCTAAAATGGAAATGCACTCTCAATAAAACAATGAAGATGGTCGCACACAATGCAATGATAAAAAAACGTTTTTCAAAGTAGTACACTCTATTAATTCCTTGTAGGTTTTCTCAGTTCGCGAAAAAATTATTTTTGTCACATCACCGCGGCCAAATCTTCACTTCTGTCTACGTTGCAGTGCCCATGTGGTGCAGGGTAGTTTAGAAAAGTATTCGTGAACACCAAAAAAAGTCCTGCATTTCTCGCACTATAGAGTCTCTTCAGTTCGTAAGATCACTCACCCTAGAGTTTTGCGTACGATGAAATTCCTGTCACAGTATCGCAGGTATCCATTTTTGCATGACTTGAAGTTGATGTTGAATTAATCGTAACACTGTCACCGTAAACACCGAAATTCACGACACCAAAAAGCGACACATTTGCTTGGCGTCACACCATCTACACGAGCACATTGCCGTCGAGTCGAAATTCCCAGCACCAGGCGACACGTGCCATGCCCCCGCACATGAGCAAGGAGACGAAATGTGGCTGACTGAGTGCATCCAGGTATAAGCAGGTCCATCGCGATAGCAAATAGTGCGGAGATACATGCCCATATTTTGATTTTTTCTAACTTGTTCGCTGGTAATTATCTTTTTGGTAAATACAAGATCGCTTAACGTTTTGTTTTCTTCATCCGAAAAAAGTTGTATCTGTTCTCAATACTCAGGGAACATTGTCTGTCACTAGCATTAGCCCCGTTTACATTGACCCGACGAGGGCGCGTTGAGTCGAAATAAACAGGTTTTCTGGACTCGCCCTCCCCATGTATAAGCGGACGCGTCGGGTCGGGGAGCCGTCGCGGCGAGTCCGGTCGACCCGGAGACGGGGGGTAGGTTGGCTGAACTCGCCGCGCTCGGAAAGGGCATGTATAACCGGTCGCGCCGAGTTGACGGGCCTCCGCATACCTCCGCCCATTGTGACCTTTCCGGCCCGTCGCGGTCTCCCCTTCCCCTGTCCCCATCGCGCCGAAGTTGCTCTTGCTCTGCCGGCTTGGAGGAGCGGAAACCGGTACCGGAAGACGGGTTTTCGGCTCGCCTCGACGCAAGGCGTCGCTGCGATCACCGCTCACCTCGACTCGTCCGTGGGAGTTCATATAAACTCGGACGCGTCGAGGTAAGCTGAACCCGCCACTCAACTCACCCCGCCCCCGTCGCGTCCATGTACACGGGGCTATTGCTGCGCGCAGGAATACTAACACAGCGCGGGCCGCACGGCCGTGTCCTTCGGTACCCATCGCCAAAACCAGTATGCCAAGCAAACAACAGAAAATAAAACAGGAAGCAGGGGTGTCCCCTCTACCCTTTCATCGCTTCCCAGAATTTCTTCACCGCGCCTCCTTCGGTCCGACGTGGGTCGCTCTCCCCCTTTCTCAATGACTAATCTGAAAGTGGGGTCCGCGGGAGAAAGAATGCGGTTGTTCGCAGCTTCCACCATATTTCTGAGAGAGCGTACCCCGTGGGCCGCGAAAGTTATTTCCATTCTGCTTCGACGCTGTGAGGGCCGTTTTCAGAGAAGCCCGCTTTTGCACTTGACCGCGGCAGCGAAGGGCCACAGAGGAATAATTCTACGAAATTATACGTCTTTGGGTCAACGTTCATTTGCAAGCTTTGCGGACGCGCAGTATCCAAAGTTGCAACCTGAATTTGAGCGTTAATCAGTAGCTTCTTTTAATTGTACTTTTCCCGTATTGTTGGTATAATAAGTACCTAACCTTATTGAACAAATACGTTCATATAACCGGCCGATCAACCTCATCATCGTTATCCAATCTGTGTTGTAGATGTAGCTAGGTAAATCATGAGTATATATGAATTTCGCGTCATAAGTCATATTGACCAGCAGAGTAGGATTTAAAGGTTGGTCGAATTATACCTTTATAGGCTAACACTTTTCGATTAGCGGCTGGAAACTTGGAGACTTATGTTACTATGTAGTTAGCTAAAGAAGCCTTTATGGATGCAGGCTTGTAAGTTCTGCGCCAAACGCTTTCTTAATGCCGGCAAAATGTTGCTTAATTATCACACATCCAAAGGTTTACAGTTATATATTGTACTGTACCCAGCCGCAGAAGCTTTTATGGCTGCCTCACTTTAGCTTTAAAGCAAATTCTCTCCAATAGCTGGCAGAAGACATCCGTATGGTTCCAAGTTTGTAGACTTAGAGCTAAACAACGGCCCATAGCCAGCCAAATGAGCTTTTATGGCTTTCTCTCTATAGCTTTAGGACGAACTCTTTTCAATAGCCGGCAAAACACTGCTGAATGGTTTGAAGTCTGTAGACTTAGAGCGAAACAACGGCCTGTAGCCAGCCGAATGAGCTTTTATGGCTTTTTCTCTGTAGCTTTAGGACGAACTCTTTTGAATAACTGGCAAAAGACAGCTGAATGGTTTTGAGTCTGTAGACTTCAAGCTAAAAAATGGTCTATAGCCAGCCAAAAGAGCTTTGCCGCGGCTGGTCTATAGAACTAAAGCCATACATATTTCTTTAGCTGGCTACAGGTACCTGAATAGCTGTGACTCTATAGACTAAACACACTAGGATGTTCTATAATCATCTAAAGAGAATTGTATGGTTTACAGTCTTTAGTGGAGGATCTATTAAAACTTCAATAGCTGGCTATAGCCTAATTTATGCCTTTTTATGGGTGACCATAGAGACCCATAGGCGGCCATAGCTCACCATACATTTTTCAATAGACGCCCATGAGGCATTTTTGTATGGGAAGAAAATGTTTTTGTGTTGCGTGCTCTATTAGTACCATTGCGAGGGGACTAAAACCCTCTAGACAGACCTTGGGCAATGCCTGATAAATCACAATGCCGGCAACTGTGAAGCAATCTCGAAGCGTTGGTTTACTTAAATATTGGTCATCCGACACAAAGCTATCGCTCTTCTGTTTTGATTGAATAGCGCGTAGCTTGGAAGGCATGATCATACTCCGGTCAGCTCTGCAAATACAACACCCACTTCACGTCTACGTCATGGTCGTGCCCTGTGTCATCTTTGTGCTCGACGCGGCAGCCTTCACGCACAGCGCAAACGCCATGACCTCTGTCACAGCGCCTACGCCACAATGCACAAAATCACGTGGCGGATGAGTTTCGCAGTCTGTGATTTCGCGGTGGAGAGAGATGTAAAATCTGTGTTGTGAAACGTTCTAACGCAGAAGATTGGTCTAAATGGTACATTATTAAAAATAACCAGTGCAAAACCAGGACACAAATGGAGAATAATAAAAAGAGACACAGCGTTATTTTGTGAAGCCTCCGCTGTGAAACCTCTTTTACAAAGCCTCTCGCATCTTCCAGTTTAAAGCTCCCTTGCGCTATGGTTGGGGCGCAGAAAAGGAAAAATCGAACACGCTACCAGCCAACGCTAGCCCTGACGTCCCCCTTTTATATTCTTAGATTTTGCGAAAGCATTTGATAAAGTAAATCACCAACTGTGATTACATAAATTAGTCAATTTGAAAATCGATCTTCTAGTCCTAAAGCTTATTCGAGTCTTTGTTGCTAACCGCATGGAGTTAGTATCCATCCGTTAATGGAACTGACTCTCCTAAGGTGGCTGTATATTCCGGCGTACCTCAGAGTACGGTGCTGGGGCATTTACTTTTTCGAATTTACATTATTGACTTCTTTCTAACATTTCTTCTTCAGTTTCTCTTTTTGCTGACGACTGTGTGGCTTACCGTAAAATTACTAATGACACTGACATTGTGTGTCTCCAGTCCGACCTTAAGAACAATATTTCCTTGTGTAACCTCTGCCACATGGATCTCAATGTTTTCACATGTAAACCAGTGAGAGATTCGCGTAGCAAATCACTTAGTCCTGATTACGTTCTTAAAGATACCTTATTAGAGTCAGTTGAATCATATAAATATCTCGGTGGGCACATAACGAATAAACTATCCTGGGAGCGCCGCCATGGATATGTAACATCTAATGCCAACCGCATGCTAGGTTACCTCAAAAGAAAGTTCTCTCTGTCTCCGTCCTCGTTAACAACGCCACTATATATAACCGTTCATCGTAGGCTTGAATACGCTTCATCAGTTTGGAACGCTGGCTACGTAACACAATCTAATAAAATTGAAGCTGTGCAAAACCACCCCGCAAGCTTCATTCTTTCACACTACCACCGCACGTCCAATGTTACTACCATGAACTCCATCTTTGACCTTGCTACTCTTGCCACTCGCCGAACACTGGCTCACCTTTGTGTGCTGCATTAAGTGTATCACCACCACCCGGTACTTAAATCGCGTTGGCTAAAACCTCCCTTCTTTATATTTGAACTCCTCGACCATCATTACAAGGTACATATAACGCGCCAAAACACCGTAGCATACTCGCATTCTTTTTTACCACAAACGTGCTGTGATTGGAACAACCTGCCTGCGTCATTAGTCACCATTACTAACCATGAACGCTTTCGGGAGGCACTCGAAAGTTTTATGCGTTGATTTGCTTGACGCATGTTATTTGTCTTAGTTTTTTTCTTAGTAATTATTTGCTGCTGCTCATGTTACCGTTCACTTGTGCATCACAGAAGTTTTATGCCGATTTATTTTTTCTTCACCAGTGCTTTTTGCCTGCATTAGGCTGTCGTGGTAATTTTGGCATGGTGCACCATTGTTTGATTTTTTGTTGTTACTTTCTATATTTTGTACGCACTGTCGTTTATATGCAGTTTTTTGAGGGTTGTATGTACGTACTAAATTTGCTTTGCTTTTCATGCGCATGTTTGTAGTTTACTTGTCTCGTAAACCCACTCCCCTCTAAAATACTGTATACCCTGAGGGCACAATAAATAAATAAACAAATTAATCAGGTAAAATTCATCAACTAGTACCCGCAACTCGAACAATTATTATCACGTTGCTCGACCAGTTGTTAGCAATATACTTCACTGTGTCCCCGCCATTGAACCAAGACGTATATTTTAGGCTGAAGGTCACAGTTTGAGGTTTAGCATCGTAATACAGTGCTCATCATTGGAGAAAGTAATCGTTTGGGCTCCTTGTACCTCAAGCTGGTGGGTCCCGGCTAGTGAAGTAAGACCATAGAGCCAATGATTTAGCTTCGGCCTTCATGTGCTGAACAGTTTGAGAGTTTCTATAGCAGTGATACGTACTCGCAATTTACAACACACCAGAAGTGCGGGAATGGCCAACGCTATATCACATATATAAATCCATGCTATAAATCCTGTTTCCGTATTCGGATGCAGACTAAAATGTTAAGTACCCACCGTTTCACAATTAACCTCTTGGGGCTTTTTAACCACTTTTTATAAGCATAAGTGCATGAGTCTTACTCACGACATTTTGTTGTTGGCGTCGGCAAACCTTAGACAATCCCAGTGCCAATTTTACATCGGCATTGTAGTCTATTCCTGCATTTTGATTCGTATGCATTTTTATTGGCGTATGCTTCGACAGACGTACAATTTCCAGCCTTAGAAACTAATTTTGAACTACTTCAATTATGCATAAATTTTATATATGAGCCAAAGATAGTCACGCGTACCGGCTGCCTCTCTTTCGCCAAACTTTGGCCGTTACATCTGCATCGCGTTTCACCGTACCTGATTAAAAGAATTATTTCTGACACCAAAATTGCAGACGATTGCGCTGACTCAAAATATGTTGTCCCGCTTCCCCGTATTCGATATTCAAGAGGTCGTAATTTTTTATTTGCGCCCCCGAAACACTTGCGGCCGTTTTTAATACGTTATATTTTACTCTTTTAGGCAACCGACGTCTACGTCTTTTTTTATATTTTCGCTGCCTCCTTTCTGTTTTTGTTTATTCTGTTCGGCTCAAACACAGGTTTTTCTCACGCACTAGATATCCCCCTCGAAATGTCTTAGTAAATAATACCGCATCTCCGTTCCGTCCTTGGTACAATTTATTTTTTGCACTTCACCAGTTGATTAAAATACACGAAATACACAGAGCCCGTGTCTACACTTCCACTCTGTGAAGAGAACTGGGGTAGGAAGGACAGCAATCGAGCTGCGCGGAGCAGCTGCAAGTGTCCTGTGCTCTTTCAGTGATCATGCCCTTGCTTCAATCAGTGAATGGGGCACGGGGTTTGCGAAATTGCTTTTATTCTGCAGCATTTGTCCACATGTTTATGAGCACGCGTGACGTAAGGCTCCAACTCAGTATTTGGCCGTAATGCCACCACTTAAAGCGTATACGCCCAAATCTTGCCCACATCTTTTACCAGCGAAGCTGTTTAGCAAATCACAATTTCTCATGTTTGAAAATACAAAAAAAAATTGCCGAGCCAGTGCAAGTGAGCAAGGTCACGTGAGGGCGGGTTTGCGTTGACTGCGCAGCCTCCCTGCCACTGCGACATGTTTGGAAGCCGAGCATACCCACTTAAGGAGATGGGGTAAAATCTCCCCCTCTCCTGATCCCCCCCCCCAAAAAAAAAAAAATAAAAACCTCCATCTGCCGTCGTAATCGTAGCAACACTTGGCCTGAACAAGAAAGACACGTCATAGCGTACGCCCCTCCGAGGTGATGTCCACTTATTATCGCTTCCGAAAAAATTAAAGAAGCTCACTGTCATAGCAGCAATGATGGAGAAAATGTCGTTGCTGCAGCAACGAAGAAGCAAATCAGCTGCAATCGTGCAAATAATCCTTCGTGCTGGTCGTGAAGGTTGCGTAAAGCCTCGCTCCTATCAAGTCTTACCCATCAGTGCAACCTTCCTTCATTTTTTTCCGTCGGTAAATCTTTGTAAGTCACAATAAGTACTTTTTTCGACTTCGTTCCGTTCTTTATGCCCCAAAACTTCAGGCGTAGCAGCTAATGTTGAAATAAGCACTCAGGTTGTTAAAAAAATTTAAGAAAATTTGTCATAGACATTATTTTAGAGGCACACAACAAGTCAGCGTATATCCTCTGGTGATACACGGACCATTTGTGGCACTCTGCTTAGAGGCTTTCAACAGGGCTGTTGCGAAAGGCGCCACAAGCAAGCCGAAGCCCCAAATGCAGAACCGGGTCAAGCATTTTAAGAGCCCTTTTCGTTGCCGACCCATACACGACACGGACGTAGTCCAAGCGAGATCCTACCAGCGCAGTATAAAGACGCAGGAGGAGCTGCTTGTCTGCACCGCGCGATTGGTGTGAGACGACATTAAGGATATTCATAGTTTTTAGGCATTTTTGCTTAAGCATTTTCAGATGCGGAAGAAATGCTAGTTTGTTGTCGAATATTAGGCCTAAAACTTGTGTTCCTTTAGGAATCGACACGCCGTTCATAGTAATGTCAAGTTCTACATAGATCCCCCGCACTCGGGTGAACCAAACGCAACTACTTTTTCCGGGGTTCAGCTTAACACCGTCTGCGTCCAAACAGCCAGCAAGTTTGTTCACGCCGAGCGGGACTTGGCGTTCACAGATTGACATATTACATGATTTAAAATGATTTTTTGGGCATTTATTTACAGACGGTGCGTGGCGGTATTTTGACTTTGGGACCCTTGTCTGTAACATTGTACCTCTTGTACTTTTGTGTCGGAACACAATAAATTTTATTTGGCTTGGTTTCATTTGTACGCCCTTACAATTCTGGCACACACTCAAGCTATAATTAAGGCAAAAATTGTGTCGAAAATTGTTTTCGCGAGCAGAACCTTGTCGCAGACTTGGTCCAGTGTTTTGATAAGAGCCTGCAATAGTATTCTAACGGGATTTGAAAATAAAGCTGATTTTGTTGTTTTTTCACGCGGAGTCCTGTTGGTTTTTTTAAGAGTTTGGAGACTCGCTGTTGTTGAGAGTGTGCGGACGAACCTCCAATCGGTGTTTTGCGCAGCTATTTGGCCGCAGATTTGGACCGCTAGTATATAGAAAATACGACACCAAAAAAGGATACACCGCAAGAAAAAGATGTGATAACAATTACCAAACAAAAGCTTAAAATAACAGATACTATTGTGTTTAAAGCCTGTATTCCTGCGGAGAGACACAAGCCTTCTCCTGGCTCTGTGTCGCGCGCGCAGCGCTGGCTGCTTTCATTGTGGCAGCCTGTGATAAGCAAACAGTACTTGACCGATGAATGTAAACGCGAAAGGGAACGCGGCCGGATGTATAACGTCAACAATCATTACCAAACACGTTACGTATGCATAGTGACGCGTTTGTTCTGTGACAAATACGTTCCAGACAATCAGTTCAAAAAATTACTTATAATCGGCTGCTTCTGGTTCGTGAATGAAAGCGGATGTATGCACTCCAGGCACGTTCAGCACGTTAAATAGGGGATGACAACGAAACAGTAACGTCGCAGTGCGTTGCCGTTATCAATGCGTCAACCGGACGCTGTGATGTGGCAATAAAGGAATCTACTAGAACACACACCACCCTAAGGCATGTTCGCACAGATAAGTGTAATACAACTGCTCCCTCTTTTTACGGGACTGAAACACCTGAGCGTCGGAATTTGTACACATACGAGGAAATACCTACAGAATTCGCATTGCCTGGCCTAGGGAAGTTGCTTTCGCCGTTGCATTCAAGAAAGTGTTGTATCCAAGTAAAATGTTGATTCACTCCCAAATTACCTTGAGACAAACACATCAACGACTGGGCTAGCGAATGGGATAGAACGTACATTGTGTTGTCACTATCACACTGTACAGATTTTTGCTTTATGTTGTACCTCTGCTCGTAAACTGCGTTTGATCCAATGAGGACACACCAGCAATTCCCCATCAGGGCTTACATACACTAACTGAAAACAGATAAGCGCTTGTGCTGTTGCCGGCTCTGAGCAAAATATGTAAGCATTGGGGCAGGTGCAAGCAAAACGCCATAGTTTAAAACAGCGAGCTGAGCGGGGAGGATTGGAGCAATATACTCGAACAAATACCCACAAGTTACCTCCGCCAGAAAAAAAGCATCAATAATTGTATGCGCAACAAGCTCTTGCTAATTATTGCTGACAAGGGAGAATTCATGTTAAACTGAGCGTTTTGGGCCAAAATGCTGGTAATTTATCATCCGAGTCAAGGTCAATGCTTTTAGTTGGACATTAAAATCAAGGCCAAAAATTGGTCGGGGCCCTCTCCTAATATGTCCAGTACTTTGTCTTTCTTTTATTCAGCTGCAAAAGCCGCGGATAACCAAAGAAATCCGAATTCTTTAAACAAGTTTGTACCTCACATGAAGCCAGTACGCCCAACGTTTGGATGGGACGCGATACATTTGCCAAGGCGGCTGCAACATCACTGGCAGATGTCATTATGTGACCACTTAGATGCGTCACAGCCTCTTTGAAACAATCTATCACTCTTTTATCGCTTATCGGCATTACCAAGGGAAGGCTTTATCTGGCAACGAATTTTTTTTTTCACACCCCAATATCCTGTTTGGAGAAGAAGGCCTTCAGGCGACACTGTCATCGCAGTTGCCCCGTGGTATAGAGCTATGGATTAATTTTGACCACTTGGGGGCCTCAAACTTGCACCGAAATTTTGATCACACGGGCGTTTTCTCCGGGATGGCAGCCTCTGACGGTCGCCTATAACTCAGTCGAAGGAGTTGTTCTCTTAGATGAAAGAACGTGAGGTTAAGTTAGAGAACGGGGAAATTGGAGCGATAATTTCTTAAACTTAAACGAGAAAAGCGTGGTTTAATGCCGTACAAAGGCTGAATTACTTTTATTGGGTGTGGTCTTCCATTTCAGACCTGAACTACCATATGCACTCGCATAATGATCGCACTCGCGCAATGATCGCACCGTTGAAGTTTGTCATCAAAATTTAATTTTTTTTAATTTCCCGCGCAATGAACGCACCCTTAACTTGCCGCAGCACTACGTCATGTGTGCCAAGTCTAGCTGATGATGATCGTGCTTACCTCTGTTTCCTTCCCTTTCAAAATAAACATGGCTACGTTATTGCCGCAGACTTGCTGATATTAGCGATATCGGAAAGCATGCGTTCAATATTGATGAGGAAGAAACTCTCACTAAATGCATATAATCTACTCACAAGACACAAAAAAATGCCCTCAGCTTGCTGCGTCGGCCCCCATGCTGTTTTGATGTCCCGCACTGTGACAGCGGCAGCCACTTATTGGTTGCCCTGTTGTCACCTCGCAGCAAACACATTCCGGCGCATTCCCTAATTCAAGAAAACACTGCTTTTCGCGTCCTTTGCAAATCGGCTGGCGGCGGTTTGCGGAGTTTTTATGTTTTCAATATTTTTATTATGTTCATGATACTTATCATAAAAATTCTCACCTGCAACTTGCTTGCGTTTTCTGAGCTCAAAAGTTTTCCGCGAAAAAGTTTAGCCCGCGTAATGAACGCACCCCTAAATTTTCATCAAATATTTTAGAAAAAAAGTGCAATCATTGCGCAAGTAAATACGGTATTCTATATGTACGAATATTTATTACTTTTTCTGTCGGAAATTATTTGTAGTTTTATGTTTACACAAATTTTTGTTCCTGTACCAAATTCGGGTCGTTAGTGCAATTATTAGTATTGGCGGTGCATATGACCGCATTGAACTGTTTCTGCTGATTTATAGAGGGGAGCCCATGAATAACGGCAGCAATTACCTTAAACCCTGTGCACATGTCTGTAAATGGGATTTGTATTCATAAGGCTACTAAAAGGACCCCTAGAGTATGAAGCCTAATCCGACAAAAATAAAGGGGTTGTTGATTACGGACAATTTATGCAACTACGATGACATGATTTCTAGTATTACGGTTGACGTACAAATAATGTTTATTCAAAACAGAGTAGCTTACCGGGAGTAACCTGTCAAAATTTGTTCAACTTTTCTTAATAGCTTGTAATCACAGGATGCGGTGCAAACGATGTCTAGAGGTGCTGTTTATATCTTATTTATCGAAGCAGACTTTAAATGTTGCCTTTTGCCATAGCCCCAGAGCAACCTGCTTTTGTTGCCTAAATAAACAATTCAATTCAATGAAAAAATTTCAAACTGCGAGCGTGTCCACATATAACTTTGAGTATCACAACTCTTCTGTGTGTAGGAGAAAAATTTTCGAGCGACAAATTACAAAAGAAATTCGGCGATTCCAGCCACGGTTTCTTAGTAAATAAGGTAATTTCATGTGGGCAACAGTTCAAACTCGTACCATACCGCGATGAGTCACATTTTGTGGCAAAAAAGTCAAAGACGATATGCGGCAGCCGAATTACCCCTTCAGGTTCTTTTAAAATGCACTTCCGTCGTCAAACAAGCAGCATCTGGAATGAAAAGGTTTGGTTGTTAACGCAAATGATTTGCGCGTCCTTTAAACTGCACACTGTTTTGTGGCCCTTAGGCGTGAAATTTGAGCTTCAATTTGAAGTCCCAAACATTGTGCCGAAGAAGCTTCACTCAGAGCTGTTATTGTGCTGGCCTAGTGGACGCTGAGAACTCATATTACTTTAGACGGCTGCAATTTGGCAATAATAAACATTTAAAATTGTCAGCATAGACCTTAGCAGCAACCCGTGTAGCACATACGAATAGAAACTCATTTTGTTTTACTCGTCGCTTAAAATATTTAGCTGAACAATAATGATACACTGCCTCCAGATTCCTTCTTCGCTACATGATGGGGTCAGCTAAACGTATTGACAGTTCATTGGCAGAGATAGTATCCCTACTCGGACAATGTTAAGAAGTATTAAGAATAAAATACAGAGTAATGGGACATCGTTGATAAGGCCTTCAGGGTCAGCCATCAGCAATCATACTCTCGGGTTCCCAGAATCATGTGATTATTTCTTATCTCTAGACGTCCCCTCTCCTGCTTGCGACTCGCGACATCAAAAAGTGTCTTAGCGGCAACAATAATGCTGACCCGTGTAACTTAAACGACCGAGGCTACTCGTGTGTCAAGCTAGAACGAATGTCGCCGGGTCACAGCTAAAAGTACTACAACGTAATCAACTTTTCATCTTTCTGCAATGTGATCTCCTTTCAATATCTGGGACATCAATGTCATTGACACCCGCCGCGGTGGCTCAGTGGCTAATACCGCTGTCACAAGGGCACTTTCAATCGCGATTGAGTCGATCCCGATCGAGCTCAATCCGGATCGGGCGCATGCTACACGGCAGTTTCAATCGCGATCGAGCTCAATCCCGCTCGAACTCAATCCTGGTTTCTCAAGCGCGATCGAGGCTTCCAAGCGCGATCGAACGAAAGCGGCGATACTCTCGTCCCCGCTCAGTAATGACACAGAAGGTCAAAACTTCAACTAATGCCACAACTTCTGTCAAATAACTTGACCCGAACAAGCGTGAGGTAACATTTACATAGTTACGTATACCTAAGACCGCGAGAAGATACCAGATGCCGGCCGCAAGTACAATGTTAGCTCCATCTAGCGTACACGAGTGCAACCGGTGCAACTTTTCGATCGCGATTGAAACAGGCCGTGTAGCAGCGGCAGTGCGTCGAGCGCACTCGAAAACTCGATCGCGATTTACTTCAATCGCGATTGAAAGTGCCCGTGTGACAGGGGTATAAGGCGTTGGGCTGCTGAGCACGAGGAAGCGGTTTCGAATACCGGCCGCGGCGGCCGCTTTTCTGGTCGAGGCGAAAAGCAAAAACGCCCGTGTGTACGAGATTTCTGGGCACGTTGAAGATCCCCAGGTGGTCAAAATTAGTCCGTACCCCTCCACTACGGCGCGCCTCATCGCCTGCGTTGCGTCGGTGCCTAAAACCCTACAATCAATCGATGTTATTCACAGATAAAGTAATAGCGGTGTTTACTAGGTCGGTGTTTAAGGTGCCGCCGTTCAAAGCGTAAAAAAAAAATTGGTGAAGATATCTATGAAACTGGTACCAAACCTGACAGAATGAGGATTTGTGTCTGGCATGAAAAGCCATGTGGATTTTAAGGAAGTGAAGTGGAGTGAACGAGACTTTATTGATCGCCGGCGGCAACACACATGTCTCCACTATGCCCGGACGCAGCCACTCGTCGATCCTGGTGGCATTCTACTAAGCAACGCTTTCGTTACTCACTGCGGGGGTGGGCACCTTTGTCATTGAAGGGAGGGCGCCGGCCCACAGCTTTCTCTCCGGTGCTGCCTTTCAAGAGCCGTTAGGACCTGCTGGACGGCTGAGAGTTGAATGTTCTTTTCGTAACTGCGTAACCACGGCGGAAGGTCGGTCATGGTTGAATCTTTGTGTGGTCACACTTCAGAATTCCGTAATAAATGGGCGGCGGTTTTCCTGGAGTTATTGCGCAACACACACGTGTCCTCCGTGCACAGTTCTGGTTGGATATGCTTTATAATGACCGGGGTCATAAAAGACTTCATCTGTAGCTGTCTGAACTTGGATGCTTGTTCTCTAGTCAACTCGGGTGAGGTGGTGCAAGCACACTGAATTTTAAATAGATATCTTTGGGTGCCCCATTTTGCAAAAAACCGTGGCTGTCTCGGCTCTTGTTTCCGCTGTAGTAGTTGTTGTATGGTACCAAAGTGGCCTCGGCAGTAGAGAGTAAATAAAAATCACATCGGTGTACATGTGGGATTTGAAACCGAGTGTCCAGAGATTCCGCAACCAGGTGGGCAATGTCTGCACGTTGACAACGGCGGAATAAATGGTAAAGTATTGCTTGCGGCGTGGCACGCGAAAGTGGTGGCACAGGAAGAGAAAAGTTGCTCCCCGGCACTGCAGGGCTTTGATTCGGAAAGCTGTGGCGCGTGTTACCAGTCTGCTCGTTAAGGTAATTCGTGCCAAAAGAACCAACGAAATCGAAGAATACGCATTCACGATGTAGTAGCATGGTAGCCTGACAAAGTGAATCCCGTCCAAAAAATGAAGAAACGAAAGGAAAGAAACGCAAATACAGTGCGTCAATTAAGAAATCTTTGGTAAATATCGTCAGCTATGTCTTCGCCTTCAACGACCGACGGCAGAATAAAGTGTGCATAGGGATTTTTTGGCAGCTTGGTACTTTCCGAGTACACCTGCTGCTGAAATTTCTTTTGAACCATGCAGCCGCGCCCGTCACCCTTTATCTAGCCCCCGTGGACAGCACTCCCCGAAAATCTTTCCACTCGCTCGCTATCGCTACGAGCCTCAGGTTGAGGTCCCGTTGAACTGTCAGTTGAACTGTGTGTACGCGCCCGTCATCACTTGTCCAATTCCCGGAACCGCACTCCTAGAAGCTTATTACACTTGCTCACTATCGCTATGAGCCTCATGTTGATATCCTGTTGAACATTCGGTTGAACTAAGCGGCCACGCCCGTCACCATTTGTCCAACCCCCTGGAGCGCACTCCCAGAAGCTCGTTCCTCCTTGCTCGATATCGCTACGGACCTAATATTGGTTTGCTGTTCAACATCCTCTTCAACGTTACAGCCGCACCCGTCACCCCTTGTCCAGCCCCCTGGATGGCACTCCTAGAAGCTTATTACACTTGCTCACTATCGCTATGAGCCCAATGTTGATATGCTGTTGAACATTCGGTTGAACTAAGCGGCCACGCCCGTCACCATTTGTCCAACCCCCTGGACCGAACTCCCAGAAGCTCGTTCCTGCTCGCTCGATATCGCTACGGGCCTACTATGGGTTTGCTCTTCAACTTCCTCTTAAACGTTACTCCCGCACCCGTTACCCCTTGTCCAGCCCCCGGGACAGCACTCCTAGAAGCTCGTTACACTTGCTCGCTGTCGTTATGAGCCTCATGCTGATCTACTGTTGAACGTCCTTTTGAACTGAGCGGCCGCACCCTTCACCATTTGTCCAGCACACCTGCACCGAAGTTCCAGAACCTCGTTTTTCTCGCTCGATATCGCTACGGGCCTAATATTGGTTTGCTGTTCAACATCCTCTTCAACGTTACAGCCGCACCCGTCACCCCTTGTCCAGCCCCCGGGACGGCACTCCTAGAAGCTCCTTACACTTGTTCGCTGTTGTTATGAGCCTCATGCTGATCTACTGTTGAACGTCCTTTTGAACTGAGCGGCCGCACCCTTCACCATTTGTCCAGCACACCTGCACCGAAGTTCCAGAACCTCGTTTTTCTCGCTCGATATCGCTACGGGCCTAATATTGGTTTGCTGTTCAACATCCTCTTCAACGTTACAGCCGCACCCGTCACCCCTTGTCCAGCCCCCGGGACAGCACTCCTAGAAGCTCGTTACACTTGCTCGCTGTCGTTATGAGCCTCATGCTGATCTACTGTTGAACGTCCTTTTGAACTGAGCGGCCGCACCCTTCACCATTTGTCCAGCACACCTGCACCGAAGTTCCAGAACCTCGTTTTTCTCGCTCGATATCGCTACGGGCCTAATATTGGTTTGCTGTTCAACATCCTCTTCAACGTTACAGCCGCACCCGTTACCCCTTGTCCAGCCCCCGGGACAGCACTCCTAGAAGCTCGTTACACTTGCTCGCTGTCGTTATGAGCCTCATGCTGATCTACTGTTGAACGTCCTTTTGAACTGAGCGGCCGCACCCTTCACCATTTGTCCAGCACACCTGCACCGAAGTTCCAGAACCTCGTTTTTCTCGCTCGATATCGCTACGGGCCTAATATTGGTTTGCTGTTCAACATCCTCTTCAACGTTACAGCCGCACCCGTCACCCCTTGTCCAGCCCCCGGGACGGCACTCCTAGAAGCTCCTTACACTTGCTCACTATCGCTATGAGCCCAATGTTGATATGCTGTTGAACATTCGGTCGAACTAAGCGGCCACGCCCGTCACCATTTGTCCAACCCCCTGCACCAAACTCCCAGAAGCTCGTTCCTGCTCGCTCGATATCGCTACGGGCCTGCTATGAGTTTGCTCTTCAACTTCCTCTTCAACGTTACTCCCGCACCCGTTACCCCTTGTCCAGCCCCCGGGACAGCACTCCTAGAAGCTCGTTACACTTGCTCGCTGTTGTTATGAGCCTCATGCTGATCTACTGTTGAACGTCCTTTTGAACTGAGCAGCCGCACTCGTCACCATTTGTCCAGCACACCTGCACCGAAGTTCCAGAACCTCGTTTTTCTCGCTCGATATCGCTACGGACCTAATATTGGTTTGCTGTTCAACATCCTCTTCAACGTTACAGCCGCACCCGTCACCCCTTGTCCAGCCCCCGGGACGGCACTCCTAGAAGCTCCTTACACTTGTTCGCTATCGCTATGAGCCCAATGTTGATATGCTGTTGAACATTCGGTTGAACTAAGCGGCCGCGCCTGTCACCATTTGTCCAACCCACCTGGACCGAACTCCCGGAACGCCGTTCCTGCTCGCTCGATATCGCTACGGGCCTACTATGAGTTTGCTGTTCAACTTCCTCTTCAACGTTACTCCCGCACCCGTTACCCCTTGTCCAGCCCCCGGGACGGCACTCCTAGAAGCTCGTTACACTTGCTCGCTGTCGTTATGAGCCTCATGCTGATCTACTGTTGTCCTTTTGAACTGAGCAGCCGCACCCGTCACCATTTGTCCAGCACACCTGCACCGAAGTTCCAGAACCTCGTTTTTCTCGCTCGATATCGCTACGGACCTAATATTGGTTTGCTGTTCAACATCCTCTTCAACGTTACAGCCGCACCCGTCACCCCTTGTCCAGCCCCCGGGACGGCACTCCTAGAAGCTCCTTACACTTGTTCGCTATCGCTATGAGACTCATGTTGATATCCTGTTGAACATTCTGTTGAACTAAGCGGCCGCGCCTGTCACCATTGTCCAGCCCACCTGGACCGCACTCCCGGAACGCCGTTCCTGCTCGCTCGATATCCCTACAGGCCCAATATTGGTTTGCTGTTCAACTTCCCTTTCAATGTTACTGCCGCACCCGTGACCCCTTGTCCAGCCCCCGGGACGGCACTTCTAGAAGGTCGTTACACTTGCTCGCTATCGCTATGAGCATCATCTTGATCTCCTGTTGAACATTCTGTTGAACTAAGCGTCCGCGCCCGTCACCGTTTGTCCAACCGCCCTGGACCGCACTCCCAGAACCTCGTTCCTGCTGGCGTGATATTGCTACGGGCCTACTATTGGTTTGCTGTTCAACTTCCTCTTCAACGTTACTCCTGCAGCCGTCACCCCTTGTCCAGCCCCCGGGACAGCACTCCTAGAAGTTCGTTACACTTGCTCGCTATCGCTATGAGCCTCATGTTGATCTCCTGTTGAACGCTCTGTTGAACTATATCGCCGTGTCCGCAAACACTTGTTTATCCCCCTGGACACCACTCAACGAACCTCGTTCCAATCGCTCGCTATCGGTACGAGCCTCCTGTTCATCTGCTGTTGAACTTTCTGTTGAACTATGCGCCGCCGCCCGTCAGCACTTGACTAGGCCCCTGCACTCCACCCTGCGATGCTAGTTTCCCTCACCCACCATCGCCAGGAGCCTTGTGTTCACTCCCTCTATTACCTTCACCTCTCAAGCCAGTTTCTATTGCACGTGCGGTCGCAGCGTACCATATTTCGGCGCTGTTATTTCTTTCTCCCGAAGGGCGGGGAGTCACCCGTTGTAAAAGTCCTCCCCTGACCCTCCTCTGACACGTGTTTTAGGGCGAAGCACCTTAGGACCTCGCTTTGTCTGCGGCTTGGCGTCTCTATGCAGTGTTGCGCATGCTCTAGGAGCATCTGAATGGATTTTGATTGGATTTAGATTGGATTGAAATGAATTCAATTGGATTGGATTGAATTGAATTGTATCGGATTGGATTGGATTAGAATTGTATGTACTGTATACACGCGTTGTCACTCGTTTACATGAGCAAGTGGGCAGTGCTACTGGTGATTTACGGTAAGAACGATCCCCAGAGCTTCGCCCACTTGTCGTGATTCAGTTGGTGAAGATGCGTGAATTTTTTGTTTTTTTTTTTCACTTTCCGCGCGTGCGGTTCAGGACCCGCGCCAGCTTTAGCGAACTTTTCGTACCACAAATTTCAGTACATTACAAGGCATGCGTGAAACAGAAAATTTTAAAAATAATGCCCTCCAGAACTACAACAATTTTTTATCAGTCTGTCTAACTTGGAGCAATGTTTTCGTGGTTTCAAAAGCCAGCAAAAGAAATTGTAAAAACAGGCGGTGTGACCATACTATGTTGCATAAACAAAAGCAAAACGCGTGCTTGTATCTGCAACGTTCTTCTATCACGACGCTAACACAGACTGATTGGTGAAACCTGATTGATTACTTCATTCTTCGAGTCCTGCTTTTATAGACCGTCTAAACATTTTTTTGGAATCCTACTGATGCTCGGCATTCAATTATCATTCGTCATAACATTTTCTTGAAATAATCTGCATGCACAATTGATAACACGATACAATACGGTTTTAAAATCCCATCACATAATCTTGAAAATTTTCTCTAGAAATATTATATGCAACTATCCCAGCGTAATAAAGCATTTCTGAATAAAGGACAATTCTGAAAAATTTTTTTTTCACTTGGGCGTCGAGTGATTTAAAGAAGCGCAGAAAACAAGATGTTTTCTTATTTTTTGTTTTTAAATATTTTCCCACTTTTTATGCAACAAGGATCAAAGCTCGACAATAGAAAAAAGTATGAAATTTTTGTGTCTGTTTATGTGTAATCAGTTTGCCCTGTTTCGCAAACTGAACAGGCTTTTCCGGGTCCTTTGAAAATTATTTCCATTCTTTAATTATTCTAAATTCCAGAATATTAGATCGAAACATTGAATAAACAGTGTAGCGCATTTGTTGAAGTGACGGCATAATATTGGAGTAACAACTCAGTTAAAAAAAAAACTTGGTTGAACATGTGCATTTTTAACATCTTCCTATCATACTCCAAAAAGACTCTACTACTCGAAGACGGCTCCAGTGAGAGAGAAAATCGGGAAGCGTTAATTCTGCACACCGGGAAATGCGCATAAAACTGCTACCTTAGTTTGTGATACTCAGAAAGAACATCGATAAATTCTTGCTCAACAAACGTATTCCCGAAATGAATTGAGAGATATCCAACATTATACATGCTCATGTGGTGCTTCTGCAGTAATATTGCCGGAAAGGCATCTGTGGCCTTGACAGAGAAAGATGAAAATATTTTTACGATTTTCAAAGTCATGTTCGCTGCAGAATGCAAATAGTCGCTAGACGCTGCATTCCTCAGCGAAAAATCTCTGAAGAAAACTGGGCTCTACTGCTCTTCAACACGGACCGTTCTAAGAGTACTTGGTTCGTGCGCGGCAATGATCTAGATTATTCTGGATAAAATCCAATTCCAAGTGGACATTCATGCCGGACATTTAGGGCGGTTTTCTTAGTTGTTTTTCACATACCGGCGCAAGTAGGAGCAACACAGGATTTTGTTCGCGTACGAGAGCTTCGTTATCGCGAAACAAAAGAACTGATATGGTTAAAGCACTCGACACAGCGCAGCTTCGTTGGCTTCCCACGGTCACAAGCCTTAATGGTCTGTTCGATATCACTTCTGTGTCGTCAGGAGTATGTAAGTCCGGTAGGGGCTGCGGTGACCTCTCAGCATTTAAAACCTCGTGCAGCGTTCACGCTTCAGCACCTCTCTCCAAGCACCATCTGGAAAGCATCGCGGGAGAATTGATCGTCACAATGGGTGAGCGTTCTCTGGACGTTTTTTACACTTGCGCGATGCAGGAAGGCAATAAAAGCAATAAGCTGAGTGTTCCGGTTAATAAGAGTTAATAAGAGTGTTAATAAGAGTTCCGGGTAGAGAAGCAAATTAGGAACCGTTACTACCTATGAAGAAGGATCACCAGAGAAACCGTAAAAAATGTTCTTGCCACACATAGGTAGACAAGATAGACGTTTGTGTTTTTTGAGCATTAATAGTGGTAGTCACTGTCATTTGTAGTTGCTTTAAGGAAACTTAGGACTAGATATTAAATATAGCCGTCAAACATGAGGCTATCCGCTTCTCTCCCGCAAAGCCTATGCGTTCACACAAGACGAGATTTTCACAACCTTTTCAACTTTACCATTACCTACCTAATTATGACAAGTGAATAAATTCGCCATAATAATATACCGATTTCTATACACTTTTTTTTCTTAACGTTTGGATAAAACAGCAGTTACAACCGTTTTCTACCGAGCATTCACGACAAAGTTGGCTTTTCCGCAAAGCGGGTTACACGCGCAGAACAAGATGGCACGGAACGCTAGCTTATGGATTTTAAAACTTTTCTTATGGATGCATACCTTAACGAAATTATGTCTGTGATATCTAGTGGTGCCGCTTTTGACTCAGTTACAAATGCGGTGTTTTATATATTGGATATTTAAACACAAAATTTTTAATGATCATGGTTTTGTAACGCGCTGTGTCGTATATGACAATAATTATCACTGCCTCAACACAGAACCATTGCGAGACTGCACTGGATTTTGACATGGCTACAATAAGCGGAGTTGCTTGAACTGTAATTCTCTTTCTGCCTTCATCACTTATTACAAACGGCTTCATTTTTCTCGCCCCTTCTTTTAACTTGCGCCCTTATCTGCCATTCCTATTTTGATATTTTATAGTTTTGCCTTAATCCTTGCCTAGCTCCATTAAGGGCTCGTAGAGGTGCTTAAATGCAATATTTTTTTGCACAAGATTGGGCATAACCTCTTCGTATACTAAATAAAAACCCATTATAGAGTTTTGAAATGTTTAACTGCAGCTTTGGAATCGGAAATTTTCCACGCGTTGCGACGAAGAGACCAGTCGGCCTACTGGCTGAGTAGAATATCCTTAAATTCTACATTTACAATGTATTTCGGATAACTAAAGCTTGGTAACATTTTACTTTATTGCAGGTCCTCACACTCGGCTTCTTTCCTTCCTTGCACTGATGATGTCGGTGTACCTGAGAGTAGCCTTCGCCTACTGCCCCAGCGCCCAAAGCCTCAGTCCATGTACATGCGACCACTTCGGTATCAACTGCATGAATGCCCGAAGTACGGACGATCTGTCTCGTGCTTTCAGGAGCGGAAACTCCACAAACCGGGATCACAACGAACTATGGATTCAAAAAACTCCCGTTAGGTCATTTCCCCGAACAGTGTTGGGAAGCTTCAGGTTCGCTGAAATACACGTCGATTTGAACACGAACCTGACCTCGTTCACGTTGGACTCGCTGGCTGGGTGTTCCTCGGAGCTCAGAGTCCTCAGCCTGTACAAGAATCAGCTGCGAACGTTCGAGTTTGCGAAGTAAGTACGATAATGTTTGTGCGCGGGCAAGCGATGTCTCATATTTGTGAGCAGACAATTTTGAGTCCGATTTAAAACCACAAAGGCTGCATCCGTGAATTACTAGTGTGGATTTTTTAAGCAGTTTGGGGTTATTTGAATTTCCCATTACACTTGTAAAGAAGATTCGGTTTAAACAGCTAGAACAGCCGGATATGCCTTTCTGGCATGAGGTGACGTACTCTGCGTTTTAGCAATTACTATAAAATAAAGGTCTAATATTCGACGAAGCAGACACAATTGAAATTTTACTGCGACCCATCTCATTACAATGCTGGCGGTGACCATACGCAAAATTTGCCTGCAAGCAAATGCTTTTTGTATGTTATGAGGCATTCGAATAATGATAATAATTTCCACTGAATATTTACTGCTGCTGGGGACTTCGAAAGGCAAATCGCCGCAGGCATTAATAAGTACGCAAACTTTACGCTCCATTTTGAAGGAACATGTTTTGTGAAGCTATTAAAATACAATAGCTCTGAGGGTAGGCCGATTCGTTGTGCACCGCAATACATATACCGCATATACCGGGCCCAATAGCGGGACCCGATGTATGCGGGCCCGAGTTTAGGTCGACCTAGAAACTTTGAGTCCCCTGTGACATCTTTTATGGTGATCCGAAGCTGCCAGGAACAAGGCTTTTTTCTTACACAGTTGCAGAATTCCCAATACCGCAAAAGGCCTGCGCAAATATGCTCTAAATTAATCAAACGGGGCCATTTGAAACTACGACAAAATCGTTATGATGTTGAAAGGTGTGCTTTTCCTGTATAACTCAAGAGAAGTAAGCTCTCAGAAGTACACAAAAAATACTGTGGGAGTTTTGTAGGCGTTTAGCAAGTGCAAAACACAAAAGAACGTGAGCTTTTATTAAGGCAGGAGTAATAACCAAAACCAATATGTACAGGAGACAAGCCGGAGCGAAAGTTGTAACACGTTGATTTAAACACAACGCCATATTTAGCCCTATTGTCAAAGAAAACTCCAAGATAAAGCAGTCACACCGGTACTCCCGTTTGACAACCTTTTCGAATAGAAGATTTAGGTTTGAGTTATATAGGCGCAAAGTTTTTAACCAAACCCGGACAATGAGACACTCTACTGAGAGATAACTTTTTTACCTTTGTAAGGCAAGTTGAAGCCTTATAAATTTTCCTTGCCTCTTGCGTACTTTTATATTCGCTCAAGTTGCATCCTGTCGGCGAGTTTGTCAACGCCGCATTCTCTTTTTGCGATTTCATTGGTTAGCGAAATGATATATTTACCCTTCCTTGCACGTGCCGCAGGGTGAGCGCATTCCCTTCTCTGGGAACGCTCAACTTGGGTGGAAACCAATTGGCTTCGATTCCGGACGACGCCTTCCGCAGCCGCAGCATTCGCACGCTCGTTTTGTCTGAGAACCCCATCATATCGATCAGCCAGCGGGCCTTCACCAACCTCTACGGTCTGAGGGACCTCCGCCTTGATAATACCCGTCTCGTCACACTCGGTCGCCACTCCATGGCCATTCCGTGGGCCGACAGACAACTCAGGGTAAGCCTAATAACAGCGCCGTAAATGACAAAACAAAACCTCGTCTATGTCCCAAAACCACTTTGAATTCAAATGTCTTGCAAAAGCTTACAAAATTGCCATGAAAACGCCATCGAAATGTACTTCACGCTTCACACACAAGCAAGGCAACACCGTGTGGTTGGTGTATATTAGTGCGGCTTGGTAGCTGTCAAGAAGCAGAAACGACAGCTCTCAAGCAGCTTGTTGAAGTTGAGTGAAACCAGGAGAAAAATAGTAAAACACTTTTTAAACTGAGTGCGTTATCCGTGTCTATCACATACAAACTACCAATGCAGCAAAACGTGTAGAAGAGGGGCACACTGACTGACTCGCCAAGTATATTGCGAAGCTTGGACGGGGTGCCGTTTACTGCAACGCTTGATCTGGAGGCAGCATTATTATTGCCAAAATAGGACTCCTACACTAAGGAACCGCATCCATTTCGCTGCAAGATGAAGTTCTGTACTACTACTACTAATTCTAGCTTCGAAAGCACTGTTCAGTGAAGTCACCCCTCGTTTCCATTTGCGCCCTTCCCCCTTTCGTAATAGGGAGTCCGCGTTAAACAAAAGCACAAGTATCGACTAGAAAGAAACGGAGCCGGTAATCTCAAAGCAGCACCACAAGAGTTTAGGAAATGTTGACTTGGCGAATGGCACAACGCTCGCTGAAGAGTTCCATGGGTGTGAGGCCGGCCTTTGAACCCGCGGGGACATATTCCAAAATAGGGCACCACCCCAGCTACACTGCCCCATATCTTGTACAGGTCCCGCAAATGTCCGCAGTGTTACCAAGAACAAACGTATGTGGTCAGAGCGGCAAGTCGACGACAAAAAATAGCAACACTTGTTTCTTTTATGCGTGGATTCTCAATGTCTTTTCTACAAATTATTGCCTTCTGTAGCTTTGTGGCATTGCTATCACCGGACACGGCTGCAAATTACAGCCAAAAGGGTCAACAAAAACACAACTAAGCGCTATGCATACTCTGCAGGAATTTTAGCAAGGGTAAGAGGACTGGTGTTCCTGATTGACTGAATGATTGACTGATTATATGAGTGAGTGAGTGAGTGAGTGAGTGAGTGAGTGAGTGAGTGAGTGAGTGAGTGAGTGAGTGAGTGAGTGAGTGAGTGAGTGAGTGAGTGAGTGAGTGAGTGAGTGAGTGAGTGAGTGAGTGAGTGAGTGAGTGAGTGAGTGAGTGAGTGAGTGAGTGAGTGAGTGAGTGAGTGAGCGAGTATGTGAGTGAGTGAGTGAGTGAGTGAGTGAGTTATTATGAGATTTAACGAGACGCTACACAGGCGATGAGGCGCGCCGTAGTGGAGGGCTCCGGATTAATTTTCACTACCTGGAGATCCTAACGAGCGCCGAAAACGAACACATGGGCGTTTTTGCTTTTAGCCTCCATCAGGAAATCGGCCGCCGCTATCAGGTGTTCTTGCCACCACGCCACAATTTCCAACTATACCGACAGCAATGA
Organism: Haemaphysalis longicornis; assembly: GCF_048455015.1. Lineage (NCBI taxonomy): Eukaryota > Metazoa > Arthropoda > Arachnida > Ixodida > Ixodidae > Haemaphysalis > Haemaphysalis longicornis. The sequence continues at coordinate 148,763,125 of NW_027526204.1, read as the reverse complement.
CTGGTGTCATGACATCGGGTTTCATTTTCGCTTCAGATCAATCTCTCCAATGGTAACATTGTTCGCATCGACGGGGACGCATTTTCCGGGACGTCACCTCTCCTTCTTCAACTGGCCAACAACAACATGACTACGCTGGATGGGGACGTCTTTCCTGCGCTCATCCAGAGCATGATAAACAACGCTAGGGCGCTGAACACTCTTCCTCTGATTACCCTGCACGGTAAGATATATGAAATACTTTGGTTTAAAAGGCATAGTGAAGTGAAGTTGTAGTTTCGCCGCTCGGTTAAACAAACCATATTACAGCAAGTGACCACTACTGTTTTTATATTCCCCATTCTATATCAATCACTTTAAGCAATATGAACTGGGGGGACTAGCCGCTAAGCACAGGGGAGTGGAATAGTCAGTGACGAGACCAATTGTGTGATGTTCGACGGAAAGGGACAATTTACAAAATCGTAACTACCAATCCCACGATACCAACTTTAAGGAATATAATCTACTCTACCGGCATCTAAGTGCAATGAAGCAGATTGGTAATTTACCCATTCAAAAAAAATTAAGACGGTTAAAACGAAGTAGCCCGCTGCCAAATTTAAATTACAAATATCACTCAGGTCAGAAATTACTGATCTATGGAATACCCCACCTATTAACTGCATAAATCTATCGGACAGAACTGGAGCATAATAATGCTCAGTTCTCATACATATTACAAAAATTTAGTTAATGAGGGCATTCTTTAATTTTGAGGCAACATTTAGCACTTGGATGCACTGATGGACCAAGTTATCATTACGGACGAAGATGTCTAAAAGCCGAAAGATAAAATAAACCGAAAGTGGTTAGCGGGGTTTCTCTCTTCCTGGCTCCAACGGTTTCCAGAATTTTGTTTTGTTCTTATTTATAAGCTTCGTATTGCATGAACTGTTGTTTGTAATATTTATAAGCTTCATTATTTTGAAGCGTTAGGAGCTTAGAATGGAGCGAATGTCTCGTAGAAAAATTACGCTTTACAATCTCTTCTCAGTGCCTGTAACCAGATCATTCCTTTTTCAGCTACAAAACGCCTCATCGTTACGCAGTTGCTACATCCCTGCTCTTTAACTTGGCAAGGCTCGGAATTGATTGGCTTACATCGCCTTACGATTAATTGCGGAGTGCAATTATTGCGTTGTTATGAAAGTACTTCCAATGTACAAGTTATCAGTTGCACGTACTTTCCGCCTGCTTGTTGTTTCAGCTAACGCTCTACGACAAAATCCCTCGTCTATAAATATTTAAGACTTAAGCGTCTCGCAAAAAACATCTTTATGTCGTTCTGATGTAATAGGTTGCTCAAGCTACTTATTTACAAACAACATTTGTCAGAGGGCGCAATTTGTTTCTTTTTAATGTAACCAGTTATTCCTCCTCATGGTCCGAACTTTACGAAATGGTGGTGATCATTCTTGTCGCGAGATTGGTACTTCACAAATTTATAAGACCTTGCTTTCCTATTACCTCCTTCTGTAAGTACTAATGCATATATTAAAGTTGAAAGCAAATAAAAAAGCTCATGCTTAGTGGCGCCTAAATTAAACGATCTTCTCTAACCCGTCATCGATGCTCCGCAGCTCGATCGCCTCATGCACGTTAGCACCCTGTGACTCCCAAACTATGACTCTTAGTAAATAATTTTACCATGGAAGGAGAATTTTTTAAAATTTGAGCTTAAAGCTGCACAGAATTGGAACACTTAAACGGCTTTATCTACAGGTGGTTTAACAAGCTTTGAAACCTTATACACACTTTATTTCCCAAACTCTCCACAGGGAACCGGTTCAGTTGCCGCGGCTGTTCGTACCAGTGGATGGTCCAGAATAGGTACAGCAGGGTCCTCGACAACATTCTGGAGGGCTTCCGTTGCACGGACGGTGGTGGTCTCCAGAGCATGAGCGCCACGAAGGTTGCCTGCAGGACTCCCTGGTCGTTCAATACGATCGGCTAATTTATTTGAGCACCTGTACATACGCAAATTAAACGTGTAAATAAGCTTTGCGGATACTTTGTTTCTTTACGCTTGGAGGAAACGCATAAATTGTGCATTTCTCTCTACAGTTCTTGAAATGCTTCCTTGTTTGAGCAAGCCATTGGAATTCTGACATCCCGTTGACTTCAACGTCCTGCAGGTCGAGGGTTTTTTAAACGCTAAATTATGGCTAGCATTCCTCAGAATGTGTCAAAAAATATATTATTTTCTTATTATTATTTGGAACTTCCTTCCGGAAGCTCGTGCGCATACTTGGAATTTCCGAACGTTAGAGCCAATTTCTGGTATTATAGGTGTAAATTGTCCCAATGTAATTTTTTTTTAATTTCTGATACTAATGTTTTATCGTAACGATTCTATATTTGTGGCGTTAATATTGCAGTCATTTTAAGCAATTCCATAAGTTGAAAGATTTTTTTTAAATTCGTGATTGGGCTTAAAGTTGTTACGAAGCTTTTATATTGTTTCAGTTTCTTTTAGAAGTTTCAGATCCATAGTTTAAACAGCATGTTTGCGTATGTACTGGAACATAATAATATTTGACCGGGGGTAGGTACTTAACGTAAGCTTAGGTAGTTTTGACTGGTCGTGACGTTATGAAAGATGAAGGAATCTCACAGTAATGCGTAAGGCTGGAAGGTAACGAAGCTGCGAGGAACCTTCAAGACCTTCACGAAGGTTGAAATACACGAGTGCAGCCGATTTGCTTCTTCTTCGCACCCGCAACTACCTTTACTCCATCATTGTGGCTGTAAGTGTGAGCTGCTTTCATTTTTTAAATGTGATATCACTGGACATCCCCTGGGGAAGGGTGGGGGCGTACGCTATGCTGTGCCTTTCTCGTTCCGAGCAAGTGTAGCCACGATTGCGGCCGACGCTGGAGTCTTTCTCGTTACGCGCAAAAGGTGCCATGAATACAGGGAACGCTGGAGATTTTTTTTAAATCTTGGCCAATCTTTATAAGCGGGTGTGCTTGGGTGGACGAACGTGCACCGGGGAAGCTGGGCGGTCGCCGCGAGGCACGCACACACGAGTGCTGGCATTTACATGGTTTTTTTAACTGCCAGGCGGCCGCCGCAATCTTGGCCAACCTCACTAAATGGGTATACTGGCTTGACGAACGTGCGCAGGGCACGCTGGGTGGTCCTCGCCAGGCACGCACACACGAGTGCTAGGCATTTTCTTGGTTTTTATAACTGTTGGGCGGTTGTCGCGAAGACCGCGCTCACGGGCGCGGGCTCTTTCTTGGTATTTTTAACTGGGGACACAAAAATTACGATTTCCTAAACAGCTTCCAGTTAATAGTCGAATCCCGCAATACGGAGTGCACGGGGACCGACCAACAGTCCGAATTACCGAAATCATAAATTAAAGAAAAAGCACAAGGACATCAGGGATATTAGTCCCCAGCCCTTCTCCCTGCTTACTTTCCTTCGAAATCTCGACTTCCCTCACCAAGTAAAGTGTACGACACTGGTGGCCCTGATAGTTTGGACTCCTCGCTAAAATTCACCTCTACAGCCTCCTCCGCAGAAACTACTCACACGGTGATGCGCGCCACCCAAAAGATTGGAGACCTCAAAAGAGAGAGATGATCACGCTTGCGTGAGTCTCAAGCAGCCTGCCGATTCACAAACTTTACGATTGTCAGTTGTGCTGGCGCTGACAAGAGTATAGAACACAGCGCTGTTTTTGCGCTCGAAAGTTTTCAATTTTATCGAGAAGTGACGTTAACTTCGACGTTTCCATTCAACATAACTGCCAGTTAACCACTATCCTGAGTTTTAGCTTTAAATTATTCAGTAGTTTCTTTCATTGGATTGCATGTACAATTTCCTGAATTAGCGTAAAGCTTCCAACTAACCTGAAATTTCAATTGGGCGACTTCAAATGCCGAGTATCGAAACCAACATTTACGTTAGCCCTTCAATAAAACACATGACTACTCTCACTTTTTTTACTAATTATAAAGGCTTAAGGCTAGAATCAAGTTTTTGTACAAAAAGAAGGATCGTATACAGATAAAATATATAGATGAGGATCCCATGCGGAATATGCAAGCGTGGATCTTTCTGAAAGGAAAGCTTTGCAGCTCTGCGATGAAACGACTCCAACAGGTTGAATAACCACGGGGTCTATCAGAAGCTATAACTTGATGAGGTGACACAGCCCGTGCACTTTAAGCTGTGCCAATGGAATCGCAATCGCTTATGCTGCTGGAGAACAATTTGCAAGCAACAAATAAACAGGATGACCTAACGAATAAACAAATCAAATAACGCCTGAAACGCATGCTTTGTTCTAAAGAAATCACCATTTGTTAACACATCACCTAAAAATGAAAAGCACTTATACTTGCAATTTTATTTGCACCTAATACGCTCACAGACATAACTACCTAAACCCATACTTGTACGCATATACAAAACCTCCCATTTTTTCTTCTCCTAGCTGGTAAACCTTATTCAGTGCAACCTGCTTAAAGTAGGCAGCAACTTTAAACCCTGTCCTGGGCTTTGTCTAACATTGGCTACCGAAGTAGTATACGTACTGGTTAAAAATCGCATGGCCACCTGAGCGAGGGGCGTTTCGCCGTGGCACGTGTGTATACCTTATACTCCAAGGTTTATTTACATGTATGGGATTATCAAAAACCTACGTCTGGTTTAACCGCCCAGAACAAACGTTTGGGTGGCAGAAAAAATTAATTTAAGAGCCGCCATCATTTAGAGGGTACACACATTACGTGAAGGAAACTACTATTTTCGGATCCCAACAGGCAAAGAATATCTGCAGTAGCTTTTCCCCGAAGCCCCTAGTTATGAAACTGTTGATTATTAAAACCAGATACCGGGATAGAATAGCCTTAACGGGAAACGTCAGATAATACGCTCTCATTCACGTTTTTACAACACTGCTTCAAGTCATTTTTTTTCTACTTTCTCTTACTATTACATACGTGTAATTCAGTGCCACACAATAAACCCCTACCGGACTTGCAACGGCGCTGCACATTAATTACTATTAAAAATACGTTTATCTAGGTGTGTATTTAGACAAGCGTTGCAGGCCAAACGTTATGCCGTTTTTCGACTTAATGTACGTACTATCGGACTCAAATGAAACACGAACACAAAAATATGAACCAGAACGTGCGAAATTGAAATATAGTGTTCGTAGAGTTCATATAGGGAACCTGCGCTGGGTAGGAGGCGCTCCGAACATCGTACACTGAGCGCCGCCTAGGAGAGCGGCGCAGAAACTTTCAGTTGCACGGAAGCAGACGATCCGCCCGTGTCCGTGCGTGTATCGGCCTGCGCGCGGGTGGCGCATGTGCTGTTTTAACATATTTTGTGTCGTGTTTGCCAGGGGAGAATGCCGCCAGTTGTTTCGCGGTATGGATCTGCGAATTGTTACCATGACCCTAAGGCTTTCTACGAGAACGTTTGACGGATGAAGGACGGAAGCTGTGTACAGCAAGCTACGTGTACGACGTGGAGCTCCAATGGGCTTGCGCAGATCCGAATTCGTGTTGCCCACCTCTGCAAAGTAGACAGAAAGAAGCTCCTTCAAATGCAAAAAAAAAACCCAAACGCAACGGACTTGCGCGCGGCGAGTTTGAGAGGGGCCTCCCCAGCAACCCGCAACCAGCCTGGGTTGCATGGGTCGGCTTGGGTGTTGGGAACTTTAGGCTTAGCATCGTGACGGATATTTGATCACCGCTATCTGTACAACTGCGAATGACAAACCAGAAAACAACTTTTTACCACACTATCATCCCCTTTCCCGCATGTGGAGCTTTATTTTCGCAATAACTGCTTTTTGAGGTGATCGGTGACTAAGGCTGCTGCCGTGGCCTGTTTTGATTCTTCCGCGCAGGTAGCGCCATCGTTCGGCCACTCACCACACTTCGTAGTCACGACGGGGCAATCCGGAAAAAAAAGAGGAGGGGGTTTCGCACAGCAGTGGTACACTAAAAAGGGCGTGCAGATTACTAACACAACGACTTCGTTTAGCGCACTAAGGGCGGACCTCTCGAATCGATCCACCGACGATCAAGCATCAGGCTTTACACAGTGGTACGGAAATGAGGAAAACAATGAAACGTATGCCGGACGGTGCATGTTTTTGACGGGTAACCACATGCAGCTGCGGTGACAAGCGACGTGAAAAACGCGCGTAACTCAATGTGTACAACAAACAGATAGCGTGGGCGAAAGTGACAAGCGAAAAATAGTTAATACACTGCCGTCAATGCCCTCCGTCGTCATCACTCGTCACTGCCGCTCGCTTGTGGTCCGCCGCTGACCGGAAAAAAACGAGCGACAGCGACGGCCCGTCGCCTGCCACTGTCGTCGACCCCGGGGGCCCGTGTATAGTTTTTTAGCCTGTCGCTGTCGCGCACACTATCTGCTAGCTGTACCCGATGAGTTAGGGTTTTTACGTCTCTCGCCGCCGCATGCGGCCACCCCTTTACCCCTCACGTTGTCCTCCAAAAGCGCACTGCATTTCAATGTGGGCTACCATGGTGGGCAGTCTGGGCTGTGGGTTTAATAAATATTGGTAAACTCGTTGTTCTCCGCGCTTAGCCGCGCAAAAGTTCGCAACGTCAAGTTTCCCTGCAACGAGAAGTCCGATTGCTTGCCTCGCCCGTCAGACCACCTGAATCCAGCGCTATCGCCGCTCGGCTTCGTGCGGTTTCGACGGAGAGGAGCAGAACGTAACATTCGCATCGAATCCTTCCTGATTGGGGCACTGGTAGACACAGGAATACCTTACTTTACATGGCTTTCTGCGGGGAACGTCGCGACAACCGCCACCACCGCTATCGTTCGCAGCCACTTTAGTTTTGAGCGTCTGCTGCAGGTACTTCCAAAAATAAAATGGCGCTCCCACTAGGGTGGCGCTACCTGTCAGTCAAAGCTCCAGCGCAGGTTCCCTATAATAGCATGCTATTAGTATGTTTGGAAATCCCCTTTTCTCAAGTTGTTTTTGTAAATAAGCCACGCGTAATTTTGGCTTGCATGGAAAGAAATCGCGCTATTTGGGTGTTAAGGTTCCTATTTTAAGTGCGAATGCACTTTATAAGCGACCCCAAACCATCCACCGCCGGCGGCGGCGGCGGCGGCGTCGGCGTCCGCAGTGCTCCTCTATATTTAAAAAAGAAACAGCATCCGGCGCCAGGTTTCGATCCGAGGACTTTGCGGCCGCAGCGCGACGCTCTACCGACTAAGCCACGGACGCCACGCTGATACCAGTGTGAGTAACGCGCCTTATATCTTTAACGCATTCAAACTACGTCGTCAGCGGCGTGCGTTGGCGACTCAGCGGCGTTATAGCGTCTTGATAACTGCGTGGTGTACACGTGATACTACAAACCCGATGGAAGAGATGGAAGAGATGGAAGAGAAGGCGGCGAGGCGGTGGGCTGCGGGGGCCGAGCGCAAGCGCCGCAAGCGGGCCGACAACCGTGCATTCGCACTTTCACATTCTCCCCCTCGAGGAAATGCGGGGGAATTTTTTTAGATGCGACTGCATCTCATTCACTCGCCTTGTCCATGCAGCGTCGTCGGCGTTGTTGTCGTCCGCCCCTCCCCCATTCTCCTCGCCGCGCGAGCTGCGCTCTCCGCCGCTCACTCCCTCTCCTCTCCGATGCCCCTCTCTTGCGAGGGGCATTGGATTGGATTCGAATGTATTGGCTTGACTTGGCTTGTCTTAGATTGGATTGGATTGGATTGGATTGAATTTGGATTGGATTAAAGTGGATTGTGTTGGATTGTGTTGCGTCATAGCCGCGGCAGACACACTGGCGCCGGCGCATGTGCAGTACCAGGCACTACTCTCTCTTTCGCGGTCTCCTCTCCTTCGGGCGCACTGCGCATATAACCGGTGTGCCGCTCTCCGGCGGCCTTTCGGTCGACGGTTGCTCTCCGCTTGCGCTTGAAACCCCTCAGCGTCGCATCACACCAGGGTTCCCGCGAGGGGAGGTGGGCGTAATTTTGTGTTCGCGCTTCATTTGACGCCGATAGTACATTGAAACGTGGGTGCGAGTGCTGACGGGACGATAGACCTCTCTTAAAAGTGCGCGTGTTTGTACACCACAGTAAACATTTACATCCTCATAATGATATAGAAAGATTGGCACAACGGGATAGTTGTCTGACCAGGAAAAGATTTTATAAATTATTTATTATACTTACACTATAGGCTAGAAAAGAACAAGCCTGGGATCGTCCGCATGAACACGAAGGGCGCTTTACTTGAGTGCTGCTCAGTTAAATCTCAATACCCAGTGATAATACCCCCTCAGCGCTTCTGTGTGTGCAAAAAATATTGTTTTTCTTTGTGTGTTCTCGCTACAATGAAGGCAATTATTCCACAACGCTCAATCTTTCCTATTCGGTTATAACCGGCCGGCCCATATGCACGACCTAATCCGTTATTACCTCTACCTGTTTGACGTGTTCGGCGCAAAAGTAGCAACACCGCCGCTTCATTCATGTGCGACATTCTGGGCCCTTCGACGCAGTTGCGTGCAGAAAAGAAAACCTGACAAGTAAAAACGGTCTTTGTCGCACAAAGGGGCTCGCTAACCTTTGGCTTGCGGATCTGCTGAAATCAAAAGCTTTCTATGGGGCCCTGGAAATGAGCTTTCTAAAGTATCTCTACTATCAATCCTCTTCATAGTTTATAAACTCTGTCAAGGTACGCGGCGGGTCGAATGCTAGGGAAATCCGCTTATTCATATTCGCCACAGAAATTAGGCGAAAAACATCACAATTTCTCTAAACAGAAAAGTGCAAAGACAATATTGACAATGCGGCTGGTGCGAAAGCTGCAGCAGTTTGCACAACACGCAAATCCTCGTTCAGAAGATAGCTAGGGAAGGCTGCCCAAATCTGCCTGCGGTCATTGCACTCTTAAAAGTTATGCTTCCGTTGCGCCCCATTAAAAGCCTTGGCCCGGATAAAGCCAGCTAGAACTATTGTCCTGCTTGATCGGTCTTCAATAAAGTTGGCCTGTAAGCACTCTAACAAATCAGCCACGCTCTGCCAACTCTTCCGCATTTCGGCCTTGTAAAAGTACCTTAGACAAGAAACCTTCATTTGAAGGAGCTGTTTTTAAAGCAGTTTATTTATAAAGGGAAGCCTCACTGATGCTGTTGTACGCCAATACACCCTGCAGGAAATCCAACTTTCTGTGACGATGATTATGAGTGATCTTGGCTGAAGCGAAAGAATCAAAACGCTTCCCATAGCCGGAGTTCTAATTTGTGTTCCTTGCGTTATCAGGCCGGCGTCTATCCGATTGCTCCATTTCGACATCATCGAGGCGAACGCCAAGCAGCAAGTACCGATTTGCACAGTACACCCCAAAACACAAACGTTCGGCCTGTGGAGTACACACCCTAGAGTTGCTGTGGGTGTTCTGGCAAAGTGGTGCGTACCTCCAGAGTAGATAATACTCGCAGTATGGGATTGGCCAACCAAGGAATTCCCCACAAGAAAGCATCGTGTGCAACCATCGTCATCGTTAGACAGAGGTATGCAGGTGTTTTTTTTTTTTCAATTATTGAATGATGTTTTTTTTTTCTTCAATGCAAGTTGTGTCTTTCTAGCTTGCTGACGCCGCGTTGTCATCGCCACTTCCTGACCCGGTCCTTTCACACGAGAGGAGGAGATCAATTATATTATGAGAACAAAACTGTTCATAAGAGACACTGTCCGGTCGTCTCGTTCTCTGTTTCCTCTTCTTCCGCCGTGGTTGTGTTTTGCAAACAGAACGCCGCTCCAAGGAGCGGAACAGTGTTCCCACCATTCTGTTTATTGCAACGTCGCTATCACAAGCAGGAAAAGCGGTTGTCTTCCCGTTATTCTCCCGTTCCTTTGTGTGAAGTCACAAGGAGGGCAATTGTAGGGGAATGTCGCCGCGAATCACGTTAGTTCATCGCATCCGGCCTCCATTCATGATAGTTCGCAGGTAGAATACGACCTCAGTTTCTATTAAAAAGTCGCGACCTCATGGTAAGTCGCCTTGACCATTTTCTCTGTGCACGTAGTAAGGAAGAAGCAATAGCTTTTTTACGTCATTTGTGTGCCCAGACGAGGGCACATTGCAGGGGAAATGGAAATCGACAGCAACAAAGAAAATAGCTGCAGGACTATGCTAATCTCAACGAACGAATACCTCCCCACAGCTTGGCGGCACTTAAATTAACGGCAGTGTCTAATATAGAGGACGAAGTTTTTGTTTCCACACCTTCAGGTCCTTAAAAAACCAATGAATGAATTGCGTTCATACCTAAAGAACTTATTTTCGATAACAAGAGTGTTTTACAGGCGGCGAGAACAAAAAGTGGGATCCACACCTTTGGCCTGAGAGTAAGCTGAACGGAAACGGGGAGGGGGGTATTCAGCACTACAAAAACATAACTATCAGCGGAAAATGTCCCCAGACTGCACCGTAAACAACCTCCACGGGATCATCAACAATAGATAATGTCAGACTTGGTGCGCTGTTGCCGGTGCCGAACCGGTCCAGTTGTCTTTGGGGAAGTCCGAGAGTTTCAGCGGCACGTAATCTGTATGCTGCAGGGAGGGGAGCACATCCATGCGAAACGCACGTTTAAAGGTACTCTGCAACACTTTTGTAGCGTAAGCTACGCTAGCCGAGGTTGAGCAGTTTAACGTGGACCTTGAAGGGCCGTGCTGCGCAAGCGCGACGAGCATTGGACTGGATTGGATTGGATTATATTTGGATTTGGATTGAATTAAATTGGACTATATTGGTTTGGATTGGAAATCCAATCCAGTCGGAGTAAGGGTGTGGAGAGAATTGTGTTTGTACATTTGCCGGTCTGCGCATTCAAGAGGAGTGACGTCGTAGCCGCGGCAGCCGCAGTGGCGCCGGCGCGTGCCCAGCTGTGTGCTTCCTTTGCACAGTAGCAAAGTCTGACGCTGCGCCGGAGCGGCTTGATAGCCGTTTCGCGTGGCTCCTGGAGAGCCGTGCTGGGCATGCGCGAGCATAGAGTTTCATACTAATATATACTAGAGGGAAATCGGGCGCTGCATTCGCGGGCCGCCGTGGGCGGCGCCATTGCAGCTAGCGACGTTCCTCGCCTCCTTGGCTTGGTTAGCCACATGGCTTCTTTTTCGTCTTAAAGCCAAAAAGGTTACATTGTTTTTTTGTTCATCTTCCATGAAGCTTCTAAATAATCCCTGACAAATAAATATTTCTGTAGCTGTAATTTTATAATAACAGAACAAATTCGATTAATCTTCTACAGTATTATTGTTGCGTTTTTGCAGCCAAAGCCAACTTTTCAGCCTGTTCGTAAGCCATGCCAAGGACAAGTGGAACGTGCCTGCCCGGTACATGACGGCACGCTCGCTGAAGCGCGGCTCCCCTATACAGTGGCGCCAGATTTCCCTCTAGTGTATATTAGTATGAAACTCTATGTGCGCGAGCAGCAGTGACAGGACTGAACTTGACTGGACCGGACTGAACTGGACTGGATTGGATTGGATTGGAAATCATTTTAGCAGCAGCGAGCATGATAATAAGCTAATCCTAGACAACCAGGAAACCTAAGAATAATCAGCTGAACCTTAGCTCACCCTACGTATATCCTGACATAGCCGAGCTAAGCCACTGCTACTTTTTTTAAACCTTTTTGCAAATCCTAATGGCTTGCAGAACATAGTCAACCAACACATCCAGTACTTAGACTAGGAGGTCGCCATGTGCCTCAGCCAAAAATTACTGCTCCATGCCCAAGAGAAAACTTTAAAACTTGGTCAAGAAACTTCTCTTCCTTTCCCGGTCATGGCGTTCTTATGCAACTGGAAGGAACTCATTACGGTGGTGTAGTGGGTACTGGCCGGCTTTCCTTCAGCTGCAGCTATGAACACATTTAATAGCCATGACAGCAAAGCAGCAACAGGAGGTGGATAGTCCTGCTGCGGCGAGCAAATCACGCAGTGCCACTGCATGCTGGTGATAACGCTAGCTTTCGTTAGCTCCAGCTTCCAGACGCAAGGGAAAGAGTGAAAGCGTTTATCGGAAGTGTTGCAGAGTCCCTTTAACGGACCGACTCTCCCGTGTGGGTGCGGAGGTCTGTGTGACAGCGAGAAAGATGCAAAGAGAGAAGCGTGTGCGTATACGTTTGTGCAGGTGCGTAGGTCTGTTATATTTTGGGTGCATTTGATGTTTTGTTTATTGCAATCCGGAATAATAAGCAAAGCTCACGGCTAACTGACCACTTCATTGATTGTTTTCCCACTCACTCTCACAGTTCAGGAGAGAAATGCGCGATCATTAGAAAGCATTTAATAAGTCAATATCCGAGAACTGTTCTTTTTAAGTTCATAGTAAGCCTATTTCCATGCCCGCAATGTCTATAAGTCCTAAAGAAGCCCCGTGACTGTTTTAGCTTGTACAATCATTGTTCAGCGCGCATTGTCTTCGTGTTTTGTTGGTACAGACACAAAAATAATTAGTACTCAGATAGATGCGCGGACGTATCGAGCTTGCCCGATGTGTTTAATGCTCGCGAGCGAGCCGCACACCTGGCTCAACTTGATATATATCGTTCATACCGATGTGTTTAAAGAATGGGAGAATGGGCATGCTATATAAATCACTTCCGACTTTTATAGCTGCTGAATACAACAGAGCAACTACAGACGTCGCAAATCCCATAACGCACTAAAGAAGAGTAATAGATGGTTCCTGCGAGAGCTGTTTGCTGCTTTCAAATGCCGGCTTCCATTGATAACTAGCATTGTCACTTTGCTAGGGACGACACCATGCCGCGTTCACAATTCCGTACTCTAGACCAGCGGCAACTGAAATATATGGGGACGAGGGACAAAATGTATTGCGGTGGCTCTCCTGCTGCAAGTAAAATATACCTATTCTGCAGAACCCCTGGCGGGTTCTCGTCCGCTTGTATCGAACGGTGTTTGCGCCTCTTGGTCCTACCAAAAGTTGCTGCTCCAGCTGCCGTTAGTTCAGGTGCTGTTTTCTTATATTTGCACGCCTGTTCGATACTAAATTGGTTCAGCAGCGTAGCTTCTCCAAAATCGTCTACAAATCCAACACACACTTCTTCAGTGGGGTCCCCAAATTCTCGAAAGTTTAAATTAAATCGACAGCGCTTTTTAGTTTAGTGTCTCTCGCCGATCAGATGCTGGTGCCTAAAGTCGAGGAGAAGTGGTTACTCGAAAAGCCAATTGTGTTTGGTTGCCCAGTTGTTAAAAGATGCTTTGAAGGCATTAATTTACCAGGATCAAGGAAGTCGGTGTTTGAAACAGCTTACAAAAAATTAGCAATGGCTTATCTCGGCTATGCTAGGATATACGTAGCGTGAGCTTTGGTTCAGCTGGTTATTCTTACCTTTCCTTGTTGTCTAGGGTTAGCTGGATTATCATGCTTACGGCTGCTCCAATGACGCACATACGGTATACGGATTATGTGACACATGCATATTTATCAAGCGGCTCCTGAGTAGCGTCACCAATCGCCCCAGAGCTAAGCTGGTTCCACAGGCGCACGCCAGAGTCGCTGTGACGCACGAGCCATCGGTTCCACACACAGCCACCCCTCGCATGATCAGCAAGTGGACCGGGCCACCACGTGTGGAACGGAGGTCAGCGAAGACGCCGGGCGCGTGGGGTGTGTGAGAGACGCCAAGCAGCGAGCAACGTTCTGCGCGCCGTGTGACGTCACTGCTCCTCGAGTATGCGCAGCACGGCTCTTCAGGAGCCACGCAAAACTGCTCAACGTCGGCTGGTACAGCTCACGCTAAAAAAAAAGGCGCAGCTTGCACAATAACTGGTGCAAGGCTAGAGAAACAGCAGAGCTGCGGCACGACAGCGATTCTCCCCACACTGACAGCGGATCCCAGGAGAAAGACCGCAGCTGGACCCCCGCGATGCGAAGCTTTCTGCGACGGTACTGTAAAGCATAGAGTATTAAATTATTCAGTAGACATTCTCGTCATCCGTTTCGACATCGTCTTTCGACGGCACAGCAGCGTAGGGCAATTTCTTTTGTAGCGTGTCCTCGCCTCGGTAGACCTGCACTTCATCTTCAGCTGGTGTAAGGGCCTTGTCCATTTGTGGATTGTGAAGGGATGGTTTACAGATTTGTCGTCGTCGTCTTTGGCGCGGCGGACCCATGGCGCGTCGGTCGCTACGTGACGACGACGAAAAAGGTGGGAGCTTCTCAAGTGGCGTTAAGTCCACGCGCAAGCCTTCAAGACGCGGGTACCGTCAGCACCCAGGGAGAGTCGTATTGCACGGGCGGCCTCTGGTTACCCTCCTCGGTCGCTGCTGTTCCCACGGCCGGCGCCTGCATCTTCGTTTTCTCACAGGCCCCCTCCGACATTGCTCCTTTTCCCATTTTCCGTCGCACGAACCGGGCTCGTACTCTTACTTCTTGTACGTCACGATTTTTTGTATCACAGTGCACACGTGCTTGAAACACAAAGATGTGAAGCTTCCGCCTTAATACAGATTTAGTGCAATCAGAAAATGGCGCTCGCTGTGATGCCTATGTCGCCGAACTGTCGGCAGTTCACTGTGCAGCCACACCGCATTTTTGTATTCTTCAATCGAATAGCCGTCTGTCAACGTTGTAACGCTAAGCTTTCTATATATGTCTCATCACGGGTTTGAAAAAAAAAAAACGCCGTGCAGGAACAACAGCGTTACACAGTGGGTTTCCAAAAAGGGAATTATTGATGATGATGACGATGGTGTTGATGGTGTTGAGCGTTCTGCGGTGTCGAAAAACGCTCTCCCGGAAAGCCAACGTTCTGCAATCAGTTCCCATAAAAGGGTTCATGATGATGATTACTAGGAAATGCGAGGCTTTCTCCTACACATACAAAGTCCAGAATCCAATCAGCCAAAGTCAATATCAACAACAATGTTGAGCTAACTGAATCGGCTGATTCAAATGAGCCAATCATAAACCAATATATCATATTCGGTTAGCTCAGCGTTACTGTAGATATGGGCTTTGGATGCTTGAATTGCGCACTGCATTTGTATCGGAATAAGCTTCGCGTTTCCACCATCTTCCTTCCTTAAAGGGGCTTAGATTTGTTTCCCTTTTCTTTACTGTCGAAGTCCCGCAATATTGTGGCATGCTTTATTGTATTCAAAGATGAAAAAATCGAACGACCACGTTTACCCACAATTGAAGCCACAGCGATAGTCAGTGAACCATTTTTGTCCTTACTTCGGTTGCTATTGCACATCCACCCCTGCCATTAAATCCAGAATCGCGCAGAGCTGCACATGCTGTTCTGTATTTATTGAAAATCCGACGCTCGAAAGATGTTGCCAACGAGTAAGAGCAATTTATTTATACTTTGACCTACACTTTTTTTTTCCTAATTACATAAAATGAATGGTTATGACATCTGTTGCCCTTCATCACACGTTCAGTCGTACTGTGTGAATTGTCCCTATAGGAAAACGAACAACTATTTTTCATGTTATCTGAGAGACAACAGTACAAGGCCACGCGCCAAGCGTGTCGCCAGAAGTTCACCCGCAACTGTCGTCGCCATCTGCTTTCACAGTTTGAGATACAGGCCTCCCACCTCCATCCAAGCGTTTCCCATCTTCGCCAACCTCCATCCGTTCACTCCGATGCCACGGCGCAGTTCCACGTTCCGTGGGGTTGCTGTCAGCTATTGTGCCCTTGCGGTCAGGCGACCCCCACGAAGCATGTTCTTGGCCATCGACCCCATTACCATCGGCGACACAGAAGCCTTCGTAACTAATTTCAGGACAATAGCAACACAAAACAGCATGACCGCAAGGCCGGTGAGCAACGCACGCTTGGCGTTGCGCCAGAACGCGACATATTTCGTGGGTCTTGAAGCTGCAGCGGGTGGGAACCAAGTACCGCCGGTTTGACGTCAGCCTCCCGATACGGCGTCACATAATTTTTCTTCCCCTCACCCAATTTTTGTTTACCCTATAGGCTTAAGCCTTCGAATTCTCGTCGGACGTCCTCAGAAACCCACGATGGTATGCATCCGATTTACGCGGAAATCCGCGGAGGTTCCGTGGCTAAGTTCAGCACCAACCCGAGGCTGTCGCGGACGTCGGTGTCGCTATCCCAAGGGGTGAACCAGCCTCGCTTCTTCTGCTCACCTCGAGACAGGCCACTTTAGGGCAGCATGATTTCAGGGTCACCATATTCATTGTAACAACAGGGAATGCTTGAACTCACGGAGGGTGCCTGTTCAACGACTGAGTGTCCGTGCTGCTCCGATGTCCTCCCGGGCTTCGTCGTGGCAACTCCTTTCGCGGCACAGCCTTCAGGCTTCCGGTTGGACGTCGCCAACGAAAGGTTATGCATTCTACTCTGGGTATGGCTGGCCGCAAGGGTTGATTCCGGGAGGGGTAGGGGGGACTTCGCGGCTCGTTTCGTCATTAATTTCAAGCAGCTACCCGATTTTTTCTTCTTCCACTAACCAGCAAAAAGGAAACATAGCCGCAACTGCTAGTGGCCAGTGCTTGCGGAAAACAGTTGCATTTCGAATACTTCAAGTAACAAAAGAATCAGATGAAAAATTAGCGTGGCCATAACGGCCAGCAACCCGTCGTGTTCCGGGCAGTCATGTTTCGGTTGAAGAGATTGAAAGAGGAGCTATGTTTAAACATGTATTGTCATCGTCGTTTTTCTCGACGATGGGTTTTCTCTGAGAGGATGGATCTCAGCAACATAACTACTGACACCGTTTTCGTAGATGCGCCAGAAGCTATATTAGTCGTTTATCCGGGTGCGCGAATATGGTGTGGGGAGCAAACGTGAGAACAACCATACCAACTGTGTTCTTCGCATTATTAAAATTAGGTAGTGTACGTGGGCACACAAGCTTCATTTTCTCGCCATTTTTATTCGTTAGCAATACAATAAGCAACGCAAAATAACTTCTGTAGTGTTTGCTAACCACCTGCTTTGCTGCATTTAGACAGCTGAGGAGTGTACGTGTACGTTACTTCAGTTTTCCCTTTTTCAGCCGTGGACATAAAAGAAGAATACAAAACGCTTTTGTGCTGTTTGCAAGCTGTAATAATCACAGACAACACAACGTGTTCCTCTGCTCAGTACCTCACAAATATATAAAACAAGCAACCTAAACACACTCGGAAACCCGTTCACTCGAAGAATGATCAAAGAACGGCTGAACCGTAACTTCAGAATAACAATAATGAAAAAGAATCATCTTGGTTTCGAAACTTCGCGCACGACAGAAAGGAGATGCAGCTACAAGAAAAATAAAAAAAACGTAATGTGTTACTCTTATTCAGCATAACACCCACCCGTGGTGAAACAACTGGTCCACCAAGCGAAATGCTTATGATGAGGTGGGTGCTTTAGTTTAACGGCCGTGAACTAATGATAGCTTGCGCTTGCGTGACCCTTCACACAAGAGGCTCTCGTAAGCACGCCTTCTAAAGAAGATTGAACAGCGAGAAAAACAGATGGGACAGCTCTTAATTATTTGTTGATAACGTACTCACACATCGAGCGAAGAGGGAGGCGTGGTTGTATGTTAAACTCTTGAGCAGTCCAGTGTATA
Organism: Haemaphysalis longicornis; assembly: GCF_048455015.1. NCBI lineage: Eukaryota > Metazoa > Arthropoda > Arachnida > Ixodida > Ixodidae > Haemaphysalis > Haemaphysalis longicornis. Next base: position 148,745,477 of record NW_027526204.1, on the reverse strand, counting down.
ATGGAGTGCAAAGGCGCTGTTTCTTTATGCGCAGTCTGTACTTATTCCCCTAAGGTTATTTATACACCGAGCTCCCCTGAACTCTAGTAAGTGCTTCCCTGAGCAATTCTTTTAACTCATTTGATGTTAATGAAACCTGTAAAAAAACTTCCTTAAGCGTGAGCCCTAGTTTCTTTGAAATCATGTGCAGGAGTAGGATTTGCCAATCACAGAAAAAGTGGTGATTTGTTTTAACAATGAGTGGATGCAAATGTTCGCAATGTAGACACTAATATGTGTTTGTGGAAGCGGAGGTGACGGATTACTAAAACTTTCCCCGCCATGAGCTGGACAGAATATTATCAACATAAGTATTCACAGAAACGTTTTTCAAGCCACCCGGTTTGAAGGATGCTACACGTATCGTTTAAAGAGAGTTATTTAGAGTCAAAAATAAATGTTCTTTTTTCAAAGGACTATGTTTAGCTCAAACACGGACTTGGTAATAGCCTCACCCTAGATCTTTAGGTAGTGAATTCACATAGGTCGCGACCTGCTGCAGAAAACAAAGTTTACCAAAGTATACGCCTCTAGCTTCGCGATCGGTGCGCCACCTCCCGCCGCTTCTCCGCGGCGCTTGCGTGATGTCCGCTGCGCAGCTGATAACGGCTCATGCAGCGTTTTGGTTCTCTTTCTCTTCTTTTTGATTTCCCGCGCCCTAAACATCTCGTTATGGTGATGTCTGTAAGCAAATAGTACGTTTAGGGAACTTCAAAAAAGTCCTGATGAGAGAGCTAACCGGGGACGCAGTACTGCGCGCTTCTTCGCTGCTCTTACGGGCGTCGGCGTCGGCAGCGGCATATTACCACTGTCACCTCCGAAAATCTCAGGAGCAAGTGAATTTTATTGGCGCCTCGTTTAGACCTGATATTGGCACAGTGAGAGTTTGGTTTCGTTTTGCAGCGCGGACAACGAATTCAGCCTTGTTTTGAATGTATGCGTAGTTGAAAAATATCATTCGGGTGGTGATTACCTAATACCAGACAATAACTTGTGCCTTTTATAGAAATAGAGGCCACGCGAACATGTTCAGTACATTCCAAGTCTGTGGGTCGGTAAATACGTGCCCACTCCCGCCTGATAGCACGGGCAAGAAGATTTAATGAAACCACGGAAAAATAAATGGTCTGCTCAGTCCTGAAGCGATGTAATAGCTTGTGCGGGGATGAAAAAACCCAGTGCAGCTTGGGAAATCCTAGAGACGTTCGTATTAGGCAAGATAGGACTTACTAGACCAACTACATGCGAAATGCACTGATATCTTCTAAGACAGATAGTAGGAGGAGGTGGGCGCTTAACTATCGTTTTGTACAAATGCGGAGAAAAATCAAGGCATGACTGTTTCAGTCATCACACACGAGCTGCACGTTTACCTTTTTTTCGACTTTAACGAACAGCTGATCACTTTGCGGACACATTTTTTGAAGTATTCAGTAAGGAAGTTTACAAGCGATAAAAGGTGTCGTTGGAAGAGTGTGGTACGTATTTGATAAGGCCCCCAGATTTAACTTTTGTGATTAATTCTGCAGGCTCCCTGTATCATATGATGATGTTTCGAAGAAGCATTTAGACACGGCCGTGGATATAAGCGGAGGATATACTATGTAACCGATGACTGTTTGGAAAAGCTCACCTCGTGACAAGACGAACCAGCCGTACATTATTTGTTGCTGACTCCCTCATGTAATTTTGTAGTATTCATCGTACTTATTGCGTAGAATATCCGTAAAATTTATGCCACATTGGCTTGTTCAGGGTAGTGATCAATATCCGAGATATGACGCGTAACTGGCGGGCTGTCAGTTATGAATGTCTTGCTAGATTGTGAAAGCACACGAAACCGATTTACATCGCAGTGCATAGCCGCAGCATGAGCATCCGAATGAAAGCTGCTTACGGAGATAGTGTTAGTAAATTTCAGGGCGGTGGAAATACAATCAGCTCCATGCATATACACCGGTTTCGGGATGCCGGCTTGTGACACAACTGGCGCGTACGCGGACCGGATGTACCACAGTAAGGTCGCGTCAGAAGGATTTACACTCTCGTAAATACACCACATTTGCGAACGGAGCTGCTCCACATAAACATGTATTTCCAATGTGTACAAACGGAAAATATCAGTCGCGAACGTGCCTCAAAAGCAACGGTGACAGTGTTGAGTGGGCCGGCGACTCCCACGACTGTTTTCGAAACGAGCCGCTAGGAGGATTTCAGTGGCGCCTCTACAGGCAGCGCTCGAGGCGTACAGGGGCAACACCCACCTTTTGAAGACTAAAATTTCCTAGAAGCAATTTTTATTTCATGGACGCAAGCCACAGTCCAGAAATATTTCCTAAGAGAAAATTGCTTTTTCAGTTTACTGCACGGTCTTGATACTTGAAGAAAAAATTAGGGGAGTCAGGCAACATATGTTCCACGCTTGGTGATCCGTGTTGTACGGTCCAGATTTTACAGTTCTTCATAACCGTGGGGCTCTTCTAAAAGCGGAAGTTGAAGCTGTGTTCTGTGAGAATCAAAACAACATCGACAATTGAACGTTATCACGAGCAGTCACGACTCAGTTGGCTTACGGTGACCAGGCCGTTAATGCACACACGGAACGTAGACAACGACTAGTGCTGCTTTTATTCTCACAGAACAAACGAACTTGGAAGTAAGTTGAAAGGAAATAGCTACCTTTGTAATGACTGTCTTATTTCATAAAACTGAATAATCGAAGCCATCAAATCATCAAAGTCAACAATTTTATCAAGATACGTGTTCCATGAAAGAATGTTCAGAACACCTAATTACAACTTATATTACAGAATCCTTCTGTCATATAAATGCAACCCTGGCCAAGAATTCTCCGGTTTTACTCACGAAAACTATAAACGTCTATATGCTTTTGCTATCGAGGTAGAAGCACACGTACTTTGAAGCACACATAGCCCGCGACGCTTTCAAGTCTGGTAGTATTAGCGCTATTTTTCGTTACCAAATAAAGAACAAACAAGGTAGCACGGGCCTGCCCTTTTGAATGGCTGGCGACCTTCTTTTATAGGTGTTTCTGTGATTGCTGGCTTCACTGGAAAAGTAATCGAAGTGAACACGCAGAAAATGGAACACAGCACACACGAGCGAAGGACCAAATATAAGTTATTTGCCGCAGTGAAGAAGTGCGAATTCGGGAGGACCCTTCCGGTAGATCGAAGTGACTCCTTTGGCCCTTTCCTCTACCACAACAATACCCCGGATATTTGCCATCTCTACGGAAAGCGTTTGAGTAACCTCTCAGTTGTGTGACCTGGTTTAGGCAGACCGCAATATTTCCAGGATTATGCAGCAGTCATCGTTGAGCAGGAGCTGCCGTTAGCAAGTGTTGAGTGCCTATAATTAGTCATTTTCATTTCTTTTAAATCTGGAATATATGTGAACGCTCTACATTCCTTAAAAACAATGTTTACGTGGTGAACACCGCTCATAAGCGTTGACTGGTGCTCGCAGCGGTACACAGTGAGGAGGAAAAGAGAAAGAGAGTGGAAATGGGCAGTGGGACAAGGAAACATCGTGTGCGAGAGTTTTAGACGAGGTAGAAAGGGTTAGAACCGGTCAATCACCCAGTGTGTAATTCAACAGCTTCAAATGGGCGGCAACAATGTAATTCGAATTTACTTGCAGAAAATGTTTGTTTCGGGAGAAATAAATCACCCCTAAAGCGTAGCACGTACAAAACTATATACGAGAAATAGCGTTACCACTAACTTTTCACGTACGCCACAATATTTCCATCCAAGCAATTTAAAAAAAAGCTCCCGCAACAAAAGCTGTAAATTTAATTGAAACTGGACATGAAAGCTAGCATTTAAGGAAGAACGCTTTTATCGTTTTTTGATTAGACTGCATTCGTGTTTGTGTAAGTTATTGTGGACGCCATATTTATACTGACGCCACAGGCGTGCCGTGCCGTAAGCTATAAAGGTAAGATATGGGCTCTCCTCGTAATTCGTTTTCAATGAAACGTCAGATGACGTCTGTGTGTAGAAATGTAAGGGCGGTTGCGGAAGAAGTTTTAACGCGGTTTCAGGCTTTTATAGTGATTCCTTTCTTAGAGAAATGTTTGAAGAAAATGAACGAAGCTCGAGATACCTGCTTTGAGCGAAGATCGCCGAAGGCTTATAGGACGAAAAGAATAGAACTTGTTTCAAGGGCTGCCTTTGTATTATGCCAAGGCGTGACCGGCGACTTCTTTTTCTGCTTTCGCTTCCCAATCCCTTCATTACAAAAAAAATCCAGTTTTCTAAAACTCGGAATTATTGAGTCGTTTTTCTAGTTCTCGCTCAAAAAGTGGCCTAGAAAGAGCGAAAGCCCTTCTGCTATCTCTGTAGACAAAAAGGTTTTCTTGATGCAATAGCTGACGTGCTTCGAGTCGTGGATTTCACCAATGATCGAGTGACCTGTGCACAGTTGGATTTATGGCTTGGTCTATGTGTAATATTTCTTGTTTTTCTCAATATAAGTTTTCAACGACTTTGAATGCGCTAACATGGGGTGAGTTGTTTCTTTTCAATCACATTGTCCTCTCTCTTTACCTTGTTCCTAACCCACTTTAGTTTCAAAAAACTGCTTAACTTTGCTTTGCATTGCTTTGCTTTGCTTTGGGGTTCCGTTCAAAACAGTTGTGCACTGCTGGGGTCTGTGTGCTCCCACCGCCCTGGGATCCGTTGGCAGTGTGGGGAGAAGCTATGTCGACCCCAACTCTTCCGTTTTTCCAGCCCTGCACAACTAGTGCAAGATGCGCGAATTTTGTATACCGGTAAGTATGGTTTATTTTGTTGAAGTGGTCATTCGCACTATGTCACACCTTCTTCACTGTTGCGAGGCTGGCTGGCGTAGGTAGGTACTGATGTGAATCGTCTTTAAAACGAACCGTGTATTTTATTTTCTTGGTCGTCATTCTTCAAGTCAAATTTGTCTCTTCTCTAGCAAACACTACTGGGTTTCAAAGCTGCACTGGCAGCTTTCTCGTGGCAGTTTTCGTAGTAACGTTTACGGAACTGGCTGTCTTTGTACTGGGACCGCAGTTTTCCTATTAACATTCAGCAGTGCTTCAAGAGGACGAAAATGTGGTTAATAATTTCTACTTATGGACCGAGCACACTACATCAGGATTTTCTGAAAACTTAGCATAAAGTCGAGCTACAAATTGCTTTATCGCCATTGGCCACTGTGGGTCAAGGGACACCGTTTGGATTAATAAATGTTGAAACATTAAAATTGGAGTAGGCTCAGGGGAAGTCCACGGATTATGTTAACCCCCCAGCGACCTTTGTTTCGTGTGTAAGCTTTGTAGATACGGTATTCCTCGGATTTTACTGCGTGAGCGAAACTGAAGCATTGGTCTTGAATTGAGGCCTTAACGTTGAACTGCCTACCTGAATGGCTTGCCCTATCAGCCACGTTGGCGGGTGATAAGGCATTGGTACACTCGAATGCCCTTAATTTTTCTACGTATATCAGCAAATCTTAATCAGTAGTACTGTTCCGGCGTCTGTGACATTCCTCGAAACAATCAAAAACTAGAATTAACACGTCACCAGGGTTACTGCACACTTGAAAAATCGCGGGTACAAATACGCTCCTCTTGCGCTTATATTTGTTTTATCACAGCAATCACCGTTTTCCCATTCGCGATAAAGAGAGCATTTCTGTGTAAGTAGAACCCGTGGGACACTCCATAAGGAATTCCTAATATCTTTCTACGGGTTTATTGCAAAGATAAAAATTTCCTGGAAGAGATAATATTTTTTCTCGGAATGGGAACGCAATAGCAGAAGGTATCTTTCAAGCTATTTTCTTTCAATATAATGTTTTTTACCCAGGCGCATTGCCATCAATGAGCTATTTCCTGCTTTTGAGAACTAAAAACTCAGAACTGGTGTCCTGATTTTCTCATTAAGACATGGCATGCACTGACTCACGTTCCCCGATACCGTTCTGCCAGGAAATTCTGATCTAGATGTTAAACTTCATATTTACAAGGCTCCGTTCTAAAATACCAAATTTTATAAATTCTTGTTTAAACGAGCTAATCACGTACACCTCGCTTCCCAGTTAACAAAGACTTTACATTGGTTTGTGAGCCTTTGAATAGGAAAGCTCGCCTTACAAGGCACGGACAATAAAGTAGAAATGTCCAACGCCGCAACATCTGTGTACGCCCGCCAAATCTTTGCGAGTGTACTTGAGCCCACCTTCGCGCCTGTTGAAGATCGACATAGAGGAAACGCATGATGATTCAATATGTTCGAAGAACAAATAGTTAAATCCCTCGTACCAGATGAAGCACAGATGTATATAGCTCGCTTGTTACAGTGGAGCAGGTAACACAAATGCCGGAGCCATATATCGTGTCCGTTGTTGTCGTGATGTATTCGCCGATGGCGTCGATGTCACGTAGAGCGGTAAAGCGGTAGTTGGTGTGCACCTAATACACGTGAAGCCGCAGGGAGGCCACACAAGCAAGTGATTTATGCATACAATTAAAACCCCGATAAAGCGCTGGAGGAGACAGAGCAGCGACTTGAAACCCAAGAGACGGAGATGGCGAGATAAAGTCGGTTGTCGTGTTGTAGCGTGCGCTAAACTCTTGCACCAGGGAAGCGGTGACGACTTATATATCGTGTCGACGTATTTTTGAAATTTCTTTGCGGTTTCAGAGCGCGGAACAAACGACCTGAATGAGCACTAAAATGGCACGTATGGGAAAATGTGTAAGGTAAAATTCACACCCATATGTTATTCACATTAGCCTTTTGGACGCCCCGAAAATTTTGTGTGTCAGAATTGGCGTCAGTCACGTGCAGCAGCAATGGTATTGGAGATAGTTTGGAACCATATGCCAAAAAAATACCTGAAAAAATTTCGCAATCGTCTTTCGTGGACTATTAAATGTGCAATGACGTTATTTAGTACTAAAAGGTATCGTACTTAAATAGGTTAGGTTTATGTAGTTTTTTTAGGAGAATTTTTTTATTGCGGAAGTTTGCTATTCAGCATAAGGGGAAATTAAATGTACAGATACACTCCGGATTCCCAAAGGAATCGGAGCAGGGGGTTATGATGTGGTCTTTGTATCCACGCCATGAAATCTGGCTGACGTCCGGGGTGCGGGCCGCAGGTGGCGATGTGCACAGGTTTCGCATAGCAGGGCAACTCCACACCAGGTGCTCTGCTGTAGACTGGTCAACTGGAGCTGGGCAAAAGGGGCAGGTGGAGTTGAACGGGGCGTGGAATTGAAGTGGCCCGGACCTTGTCACATCTGGTGTGAGGGCGACTCCCAGACGAAGACGTCTGAGAGGGACCTCATCTTAGCGAGACAACCCGCCAGGGAGATCCGTACCGCACGGGGGTATGAGAGCGCGCGCGGTGCACGGTTTGACGAAGGTGCAAAAGGAGCGGGATATTGCACACGCACGGGGTGTGTTCCGGCATCTGCAGCCTGCATTGCGGGGTGGCTCTTCCGTAGGCGCCATGAAACGCGCACATGACATGCCCACTATGTCCTGGATTTCTAGCAGAAGTTCGTTGAACTTGAGAGTTTTACGGAGATCTCGTACAGCTGCCGACGAATCAGTGAAAATTGTACACTGTGGGGAAGCGTGGTTGATTATCAATGATGTGTGCAGCAGAGCATCCCGCACTGCAAGGATCTCTGCCTGCGTTGATGTCCACATCTCCGTTGTTATGTAAGTTCAGGTCACTGGATCGGGAGCCACAGTCGGGCGAAGTAGAGCAGTATGAAGTAAGGTATCGGAAGCACTGGCATCGAGAAACATCAGCGTAGAGGAAGGGCTAGCAATTTTCATAGAAGGCGGAATCGGAGCACCAACTGTCCGGGGATGAATATGGGAAACAGTTCGTGTATCCGTTAATTGGTGGAACTTCCATGGGGGCCGTATAATGGTGTTTGATAGCGGTGGGGCTGGGGCTGGTAAACCGGTCATGTACGCTGCAAGAGCGGCGGAATCAGGATCAAGGGCTTGTTGATGGAGGCGGCCATGTTGACGCTGATGCACTAGCTCATCAAACGTGTTGAGCTGCGCTTCCTGTTGCAGAATAGTGACGGCGGTGAGGGCTGGAAGACCAGTTATAGCTCGCATAGCCGAATTGTTTATTGATTCGAGTAGTGCCCAGTCTGACTTTGTAAGAAAGTGGGATTGCGCTTGATAAACTATGCGAGGCTGAAGAATGGCTGGGGGCAACAATGCGGGCCATCTAGGTGGCCGCACCGCCGGTTTTTTGAGACATGCGACGGAACAGATGCAGCGATTGTGAAGCTTGATGCTGTGCAGAGCGAATCCAAGGTTTTGCAGAACCGGTGGCCGTAATAACTAAGCCCAACACCCGTAGGATAGATGCTGTTGGCATAGGCGTGACTTGAACCGAAAGACGGATAGGGGAGGTTGCCAAGCGCCGACGGCTCCATGCGTTGGCCACGGTGAGAGGGGCTGTTTTGTTAGGAGAGAGCGTGAGGCCAAGATACCTGCACCAAGAATTGGTTTGATCTAGAGCTTGTTGCAGGCGGACACTTTGCATGTGAAGGTCCTGGTGAACAGTCCATACCGTGATGTCATCTGCATAGATGATACTATAGATGTGTGGAACAGCACCAAATCGCGAGGCAAGAGGTATCATGGCCATGTTAAAAAGCAAGGGAGCCAGGACAGATCCCTGAGGCACACCCCGGTGGGACGGGAAAGAACCTATGGGAGATCCGTTGAGACGTATAGAGAACGTGCGGTTTCGTCGGTAGAAGGAAATGAAATCACATAGGCGGGAAGGCAGGTGAAGAAAATTAATACTTCCCGGTGACAACAAGGAATACGAAATGTAAGACAAGAAATAGTGCGATAAAATCTGTAATTCGCATGCGGCGTCTATAGCAGCATGGACAATAGACAAGACAAGATAATCAGCGAGAGCTTTTGCAGACCATCAATGAACCATCGTTTCAAGTTCCCAAATTCGTACAGGAAACTCGGCTCATTGCTTCAGTTCCATTTGAAGTAACTTACCTAACCTGACCCCCACGTGAATGTGAAAAATAGTAAATAAAGTGGAGAAATTAACCGCATTAAGTCGCCATATCTGGCATTAAAGCATCAGAAGTGGCACTTGTTTTTACTTGCCGCTTTCACCACCCCTACAACATAAACAAAACCACCCGCCTCGGTTTTCCATTACACAATTCCGGAATGTCAGAAAGAATTATTCAGCTCGCTTTCGTAGACCTCGTTACTCAGAGCGCATCGATAACCCTTAAAGTTCTAAGTAAACGTTACTGGCACATCTTTCGTGTGAACTTTCCTAAGCCCTATTTAATAAACACTATTTCGACGTGCCTACTGCGAGAATCCTTCCATATCCAATCAACCCCGCACGCTCTTAATCGGACACGTAGGCCAATGCCCACAACAAACGCATGCGCTTTACAACGTTCCACGCATGCATAAATACAGCCGAGCCACTTTTCGTTTCAGATGTGCACAAGAAACCCGCATGGGCCCCGAAACCTCATTTCTTGTTACGTATTGTTATTACCTATAGTTTTTATTTTTTTGGTAAGTGTGAGTTTAGTACCGACAGAACTTACCTAAGACACGGGAGATATAAGAGAGTTCAATGTTCCGCCCTGGAGAAAATGTCGTTAAAACAGGATTAGCCGCCTCGTGGAAAAAATACTTACTGATGGCATCGGGACGGTTTCTTTTCGCATCAAGTGGCGCCCTTTTTTAAAACAGTATCGTCGGCGAAAGGCAGACACAATGAACTTTATTGATCAGGAAAAGAAGTGTGAAGAAAGAACAGCAAAAACAAAAATTAGAGTAAACCCTACTTCTAAAAGCTCTTTTTCTTTCGGATTTGCAGTCGTATTGTGCGTCAACACAGGAGCACGGTGTTTAGAGATTCTCCGAAGCTGACGGGCTTGGTGTTGGGGGCAGATTACTTTGATGAGAGCAGTCAACTGAGGCCGGAGGGTGTCGCGTACACACTCTAGAAGGGGGAGTAGACTCTCGGTTTGGCCAGGTATATCAACAGAAAGAAATGGTTGGGATTGAGAAATAGGGGAACCAGGTGACTCGCATGACACGATGCATTATCGGAATAATTGACAATGTTGACGGGCTGCATGTTTGTGTATACATTGATGAGACAGAGCACAGGGAGAATGTCAGCGCCATCAGATGTACGGTGTCTCACTCCGTAAGATGAAGATTCCTAGAGATGGAGCTCTAAGTTACATCGCACCGGCGTTAGCGGCGGCGCTGTTCCAAATGCATCTCTCTTTCATCCGCAGATTGCGCACTTCAGGGCACCAGTGAGGGCTTCCAGGGTAATTTGGGGCACGAGCCAGAGTGTGACCTCGTCCATTCTACGCCACGCATTAGAGCCCCGAGTACATTTAAAGGATATGTTGTAAGGCTCGTGTACCCTGGTAAACGGAGATATCCGTTTGGAATACCGGGAGCTCAATCAGAACCTTTCGTTCACTTTCGAGCTCCATTTCAAGAACGGTGGATTATACCTCCCTTCCCAGAAAAAGCCTCTTTAAGGTCGAAAGCAAAATTTACGTCGACTTCGCGGAAGCACGCAATATCACATCACATTTTTTCCCTGGTGCTTCGTGAGAGTAAACACATTTTGCAAAATACAACTGAGAGAAAGTATAAGAAAGGCGTGCGTTTTTCTGTCCCGACCTGGTTGGTGCTCACCAGAAACTCTGAATAGTTCGCCCCTAAGGGGAAAAACGGAAGTAAACAGAAAGAGCCGCAGCGTGTGCAGGCCATCCGTTGCTTTCACGGCTGGCAGGAAATGCGAAGACAACGTCATTAATCATTTGCCGTTGGGAGTTCACACCCGTTCTTCCGAGATCCGCGTTCGCATGACTGGAAAATATAGGCCACGGAGATTAAACTCGGTGTTTTTTATTCGCACTCGAGCTGGGCATGGTTTTTAAATCTCTCGAGAATCGCTCGGCAAAGCAAAGAAACACGGGAATGGAAGCTTCAGAAGTGAGAAGCAAACGTGATATTTATAATCTTCGTCATCGACGTGCGCTTTGGAATCAAAATGATAACTTCGAGCAAATTCGCTGGCTGCACTCGTCGTAGCTAATAACTTTAGTTGAGGTTCTAAACCACACTCTGTATGGCTCTAAAGCTTCGTATGTAGGAAGTTTCCTTTTTAAACCAATGCGCGGAATAACGTACACCCAAGAGCAGAACTTTACGGACCACGAAGGCAGCAATTTTGAGCTACTTCTATCCCGCAAGGCAACCCGGAGTACTATGTGCGGTAGTTTTTATTAGTTCAGAACTTTAGGACATGTACCATTCATTCCACAGTTTGTCGGGTGGCTATAGGAAAAGAAATAACCCAAAATTGCCATTTACCTGGTCCGTAAATTTTTGATCGTGTCTGTACGTTAAGAGGGCTAGATATGAACAAACAAACGCACACGTTAGTAAAAGATTTAGTAAGAGAGTGCAGCTTTCCGAAATCTTTTCATTGATTCATTATTAGCCACTTGTGCTTCACCCGTTTCGCGCTATCTTTTTGTAAATATCAATAATCGTAGCGCTGTTCAGCAGCGAATAACGCCCATTTAAATTTTTGTTTTTAAGATACTTCTTTATGTTCACGCTGAAGCCACTAAAAACAAAAGCGCAGCTACTGTAGTTTAGTTGACATAATTGCCCCCGGAGGCTGGCTGAACTTTTTCTTGTAAAACGCGTGAGAACGCCCCTCCATGCTTCGTCACAGAATTTTAGAAGAAAATATACTTTCGGATGAATAAACTTGCACCAAAAGTGGAATACAGCGGAACAACGACTCACGCTAATGGCAGAAATAGGTAATGGTGGAATGGTATGAAATAGTAGTTACTAAGGGTAATACTACTCGGAATATGGGCTTAAAAATTTATGGGGCTTAAAAATTTGAGTCTGGCTGCCCAAAACAAGGCTACTTCACTGCAGTGAAGTAGCCTTGTTTTGGGCAGCCAGACTGTTTCTGCGGGAACAAAAATGAAGCTGCTCTTTCCGGTGCAAGTTACTCAATGGCGTCGTGGAAGCAGCCACGTAACACCTTTCGCATAAATGATGCATTTTGCGCGCCTGCTTCTGCGCTGTCGGGGACAAAAAAAATTAAGAATCAGGACTGAGTGCACACATCTGTGTCTGTAGCGCAAAGACGATAGATTTTGAAAACACCTAGGGAAAAAACGTGTTGCGCATTTTACTCTGTTGAATTGCCACGCAACCTAAATTACGATCCGTAACTGCTCCGTGTTTTCTTTACATATACGACATCATATATTTGCAAATGAAGGGACTACGGGGAACCCTTTGAGAAGTACTTAATTACGGACGCCGCTGCAGGGGAAGAGGGTAATTAGCGTGTAATTAGCGGTACAGCCTCGCACATCAGTGGTAGTGAATCTACTTAGCGGCAGCCTATGTGTTCCTTTATAACGTATGAGCGCAGCCATGGTCGAAACGAGCACGATCACGCAACCGGCTCCTTATTAAAAAAACATCCCCCTGTCAAGAAACAAATTTAGTTTCCCAAAACCTCCCTCCGCGTGGTTTCCTTTTTTATTCTTTAATTCCGAACGCGATCTCAAAGTGTAGAAGCCTTTGTAAGGACCTTCTATCTATAAATTAAAGAGATGGGAGGTTCACTTCACAGGCTGCAGCAATACAAGCGTAAAGGAGCAAGCGAATTTCACGGAATGGACGTGTTTACACAAAATAGATTAAAGGCTTAAGGAGAGCGAAATATGCACTTAACGCGACAAAAATGTAGCAGAGAAGAAAAAAAAATTTAGAGGGGGCAATGAATCAGCGGAAAGTTAAGGGTAAGATTTATTCACTCCAAAGCAAATGATAACCATGGAGCAATATGGCAACCAATAAGCGCTCATAAAATTAATTTATTCGACAGAACATCATATGGTGCAATTACCTAGCGTGACAGAATAGCGGAACTACATGCAAAAGTTTAACAGGAGGATAGGAATAACATGTATAATTACAAAGCCAGGTAAGCAACGGAAGAACCTGTCTATGTGTTAAAAGCTTGAAAGAGCTGGTTAACCGGTACAACTCTAATAAAATGAGTAGAAACTTTCACGGTGTGTATACGTTTACACCACTTTATTTATCTTAGAGCAAGAATCCTCGCCTACTAGCGACCAATAGGGCTTACGTCGCTGCACGCATTAGTCATCATCACAACCACCACGTGATCTTTAAGCGCGGGATCAATACGAAGCATGCTTGGGCAGTCGGTCACCACCGACCATTGACCCCGCTAATGAACATCACTGGGCGATTGTTGTGGGTTTTCTATTTTACTGTTCCGTTCGATCTTACCATTTAAATGCTGACGCACAGTTAACACAGTGATAACTGAGTTTTTTGCTGGCCTCTATTGCGTCATTCCTGCCCATATCGCGTCCTGCTGACGCCTGTGGTGCGAAATTTAAAGGTTCCGTTTACTGCTTGGATTTTGTAGCGTAAGCTGCACTGGCTGAGGTTGGGCAGTTTCGCGCGGACCTTGAAGGGCCGTGCTGCGCAAGCGCGAGGAGCACTGGATTGAATTGGATTGGATTAAATTAAATTGTATTGTATTACATTAGAAATCCAATCCAATTTGAGTACGGGTGTGTAGGAAATTGGTCCTGCACATTCGCGGGTCTGCGCATTCCAGAGGAGTGAGGTCATAGCCGCGGCAGACGCACTGGCGCCGGCGCGTGCCCAGATGTGCGCCTCCGTTGCGCAGTAGCCAAGTCTGACGCTGCGCCGGAGCCGCTTGATAGCCGTTTCGCGTTGTTCCTGGAGATCCGTGCTGCGCTTGCGCGAGGAGCAGTGACTGGACTGGACTGGACTGGACTGGACTGGACTGGACTGGACTTGACTGGACTGGACTGGACTGGACCGGACTGAATTGGATTGGATTGAACTGGATCGGATTGCACTGGACTGGACTGGAATGGACTTTACTGGACTGGACTGCATTGTATTGTGCTGTATTGTATTGGATGGGTTTGGAAATCGCTTTAGCAACAGTAAGCAAGGTAATCAGGTAATCCTAGACAACCAGAAAACTGTAGAATAACCAGCTGAACCATAGCTCACGCTAAGTATATCCTGGCATAGCCGAGCTAAGCCACTGCTAATTTTTATATTTTTTTTGGGGGGGGGGGAATAAAAATGTCTTTCGTGATACGTTTACGAGTACGTTTAAACAATTTAAGCGTGATTATTGCGATCGATGCGGTGGGAACTTTGCTATACTTGCGAATATGGCTATGCTAAAGATGTGTGTTGAACGAAATTCACTTCATCTACTCTTACCCTTTTCAAAGGGGATATTAGTAGCCTTCTTTGTTTTGTCTGCGTGCACTTGTGGGGCCGCTTCATCACAGCTCTGCGTATTGAGATCTGACGGACGAAAAGTACGATGGGGGCAACAGAATGGAGCTTCCTTCTTCATTGCTACCGCTTATCCATTGCTGATGCAAGTCTGAATGCGCTCCTCCTTCTTACCGTCCCTCGTGGTGCTATTGTAAACGGTAACTCAGCGAGCCTCACCTTGTAAATCACGTAGAAATTAACGACAAAAACTAGAGGGCGGTACGCACCTTCTCTCGAATTTCCATTGTACTAGAGGGCGAAGTAACAAAGGCCAAACGACTGGCTGGGACAAGAATATTAATGGCCCCTCGATAGGATGCCGTAGATCATCTAAATTTATTTCACAATGTAAGTGGACTATTGGCGTGACACAAGTGATCTGTTCGCGGTGATTAAAAACGAATGCGAATGAGGTAGCTCCTTCAACCTTGCTTGACTGTGGCCTTGGAGGTGCTCCCTATAAGCGACGTTGGGACAACAAAAGGCGCTGTAACAACTCTGTCATTGCAACCAGCGCTGTAACATCACTCAACGGCCGTTTAAACAAGCCCGCCTACAAATGGATAAAACGATATTGCTTTAAACGACTGCTGTCTTCAACAGCACGTCGGCGTCGACATTTTTCCATCGACAACGCTCGTCTCCGCTTGCGTCGGTATTACGGTGTGGCTGAATACACAACTTGAGGTGTAGCCCCCTCCCTTTTGTAACACCTAGTCTTTCGGTACAGCACTTACACAAAGGAGACCGTGTTAAGTTACATTACCATCTCCTACGATGGTCGTCGTCTCCGTTATTGGGATTCTGGGGTAGTTTAGTGGTACGGGACTGGTGTGCAGTGTAATTCTTCTCTCAAGCTTTACGGGTTTTACGAAACAACGCAGCTTCCCATTTAAAATCTTGCTAAGTAAACGCTTTAACAAGTGCGTTTCCTCATTTTGGTCATCTTGACCAGTCGGAAGGGTCGTAGCGCTGCACATCTGTACTGAAAAGTGGATTTGCCCGCTATGTGTGGGACGGGAACTCATTAAGTGGTCTCCCAGGCAGCACAGAAAGTGTGTCCCAAGACCGGCCCGTCTATGGCCGCTTTCTGGCATGTCCGGCCAGCATCCAGGTTCTGGCAGCTACTGATCATACGATGAGCGGCCAACATTCGGCAACCAGCGCTTCGGTATATCTCCGGCCACCCGTGATCAGACACACAACGGCAGCTACCCGGCTGCCATATATTGAGTTCACTTTCGGCTGCCGTTGTCCAGAAAGAGAACGGCCGAAGTACGGCTCTAGGGCATCCCTTTTTCCTTGGGGAAGCGGTGGTCAGCCGAAGCACGGCAACCCAGGCAGCACAGGACTGTTCGGCCTAAATCAAGCCGGTGTACGTGGGCCGGGGATTTTCTAGCTGGCCATTTTCCGGCAGTCATGTTCGACCCGTGTCCAAATGTGGGCCTTTTGGCCGTATCCGGCCGTACTCCCATGGCTGTCCAACGGCCAGTGTCCGTCGGCCAGTTGACCGGCTTACGTTCATACGGCCAGATTCCAGCCGTAGGGCTCCGGACATTCCAAAGCCACCCGTGTACGGCCGAAGTACTGCCACCGGAGGACAGCCGAGATGCGGTCTTCGGACTCCAGCCGGACTAAAGCTGCCGGAAATACGGCCGTGCACGGGCATTTGAGTTCATCTACAGTACGTTAACTGTACTGAGCCGGTCACTGCATGTCGCGCAAGCAGATGACTCAGTCGCGCTGTGGAGCAGCACAAACCCAGCATTTTGGGTCCAATGCAGCCACATCAAAGTGAGCCCGCGCGCAACCACCAGCCGCCCAGTCTTCAGCGCAGCCTTGCTTAATTATCAGCGTCAGTTGACACCAAAATTCATTTATTAAATAGTGCTCACAAATCGTCGTTCCTTTAATCCCTGTGCCTCTTTTACTGTCGAATACAGAAAATATTCAGTTCTTTGTAGAGCTGGAATAGATGTGTTGTTCATGTCTGATATCTCCTGTGGGGCGGCTTACCTGCAATAAACAGTGAAGGAGGAGGGAGTGGGGGCGGGTGGCGACCGGAGGCTGTTGAATTTCACAAAGATGAAAGTGCCGCTTTTAGCCAATTTCATTTAGGGCCACCTTCCTGAGTACTTTCATGCTACGACTAAACCAACTATTTTTGCAACAGTTGCCTGACCAGTTTTGTTGTATATAGAACAGGCGCGAATGCCTTTAGGAAGCGTTTTGGCACTCCACAAGAACTGAGGAGCATTCAATATAATTTCCTTCACACAAAAAGTATGTCCGGTATTTTCCCATTTTTCTTGCAAGGAAATTTCTACTCGATCAACTTTTCTGATGATCTTTCACAGAGCTGATCCTAGGAGAGATCGAACAAGTGCTTTCATTTTCAATCTATTTTTATGTTATTTTAATGAGTTACCTGCACACCACTAATTAGCCCAAAAGAACTGAATATTCCTCTAATATCGTTCTACGGTAAAAAAATTCTAGACGCGTTGCGAATGACACCTTGCTTCAGGTGGCTGCAGTCGTATCCCTCTGTGTTCACGCAGGGGAAGGCGTAAGACTAGAGTTTCATAATTTTTTTTAAAACCAATAACATAGCGATGGTAGTAGTATTCATACAGCAAACCTTGTATTCTGAAACGAATAAAATAAGAAATATTTCATTGGTCAAGTTTGAATGCGTAAGGTTCTCAACCCGTCGGAGGAGAACTTGAGGCTCCGGAAGTTTATTTATTTATTTATTTAATTATTTTTTTATTTGATACCTACTTGCCTTTGCATGTATTACAGCAGAGAGAGACATAACCCTAAGCATCAAATATGAAACCAAATAACAAAATATTTCCACAAAGCGCAGGGAAAAGCGTCATAATAAACAGTTGGTACAATCATACGTCTAAGATAATTACACTCTCGTATTATTCTAGGATAAAATAAATCGCGCGAGGCGTCACCTTTAAAGGAAAGTTAACAATTTGCTTTAAGATAGCGGTCCCACTTTGGGATATCGTGCTTGGATATACTTCTCCCCTTCTATTCCAGTTTTCGAATGATAGATATTACGAAAAAAATTCAACCTGAGGTGTCGTCTGTGATCTTTCCCGTCTTACCAATCAAGTTTACATTTACTTTCCCTCATGCTAATTTGACAGTGCCAATTACCTAATACGAATCGCACTGCCGTATTCTGCATGTTTTCGAGGGTAGCAACCAGCTCTTTGGTGTAGGGATCCCAGAAAACACATGCACACTCCATAATTGAGCACGCATGAGTAAAATACGGTTGTTCTTTTAAGGTATATGAAGGTTCACCGGTATTCTGGAGGTCGTGGGTTTGGATTCCACCCGGAGGGCATTTTTTCACCAATTTCTGTCTGACTCAAAAAATTCTTGATCTGTTTGTATGACCCACCACAACCTCCCCTTTGCTTTCCAAGGTTTTCTTGACTGCCAACCATTATATATATATATAGATATATATATATATATATATATATATATATACATATATATATATATATATATATATATATATATATATATATATATATATATATATATATATGTAAATACATCACAGTTGCAGTCCTTATTGCCAGTGCTGTTTGGCGTTTTAACAGTGTTTTTTATAGTGCCGAATGAGGTATGATTGCCTTTTTTTTATGCAGGAATAAATAATTGAAAATTCAAGTCGAGAAAAAATGCCCCGTTTTTTCCGGAAGCCGGAAAAACATATACATATATATATATATATATATATATATATATATATATATATATATATATATATATATATATATATATATATATGTATATATATATATATATATATATATATATATATATATATATATATATATATATATATATATATATACTCTGAAGAAAGGGAGTCCTCTCCCTGAAACGTCAGTAAACTTTTATTTTTATTTTCAATGTCCTTCTCGTGTGTCTCTGTCTCTACTAACCTTATTTTTTCGCGCTCTGTGTGAGTTTTTGATTCCAGACTATATATATATATATATATATATATATATATATATATATATATATATATATATATGTAGCGAATCAGAATAGGAAATGAGGGACTCGTAGAAATAACACAGAAATAAGGATTGGTTCGGATCCCACCTGGCGGGCATTTTTTCTTCGCTTTCTTTCTTTCTTTCCAAATTCTTGATCTGTTTCAATGGCCTACCACAACCTCCCCTTTGCTTTCCGAGGTCTTCTTGACTGCCAATCCTTATTTCTATATATATATATATATATATATATATATATATATATATATATATATATATATATATATATATATATATATATATATATATATATATATATATACAGAAATCTAGGTCGGCAGTCTACAACGCCAATGGAGGCATAGGGGTGTTGTTAGGCTCTTTTTTACTATTGGTAATAAAGTTAACTTTTTTTTAAATATAAGGAAGAAAGAAAGAAAGGAAAACACGCGACCAGAGTGTGGACCGAACCCACGCCTTTCAATTATATCTCGAATGACTTACCAATTCGGCCCCATTCGACATCTAATCGAAAGGCGTGGGTTCGGTCCCCACTCTGGGGCGTGTTTTTCTTTCTCTCTCTCTTTCTTTCTTTCTTCCTTATATTTAAAAAATGTTAGCTTCATTACCCATAGTAAAAAAGCCTAACAACACCCCTATGCCTCCATCAGACTGCCGACCAATCTTTCTGGATTTCTTTAACGAGCCCCTCATTTCCTAACTATATATATATATATATATATATATATATATATATATATATATATATATATATATAGCGAGAGATAGATTTCCATCTGCTTCATAGTCGACCGCAGCATTCGACTGATAATTTCGACTGATAACAACGGTGGCATTCTGCCCTGCCAGCAAAGAATATAATACAACAAAACGGGCTCTAAGACAAAACGATGAGTTTGGTATAGAGTCTGGATGAAAAAAAGCGCTCTTTGCCTGCTCGATCCTCCGCTTGTCCCGAAAGAGCACCGCTAACTTTTCGGAAGACGGCATTCCGATGCTTGAGAATGAAAGTGATATCCGGGATAATTTGCCGCCAGCTTTCTTTCATCACTTTTCTGTTTTTCTCTGCCCAGCTAAAGCAGTTCTGTGAAGGGCTGTCGGCACACAGTCCCCGCGTGTGTTTATTCAACCCTTCTGGGTCGCGCCATACATCTGCGCCCGGTACTCATTTTCTACTCGAACTCCTGCATCCGTTTGAACGAACGGCTTTGCTGTGATATCTTGGGCTTTCAGCAAGAAGCCATCCTGATATAGAGTTGGGAAAAGCAAAATTCTCAATTATAAACCACTCACCGTTGGCGCCCACAGAAAGAAGTTTTCGGATTATCATAACGCTGCTCGAATACGTAGCATACACTTTGTTGGAGGTAAACCTTTCCGCTCTCTGGGATGGGTGCCAACCCAGCGTGCCTTGCCACGAAAAATAGCCGTGAGGGTATACCCGGGACGAGGGCAACAAACTACCATGGCGATATACAGGATTTTATCATCCAGCCCTTGCAAATATTTGCCATTGCGCAATAGGTCAAACAAGCTTGAATGTCCTGCGGAACAGTAAAGGGTAAGGTTGTGGCGTCTTACTAAAGTTTCCCGGCCGCAAAACTCCTTCAATGGAACAAATACGCCATCGCCGAGTCGCCAATTTCGCGTACATTGACCTATGAGATCTGTTTTTGTCTCTGAACTTCAAGCCTGCGTTAATAACTGTCATTACGACCGTCTGTCGAAAACAAATATTGTTTCCGAGTTGAAATTGTAGCTTTACATACAAAACTTACCCTCGCTTATGACGAGGCTCGCCGTAATCAAAGCATGCCGAAAGGTTTCGAACACTTCGATTTTCCGCTGCACCCAAACGTTGACCCAGGAGCCTTTTTGTGTTTCATCCCGAGGCCTTAGCGAAAAAACCGGGGAGAGGGAGGGGATAAAGAGAAGACATGCGATAACAACGCAGATGAAGTTAAATACAAGGTGGCTACCGCGTTTGCGTCACCACACCTCACTTAAACTTACTATGCCAACGGTCGAGCAGTAAACGTGACGTCTGCTTCTCTCGTATGACGATCGAAATAAAGACTATTGCAAGCAATTTCTCTCCTGGGAATTTTCTCAGCGACAAGAATCCGAATCCGCGCAAGACAAACCAAATAATAGTCGCATTCTTTTATTTTTTGCCCCGCTGATTCCTCTAGGCTTCTTTCGTTTAGTCGATAACGTCGATGCGCCAGTTTTCAAGGCTCCCCTTACGGGGAGAAAAGTGGCGAAATGGTGCATTTTTGCGCTTAACCTTTCGTTTTAGAGCGCTTTGAGGCATCAGTATACTACACCATTCTTCAACGCATCACGATTTCCATCAACGTTTGTGCGTGGTAGTGATTTAAATATCACGCAAGGTTTGTGTGCTTGGTTAAAGTTCCAAGAACTAGAAGTTGCGGCAAGCATTAATCTGGTTGCTCTCAAACGCTACCGAGGGAGAGGCTCATATATATTTTTCTGTATCTTTCCTGTGTTGGGCCGGATAGTAGGCTTCATTTAATCACTTTGTGAACAGGATGTGGGGCAAGTTTCATAAATTGGAGGACGCTTAGAGTTAAATCACAGTGCCCTAGACAAAAATGAAGGCAACGCAACCTATTATACCTGAAGAGGGCTGATCCTGAAATTAAGGTGGGTTAGCAAACCCTGCTCTAAGAACAACAAAATATCAGAGGTTGGACGTGAATTGAAACATGAATGCTTCCTTTATGCTTTAGGTGGTGTCAGGAACAAAATTTCTTCAATCGAAACAGATTTTTTACATCCGCCATTCAGACGTGCCGTGGAAAAGCGGAATCCGGTTCCTCAGTGTTAGTGGCCCTTGAAAATTGTGAACATTTTTAATTGCTTTCTCTTTAATACTTGGAGTTGGAAAATGCTGCCGACTGTTTTGCGCTATGTAGCCCGACATAGTGCTATAAAGTAGTTCATTTTGAACTTCACCGATACTCTTGAGCAGCTGGTAAAGTCGGCATGTCTGCCCGTCAGCACGACGTTTGGTACCGTGAGTATGATGTTGGTTGTATAACATAAAGCATTTTTAAGGGGTGTTGCTGTTAGATTTTACGTATTTTTTTCAACTCTAAGTAGGCTACAACAGTTCTAAGTTCAATGTAGGTGGTGGACGCAGCCTATCACCATATTTCAGATTTCCCGCAGCGTAAGAAATGCTTGTTTCTTGAGATGCGTGAATTACCACGGGATTAAGCTCGACATTGAGGGTTGCTGACGTGAATGCCATTAGCTACGGGCCTCTAGCTTTCAAGGGCCAGAGAACAGATTTTTGTCGAGTATATTTGCTGTATCCCAAATGAAAGGGCATCACTTAAACACTTTAACGCGAAGCATATTTGCTGATAGCTCTGAAGAACTTTTGAAATCGGAATTTTTAGGCCTACAGCCATACATGTCACGTCTAAAGGGATGCTGGCAACTGGGAGTTAAGAGGACTTGATTGCTGGCTAGTTGGTTTTTGTTGTACAAAGGAATAAGTCTGCGCAAAAGACGAGGACGAAGAGACTAAATTGAGAACGACTCAGCGGGCAATGGAGCGGAAAATGATAGGTGTAACATTAAGGGACAAGAAGAGCGCGGAGTGGGTCAGGGAGCAAACCGGTGTTAAAGACATATTAGTAGAAATTAGGAAGAAGAAATGGACGTGGGCAGGGCATGTAATGCGAAGGCAAGATAACCGCTGGTCATTAAGGGTAACAGAGTGGATCCCTAGAGAAGGCAAGCGTTGCAGGGGGCGGCAGAAAGTTAGATGGGCAGATGAGATCAAGAAGTTTGCGGGGATAAATTGGTCACAGTTGGCACAGGACCGAGGTAATTGGAGAATATTGGGAGAGGCCTTTGCCCTGCAGTGGGCGTAGATAGGCTGGTGATGATGATGATGATGATGAGCAACACACATATATACCTCCAACCGGTGTTACCCTCTTTCCTATCACCAGTTGCACTACCGCATCAGGCTTAACAAGAATCGCAAATCAAATACAGCCCACAAAACAAAAATTTGACCACATCTTTCCGCGGGGGAAACCATGGGGTGATGCGACGCATCAGGGCGGTGTTAGGACCGACGCACACGTCTAAAAGCCCTAACTCCAGCTGGCTACCTCAGCCGCCTACCTCCTATTCCCCGCTCAGGCGAAATTTTTATTAACAAATATATTGCAAATTCAGCGTACACACCTGAAACACTTCGCAAGTGGTATACCCCTCACCTGCCCCCTCGATGTCCTTACTGCCGTACCACTACTCCATCAGACCTCACACACCTACTTTGGTGGTGCCCAGCTTTCGCCACGCACCGTACATTTAAATCTCCCCAACCCCATCCCGATCCACAACAAACTGATGCACAACTATTATATGAAATAGCGGTTTATTCAATTAAAAGCAGCCTGGCACGGGTTGTTTGAGCGGGTCCTCCCCCGAACGAACTGGTGTATGTGCACAAACCCTAATGCGATCACCATGAACTGGCCCATGAATTGCAGGTTACAAGAACTGGCCCAGTTATTGAGTCTACTGATAACGACCAGCATTTATTTGTTTATTTTCTCTTACCCTCCCTCTCCATTCCTTTCCCCCATCGAGACCAGTGGTCATCCTCTTCTATTAAAGGTTGTCTCTCTCTCTCTCTCTCTCTTGTTACGGTTGCGCCGACCATCGCGGTAGCAGACGTGTTAGTCTCCATTCAAATCATCGGTGGTCATCGGATGTCATCGGAGCGGCGGCGGTGGAGCGACTGAGCGGAGCGGCGCAGTTATCGCGTTTATATGTACCGCGCGTTAATGGTGAGGGGAATGAGAGAGAGTAGCGCATGCGCATGTGTTAACCCAGAGTAACGCGCTCTGACGCACAGCTGGCATGGCGAGGGGAGCGAGCTCTAACGCAAGATGGCGC
This sequence comes from Haemaphysalis longicornis, assembly GCF_048455015.1. Classification (NCBI taxonomy): domain Eukaryota; kingdom Metazoa; phylum Arthropoda; class Arachnida; order Ixodida; family Ixodidae; genus Haemaphysalis; species Haemaphysalis longicornis. Next base: position 148,721,965 of record NW_027526204.1, on the reverse strand, counting down.
TGCGGTGAGAGCGGCGTTAGCGCGCAGCTGCCGCGGCGAGGAGAATGAGGGAGAGGCGTGTGGACTACGGATAGATGGAGGGACAAGGCGAGTCAAAGAGATGCGTCGCATCTAAAACAATTCGATAAACGAACGTAACAAAACAGTATGCACCCCATAACTTAGACTGTGTCCGTCTTCCACAAAAAACACGTGTCGCACTTAAAATCAAATATAAACGAATAAAATCAGAGCCAAAAGGGCATAAAGCCACTAAGAATAGAATGATAACATGGTAACACCGATATAAGATTCGAAGTTAGGAAGAACACACCTCACGTTTGCGAGACTTCTAAAAAGCTAAAGCGAATCAAACTTCGAGACTACACAAAATTTTTAGCATTAATACGTGTCAACCCTAAACCCAGGATAAAGAAATAAAAGCATAAAATCGGAGCCAAAACACATAAAAACGCAAAAATAGAATAAAAAATCCCGCTTACTCCACGAAGTGAATGATGATAAGTGGGGCGAAGCTCCAATGCTTATCGGTAAAACCGTGAAACGTTCGCCCACACATCATATAAAGTCTCGACACGTTGTTATAGGGGTGATTGTATCTGGCGGTCGCCTCTCTAACTACAGCGTGCGCGGCCGAGTATGCAGCGGAGCAGCGGAGACGGAGGAGTGCAGGTGTGTGCCGCGCCGACGATGGTGATGATGATGATTGATGGTTGCTATTGGTTTCCCCTTTGAATCGGGGTGATGACATGCCATCTTACCAAAAATGACTAATATATCCGTGTTTTACACTATTTGTTTAATACTGGCGCTGCTTAGGGCAGACACAAAAAGATTATTAGGCACAAAATACTTTTCTTTTCCTATTACAGGTGGTAACTGTCTGTTACAGGTCTGTTTCCTGTTACAGGTAGTAACCGCCGCCTTGAGCGGCGGTGCGCCATCTAGCGGGCGACCTATGACCTATTGCACAGCTGCACCTCTAGCGGTCGCCTCGAGAACTAGTTGACACGGCGCCCCGAGGGGCTTGCCCCGAGCAAGACGAGCTTCGCCCATAAAACGTGGGTGGGATGGGAGAAGTTGCGCTCGTCCTGTCCTCTCGTTTCTTCTTCCTCGTCTTTTGCGCAAACTTATTCCTTCGGGCAACTGTGACACTGAACCATGCGGCAACATACTTTGAACTGAACGTGAGATGGAAAGCGGTATTCAAGAACTTGTTCCCGGCTAAAAGAACAATAATGGGCAACCTTTCCCATTCTTATATACGCTTTTTGATGCACGCGTTGAAATCGACGGGTTTGCTTGGACACCTACCGTAGCGTCACTTTGAGACACTACATAGCGCCACCATTCAGACTTCAGAGACTTAAGTGCCCATCTAAAATTAGTTCTCCTTGTTTATTCAGAAATTTCTTGTGGTTACCCCGGTAAACAAAACGCTGAGTTTCATATGAGCCCGAAATCATTCACTCACAAAAAACGGTTGCCAGTTCCTTTAACAAAGTGTACGATTTGGTGAGTTGGTAGTTCATTGTAAAAGATGCTGCAGCGTGAAATACAATAAATGTAGTTATGTTAACATGAAGAACGTGTATAAAAGGTGCAAGGTTCATCGTAATATATTTAGTTGGAAGTCAGCTCTCGTCCTGTCGTCTTACTGTGTCCGTGTTTTATTTCGTGCTGTAGCGCCTTTTACAAGGTTCCTTTAAGTTAGACGAGTACACTGCATTCTCCGATTACATGGCCATCCCCGAAACAAAATTAACCCTTTCCAGCTGAAAAATATAAACATGACGCTCTGTACGTTTCCTTACTAGCCGCGCAATCAACATGTAGACATGGAATAGCATTAAAGCGGGCAGATATATATGTTCGGAAAGAAAACAAAAATTATGAAAAAGTTATGTATAGCTTAGACAAAAACCATTAAAACCAGAATTTCTGCCGAAACTCTCTACCTAAGAATTGTTCATACTTGTTAGGGAGGACTCATTGTTGAAATGTCTTCCCCGCACGTTCTAATTGGGTGAGAAGAGAAAGTTCACGGCTTGTGGGTGGCTTATACCAACCGAACGGAGTTGCTGTTGGGCGTTTCTGTTAGTGCTTTGTTTGGTTGTTTGGCTTCGCTAGCAGCAGCGAGAGGCCCCATATGGGGTATGAAATTTACTTCGATAAAATTGTGCCTTTATTAAAGGAGCCATGAAGAGAAAACACAAGTTTGGTTCATTCAAAAGATTGTCTCGTTAGAATCATACTGACACCACTTTTAACGTAAACTTCGCTCAAATAAGCTACATAATTAGGAAAAACGGGAATGGTCATGCGACCCACCAGCTCATTTCCCGCAACAGAACCTATGATGTCACATGAGCTAAGCTCTGCGATTGGCGGAGGCTGGCAGAAGCAGACGCAAATTAGGTAGAGCTTACAAACTAGACGAACGAGCGATTTGCGCTCAAATTTAGGGCACATTCTTTACAAAGCAATAAGAATGATGGAACAAACAGTGGAAGTTACGAAAGCACATGTAAACATAGAAGTACTGATGTGTTCTGCTGTTCGTACTGCGCACAGCATGCTTGGTTTAGCTGCACAGCACTACGGGGCTTGGGGCTGTCTCAGACGACACTGGCCGATTGACGCAAGCAACGGTGTCTTACGTGACCCCATTTGTCGAGCGAGCACTGTTTCAGTGAACGAATATTTTCTCCCAGAACAAAAACAAGCCAGGTTTAAATGCGGGCAAAAACAAACCAAACGCTTGCCATGGTATGGTGGCGCCATCTAGGTTACGGAACGTAAAGAAACGCGGGAACAAACCAACACCGCTGTACAGGGTGGAGCCAACCTTTGAACGGTCCCGTGCCGCCGCAATTGGGCCAACGGGCTCAACGCGTTATTCTTTTCGTTTCCCACGAGACCTAGCAACGCGAAACAGACAATATGATTCAAACCTCTTCAGTAAACCGCGTTGCGGCGATAATTTTAGCGCGGTTTTGATACAATGACTTGCTTCGGCGGCGAGCGAGCAACCGAAAATGGAGACGCCAGCGTATACCTGTCTCTACCCTGTACGGCGGATGCGTGAATGAAGGTACTCTAGGCTGCAGAGCGGTCGGTTACTGTGATGTCATTTGGGACCACGAAAACGCACGATTGAGCGGGAAAATCAAAATTTTAACCTAAATCGTTTAAGTTTCAGTGAATAAAGCACCGTTTGTATCCGGACAAGCGCTGGGGGCACTATAAAGCACTGAATCTTTCGAATAAAACCAACTTGCATTTTCTCTTCATGGCTCCTTTAAGGCGCAACCTCCGTTAGCAGGACTGACGGCGTACTGTGAAAAAACTAACGCCTTTCTCCGTTGCCCGGTTGGCCGACCCAAGAGCTCTGATAAGATCTCTTGATAAGATCTGCGTGAAGCCGGGATCCCGTTGTGTCGAAACGGTTACTTGAAAATCGCAAAAAAGAAACGATTCTAGATAAGACAATAGAAACACCCTTTATGACGAAGGAGTACAACAGTATATACCTTTATCCCATATAGCACGTATCGGTACTCATTTAGATGGTTCGGAGAGCCGTTTACTTAATACGCGGAAAATCGTGGCATGGGTACGGTCTATGTTTGGCGATTTCAGTCTTTGGGCTTTTGACGATCCATTGGACGCACTTAAGGACGAATATTGGACGTAACTGCCGCTTTCGCAATTCCCTCAACCTTGTTATAGAAGAGGTGGTAATATTTTTCATGCCTAAGTACCCGTAAACTTACGCGTCCCATTCGAAATAGAAGAGACAGTTAGTAGACAGAAAACATACCCAGCTGAGGCCTGTCGAGTATAACGATTTCATATCCAAGCTTCCCCAATGGTCAACATCTGGGGAGTGCATAAATGCGGCAATGACTTCACGATAGAGATACTACGAAGTGTTCTCCTGAGTTGTCTTTCCAATATAAACATACGCTCTCGCATCTGCTGCCCTACTCCACCATTTCAGTGTGACGCTGTGTTTACACACAGTCAAGAGGCAGCCGAGAACATTCCGCAGATGAAATGAAAGGTTCCATGTTTTGTACGAAGTCTAAAACGGGCAGAAAAAAGCTGGGTTTAGTAGAGGCAAAATGTATAGCTCTCTGCGGAATGTAACTTCGCAAAAAGCAAATATCATAACTCAGAAGGCAATACTTGAACATACGGCTGTATTTTCACTTTTAGTCTACTGCACGACAATATTAGATTTCGTGCTCGAAAGTATTGTATGTTCGCAAACCCCCAGAGCAAAGTTCTCAAGGCTATCCAAGATTGGTGTTTCTTTTTTAAACTTGAGACCATATCGACTAGCGTGAACCGTAAGAGCGCCCTCAAAACCAACACTTCAACTCTGAAGAACAATCTTACATCGTAGCTTTTGAAGTCTAAACATAAGGCGGAATTATTTTCGCTCGAAAGAGAATAAAACTTTTTATTTATTTTTAGTGATTTCAACATACTGCAGGCCCTTCAGGACCCATGCAGTAGTGGTTACACAAAATTCAAGTTTTCATTTTAAAGGAAACGTATACAACAGGCGAAAAAGAAGAAAGATTGAAGAATGCTTAGACAGACGCACGACTATATAGGTGAAAGTTTAGTCGAGAATAATAAATGATATAAACACTAACAATTTACACCATCTTCCCGCGAGGGGAACCATGGGGTAGATGCAACGCATCGGGGGTTGCCGTTGCGTTTCCGTTATGTTAGCGATGTCAGCGTGTGGATTGCTGTTGTTGTGTATCCTATTTACGCAGCATGTTCACCCCCGATGCGTCGCATCTACCCCATGGTTCGCCTCACGGGAAGATGGTGTAAGTTTTTAACCGAGCGCAAGCTGCGCGCTAACGCACAGCTGGCACGGTGACGGGAGCGAGCGCAGCCGAGCGCAACCTGCGCGCTGACCGCGCTGACGCACAGATGGCGCTGCGGTGAGAGCGGCGGAGCGCGCAGCTGCCGCGGCGAGGAGAATGGGGGAGGGATGCGGACTACGCCGCGACAAAGACGTGGGACAAGGCGAGTTAAAGAGATGCGTTGCATCTAGTATGCAATTTTCGCTCTTTAACGCGCCTTGAAATTCTAGGCCGTTATGGTGCTTACAAAGCACTCAACAAATGTGCTGTGGACGGCGTCTGCCGGCAGTTTGTTTCACACTGCGATGGCTGATGAACGTAAAGAGTATTTATTTGAGTTTATGTTGCTATTAGGTTATCTGATAGTCTTACTATGATTTGTGCGCGAAGAATTCCTGAAGGGACATTGGAGGTAGTAACTTTGGGGCATTTTATAATAGTCGTGCAAGCAAAGATACAAAAAATTTAATCTGGATATCATCCTTTAGTCTGAAAGAATTCGGAGGTCCGCCCGTTTTTGTACATCAGAAACACTCGTTAACCGGGAGCAGTTCCTGAAGAAAAAACTCAAAGCCAAATTCTGTATGCGTTGAACTTTGGATACTAAATGTTTTTGGAGGGTATTTCATATTATGTGGGCATGCTTTAGATTTGACTTAATCAGAGATTTATAGGCGTTGAGGGGGTATGGTAGGGTAAGCAACCCAAGAAATCCAATTCCCAATTTCGGCGCAGAAAAATCGAGTGCACAATGAAAAAACAAACCTGTGGAGTCGCGGCGTCAAGCGCCTGCTCAAAGCGGTTTAAATGCTGCGCCAAGCTGTGGCGCGCGCCCTGGTGTTACAAAATGGCGGTCAAAATTTGGAGGATGGCTTGTTTGTCCTTTTTTTCTTTTTTGGCTTCAGTATAATACTTTTTTTTTGCTTTCGTGTGTGTGGCAGATTGGTCTAGCGTAATAAAAGATTATATATTTTTGAAGTTATTAAACGACAGCAGCTGCGAGTGGTACCCTAGTTTCGTATTTCTAATTGTTCTCACATTTAAAGTCGCGGTGTCGTGGTCGCGTGTCTTCTGTTACGACTTTCAAACGCACTGTGATACCAGAAGATGACACGAACATCCAAAAAATGGAGCCAGAAGAGAAGAGCAGCCAGATGGGCGCTGAGAAACCGGCTCGACGAAGCGGAAGCCTTACGAAACTGGTTGAGAGGCTTGGTGCTGCACCTTTTGATGTAGCAGGCCCAAGCACAACTGGCTACCGCCTGACTGACTTTGCTCTTCTCCGAACCTTATTACGGGGAAGCACATGAGGACCTCGCTTTGTCCGGGGCTTGGCGTCCATGTACGCAGTGTTGCGCATGCGCGAGGAGCATTGGATTGAATTGGATAGGATTTGATTGGAGTAGAGTGGAGTGGATTGGATTGGATTGAAATGAATTGGATTGGATTCGATTGGATTGAAATGGATTGGATTGTACTAAATTGAATTGTACCGGATTGGATTGGATTTGTATATACTGTACCCACGCGTTGTCATTCATTTACATGCGCGAGTGGGCAATGCCACGGGTGATTTACGGTAACGCCTATCCCCAGTGCTTCACCAACTCATCACGATTCACTTCGTTTAGATGCGTGAATTTTTTTCAGCAATTTGCTATGTATAAAAAGTGCAGCAAGGAAGAAACAATTTGGGAAGAGGTGACTGAGAGCCGCATTGATTTGACATCCTCCATAAATTTGACCTGCGGCGAGTGCGATGCTTTCAGACTTAACAACCGTGCGAGGCATAACAGTGCGCCTCATTTGAGCTTAGAAAGCGCCAATGAATGCGGCGCAAAATAATGCCCACTGTGTAAATGGGCAACTAATATTATCCATAAAACGACCTTTGAAATTATGAGATCAGCAGACGCTTTGCAAAAAGCACGACCAAAAACTTTGTGCTGTATCGATATGTAAGCAGCCTTTCTAACTTCCTACGTACAGTAAGCCTTTGGAAGCCTTGTTTCAGCGAGAACAATCATTTATCTTACATTTTTAAGCACCTATATATAATTTAGGCAATTTGGGATGTATAATGAATAAATATGAAACGACCGCCGCAATTTGCCGGGGGAAGATGATGGGTCGGAGCATTACTTTTATCCTACATGAGCAAAAGGTTTTACCGAAGTCATGAATCAATACTCTTGTTTTTTAATTAATCAGGTTGCGTTTAACGTTTAACTCGTGTGCTTCAATGAATGCCAGCTCATCAGAAACACAGAAGCGGAAACAAAACACGACAGGAGCTTAGTTTTGCTCAATACTAACTTAACTGGCTGACTTCATTTATTGAAGAATGACTTTGTTAATTAATGACTGGTAATGACGCAAACCAGATTTCAAAGCAAAATTTACTGATTATTTCGCGCTAAATACACTAGAACATTTCGCTCCTTTTTTAACGTGTGGATTTCATATCTCGTCATTCTTTTGTTTCTGTTATAGTAGTCCGCCAAGGGTGGCAGGTTGAACACGCTTTGAAAGAATATGCGCCAACATCAGATTGACCTTAACTTATTGTGGTTCAGGTGACAGCATGAATGATTGAGAAATATTCGAAGTGCGAAGGGCGAGCGATCAGTTTTTCGAGGCAAGGTTGTCAAAACCAACGTTTGCCTTTACCAACCTGTCACCGCATTTGTATTTAGTCACAACAAGGAAACCTCTTTGTCTGTGCGTTACCCTTCAGGTGTCGCGGTTTTGCCGCATACGGACACGCAATAAATAAAGTACCTTAAGTCCTTCAGATTTCACTAAAAGCCCTCTCGTTATGCTGTTCAAAAATGTCTCCTCAGCAATGCAAAGGTATATGGCGGTGAAGCCAGAAGTAAAGAGTCATGAGGGTAGGCCGTTTGACCTTAGGCGCACAGGGAAAAGCAACTAACGATGCACTGCATGGATATATGGGCTGGGCGTCGTTTGAAGTTTGAGAAGCGCAGAGTAAAATATGTTTTGAGAGGAGGTTGTGAGCAATGTATCAACGTAGGTGGGCAGCTAAGGTTTTTAGGTACCTATACTTGAAAAGCGTGGAAACGCGCTGGTTAAGAAAGCTAGAAGGTTAACAATGAAATACGGAAAGAACAGTGGAGAATCCAAAACAGCCAAGGGAACCAAAAAAGAGGCAAGGCAGATAGAAACGAATAAATGGAGACAGAAAATGGAAGCTAAAACATCGTTAGAGACGTGCAGGGCTGAGAAATCAGACATCAGAAAAGAAACTTTCCACAATTACCAGCGCAGTGCTTTGCTTTTTGAGTCTAGAGCAGGTTGCTTGCGAAGGAAGAGCTTTGTGGGGAAGTATTCACAAAATGATGGGGTATGCGTGGTCTGAGGAAATTAAACACACTGTGCGGCAAGTAGTGTTAGAATGCGAGGGTATCCATCTAAATCTACACGAGGGAAATATTCGGCTTCCAGAAGCCCCAGGATTTAAGGGTAGCACAAAGGAAGTTAACTTCAAGGCTGTCGAGCTGACGAAAAGAAGATTAGAATGCTGGTGGACGAAAAGCAGAGATTGGATTATTGCCTAGGACAGGTACCACCTGTAAAAGGAAAAAAAAGTATTTTGTGCCTAAAAAGTTTGCTGTGCCTGCCCTAGCAGCGCTTGCATTAAACCAAGAGTATAAAGCATAGGTATATTAGTCATTTTTGGTAAGAAGACACTTCATCACCCCGCTACAAAGTTGATACCATTGAAATCATCAATTATGAATCACAATCATCGGCGTACAGAGTTGCAAAGTGAAACATAGGACTATATGGACGAATTTTTCAAAGACCCTGATGAGTTTACATTATAAATACAAAAATGTGTTCGCAACCCGTCGCATAATAAAGTAAATTTAGTAAAGCAGCGAGCCCATCTTTAAAGAGACTCGTTTTACAGTGCTCTTTTGAGGGACATCGGGTCTAATGGAGGTATTTGTTAAAAGATGCGATGGCCTTCGTATGTCGGTGTCGGCCTGCCTACATGACGCCTGAAAAAAAAAAAAAAACGTTTCAGCCATTAATTTTCTTATAGCAGTAAAGCTCACTTTACAGGGGATCGCTGTATAGCTTAGTGGCCTACTGATGTACCTGAGAATTTAAGCTCTTGAGTTTGCTAAAGCTTTTGCGAACTGTTTCACTTGCACCCTTTTCCAACCAGGTACAAACCCATCTTGTTTACGAAATTCTATTTTTGAAACTTTGATGTCATCATGTCATGTTATGGGCCATGTTCGACACTTGCAGGTGTGCCAACCGTAATTTGGGTCAGTTGCTGGCGCTGTTAGCAAAGATCACTAAAACTGGTCGGTTTAGGGATGAATAAGTAGTAAGGATCGGAACAAACTCTTTCAACTATTTTGTTTCAACGCGCTAACACCTTTCAATAAAAGTCGCTTATTAATTAAGCGCTGCTTCTTCTGCGGAGCAGACCATGCTTCATTTATTACTAGCAAACGGTAGCTTATGCTTCGTAGTTTTCTGGCGAAGACCCTTACGTTTTGTGCTTCGGTTTTCTGGCTGTGAAGTGTGACGCTTGAAGTGGTGCTTAGAAGCGCTACCAGCTTCCGGGAACACTCAACTGTCTTCACCAAGCAACAACTTATTCTTGACCGCGCCTTAATGAACGCCGTTTTGCACGCACAGGAACATGTGGCCCGGTACTAGCTACTTTCAGGCTATTCAACAGCCTCGATGCCCTGGTGTCGGCAATCTCAAGAGGTATGCATTGATGGGATGAACGTTCAGACTGTTCCCAATTTACAAAGAGCCGCTGAATCACATATATATGATGATGCACGCACCTATATTTCATAATTTCACAGTGCAGGAAGGAGTAAGGACGAAGAGACAAAGAGGAATGTAAATCTGAGCGCTTGTCTAGTTGATTTATTTTGACAGCGCAAACATTTATAAACTTCCAAACTTTTAACGCATACCGTGTTTCTTGTTGAAATAGAGAACAATCTATGGCCAAGAAAACAATTAAAAATATTATATTTTCTCAATGGCCCATGTGACATACGCGGCTGATGCGACGTTTCAACGGCACGAACTGCCTTCGCCATGATGCTGCACTTTCCTAACGTGATGTGTGGCCGCCGCGTTCTGACAGTGCAACTGTGCAAAAAAAGCGTAACCTATCTCGAGTACCATCTTAAATTCTATAAGAAGTAAACAAATGCAAGTGTATAACGATATCTTTTCCCTGCGCCCCTTCAGCTTTTTCTTTTATTTATTCGCATATGAGCACAGTTTTAAGCCCAATGAAAAGCCGGCATTTATGAAAAAAAAGCGCTGGAAATACAGAAAGCCAGCCTAAGTTTTTTGAATAACTCGGCATTCGTTAGCGTTTCAAAGCAAACATGATAACGCGACATTTTTTAGCGCTGTCTATCGAAACCGGGTTTTGATGTCATTTAACAGTCTTAGTAACTTTCGAGAAATGAACGAAAGTGTTTCGTTATATTTATAACTTCTAGAACAGCTCTTGAAAGTAAATAAGCTTCTTCCGGCAGCCCTCGTCTCCCGCCCCATCGCAAATCTTAAATTTGAATTTATTTCTACAGCAAACGCAAATGCAAATTTTCTTTTTTTTTGCCTTTCGGTGATTATAACCAGTTCGAACACTCTCGTTTTCCTCCTCAGATGTTCTCTGTGAGACAAAGGTGAACTTTTATGACCACCTAATCAGGGTCCATTTCAGCCAACTCAATGCCGTGTCTCATGCCCGTCATTCTTGGTGAACACATAAAAGCGGAAGAAACGCCATGAAGAAACAAAAGGAGATGTGTAGTAACCGCGTTCTTCTTTTTACACGCCAAGTGTTTAAAAAATACTGCGCCATAAATTATTTATGTTGCCCATAGGAACGGCATGCCAGTGCTGAATGCAGATTGAAGCCCTCGTTGGAAGCCATCAGCTGATCCATTGCTGGTGTTCATTACTAGGTTCAATGAAGACAAATTATGTTTGTGTGCAAAGTACCATCCTGCCTTTGAGTTAATGAGTTATTCGAGCTAAGGGCGCGAATGCGCCGTCACGAAAGTACATAAAACTATTGATAAACACCGTCGGAATGGCTTAGCACACAGTGTAATATGCGCAAAAAGCTGTATGCAACGTTTTTTTGTAATTTACTGGCTAAACTGGAAGAGATCAGGCTGAAGCATTATTTTTTTTTCTAATATTTGCTGCAGCGCTTACTCTTCGCTGCCAAATTTCCTCAAACCAGATATAGCAGCCACGTCATGATATGTTATTTCAATGAAGTGTTTTTAGCTGTAGCAAACGCATACTGAAACCGTTGTGCGTACCCATGCGTGTGCACTTCGAAAGGTCTGAAAAAAGTAGAATGCTTTATGAAATTTTAAGTTCTGAACATCCCGCCTCAAATTCGACAGAGTTCTTAAGTGGAAATCACAATTGCTCGTCACGATTCTTTGCTGAAAACGAAGTGAACTGCGACGGCTTTGTGACTTCCAATCCTTGACATCAGGTGTAGAAAACAAAAAAAAAAACGTTTGCGTGGGATTTGCAATTGCAGGTGAAAATTTCAGAGACGCTGTCGGTGATTTTTATGTGCCGAGAATTTGCTGCCGTACATCACTTAGCTGCGTAACACTAATTCTCTTTTGCCACCCCGCACCAAGAGGAGGGCATGAAAGATTGCGCTGAAAATATTAATGGGTGACACCTACCTATGGTGTTCTATGACGGCGTTGACTGATTACGTAGAAAAAAAAAGACTTCGCCTTCTGCTACCCGCAAACATTTGTCAATTCTCTGAACGAACAGACTAAAGTTAACTCTGACGACAATTACATGGTGCTGATAAAAAGTACAGAAACTGGCCGTAGTTGAGTTGCCTAGTGTCTACGATTGTTTTCTGAGAAAGGGTGGCACAACAAGAAATGTCAGCTGAGAGTATCACAGTGCCTGTAGTTCGCTCACTAGTGGATGCACACCACTACCGGATTAGAGAAATGCAGTGGTGTGAAGGCCCCAGATAAAGATGCACTGAGCATTAGGTTCATTGGTTTCCGTTTGTGGGCATCTCCCCTTATCTGAAGGACACGGACCTCAAGGAACCTGTATTTGTGTTCATTTACTAGCTTTTATTAATCCCGTCTCATTGTCAAAGAGGCACTTGTTCTTTCTATTTTTTTTTGTTGTGTTATGACGGACAAGGTTGGCGCCTCATAGTACGTTTGTATTGTTGTTGGTATGTTAGAAGAAAAACAAATGGAACTTTGTGGCTCTGATACGCTTGCCTAAAGCAGATATCAGCAAAGTGGAGCTCTGGAGGCTATTACTTTCATACTTTTATCATATTTTTATTGCCTAGTAAAACGTGCATGAAACTACCCCCCGAAACAAGGAACGCCCAGCAGATTTTTGTGTCAAGGTGAATTTTTTTACCCCGAACACGTAGTCTGAACAACAGCTGGTCACAATTGTTCCATAAAGGTACTGCAGAAAGCCTTATTCCCGAATTTTTTTATTTACACCTTTCAACACACAAAAACCGCAATTTGAAGAATCGAAGGAATTCGTTTCAAAGCATGCTGCTAAAAAATTGCGGAGCAAGGGCAAACGTTTTGCAGTTCGCTGACTCACAAAAGTCAAAATCCTAAGTTCTTCAAGTTTGGGACGTATGTGGCTAACTTCTTGTGCCCAACACTGGAGTTTTGAGAGCGCTCGTTTTAGCATCTGAATAAATTTCGGCTTCAATTTTTTGTTAGTGCCCTTTCAAAGCAATCAGTGATGCGCTCTCAGGAGAATGCTTTGTTATTTAAATGTACCGGGGTGCCTGTTTCTGTTCCATATTTTTTTCTTAACCATCTCAACTCCAGTTCGCGTTAAGACCGAACTTTTTCTGCTTCCTTCTTTCCGTTTCCTTATATAAACTGTAAACCTGGTTTTGCTACCAGAAATTTCCACTTTCACTGCACAGTTTAAATTTCTGCCTCCAACTGGTACGCTTCGCTGTCTCGTTGTACATTACCAACTTGGCTATATCGTATTGGGGCATAGATATTTTTGAATAATAAGTAGAGGTCTTTTTTTGTGTGTGGAGAAAAAGATGGAACTAGATGCTTATAATCATGTGCATAGGTTTTTTTAACTCCCCCTGAGTGTTTGTACTCGCTCACGTCTTCTTTGCAGCATTTCAGTTTAATCACAATGATCGTCACGCATGCGATTGTTTATATTTCGGGTTGTACAAACCCACTGCTCACTGTAGCAGAAAAAGCGTCTTTACAAACGCTAGTGAAAAACACACACTTCGTTAATTTTAACCAAGCGTTAATTTATGCAACCAATTGGTCGTCTGGCAAAGTTTATGCGGACGCATAGCAGAAAAAACTGGCGACTTTGCTAGTAAAAAGACGAATTTGGTGACCCTAGGCCTTTTGCGGCCTCATGGCGACAGCTTCGTGCTTTTCCCTCTCAGTGGACCTTAGAGCGGCATCTGGGACCACTCGGTTTGCTGCTTGCATCAAGGTTTGTTTGAGAATTCTTGTCTCGAAATTAGCTCTATGCAAGCTATGGCAGCCGCGTTGTCATTTTATAGTACCCGAGCGTTTTTGGCAGGAGGGAGACCGATTTACGGAGGTGAAAACTGTTAACACCAAAGAGCGAATGCATGGCCTTCCATACATGTGGCGCAGTCAGCTGATAGCCACCAGCGTTACTAACAAGATTAGGGAATGGCGCTGCGGCAGCTGGACGTATGAAAAGTATTTCATTTCTTACTTTTTTTTTTTGCAGACAGCAAGCTTCTTGGTTGTGTAAAAGAACTCTCTTGAAAATAACGCCGAAAACTTTAAGTGAGACGGGAGTATTACCCACATTTCAAGCCTTTGCGTGCGTAGAAAAACTTCGCGGTGCTGATAGTGAACGACTGGATTAAGGCCGAAATCAAAAATTCACTTGTTAACAGCCGAACGTAATTTTGAAAACAGGCGTTAGCTGCTGGCGCCGTGAGGGACTGTTGTCACATGAGTCCGCTTGCGTATCCTACCCCAAAGAGAACGCGGGGTATGCTATCGGCGAGGAGGTCGTTCTACAAAGACAAGCACTTATGTGCTATAGAGGATAAACAAAAGGCAAAAATGCATTAGTTTGTATGGCGCGTGATCGCGGTAAGTGAGCCTATTTTAAATAATAAAGTTGTGGCCCAAAAAGGTACAGTGAAACTGAACCATGCTTATTCAAGGAGCAAGATTACGCCGTTTCGAGACGTATCGAACCATATCCGAGCTGTAAACGTCGGTGCTAAATTTAGAGAGAGAAGGGGGTAATGACGGCCGTAAACTAATGTTCTACAATACTAACGGATGAAAAGGGCGGTGAAAAATGGAAACGAGTGAAAAAGGTGGAAACTGGTGTGCTTTTGGAAACGAGTACACATTTCTACAAATCAGGATTCGTACTTAGCACTCCAGGTGAAGGAATGGATTGTTCGCAGGCATACGTTAGCAATTGGGGACTGCGAGGGGCTCCCCCATTTAAGCGGACCAGGCTCTAAGATGGCTTTTTTATTTTCATGGCACTACTCACACTTGGAACAAGGTCGTGCAGAATTGAGCGATGCGAAAGAGAAATGGCGGGTTTGAAGTAGCACAGTACAAAATTTTGAATTTCCCTTGCTTTCGTCGTTGTGGTTATAGCCACATTAGACATCATCTACAAGGTTGGCGACCACGACAGCAGTTATTTTTTTATGGCACCTTTTCAATCTATCCTGCGGATTGGCTCAGGCATAACATATATCCTCCGTAATCCTGTTTCTCGCATTGTCTATGGGCAGTAAAAGTAGAACGCGCTTTGAGCTAAATTAACGACACCCGGCCGATATTGGCTTCTTTAGAACGGATTGTGTTCACAGAATGAGCTTGGTGGAATGCTGAATCATAAAAAGCAGAACATGTGCAGCTTTCCCGCTCATGGCAGTCCTTTCAACAGTGATTACTTTGCAGTTTTTTAGCGAAATGAAAATGTTATTTTGCACAGCTAATATTTGAGGTGAATACTTGCTTTGCGCACAGTTTCAAGTCGCGCACGTTGCGCGACTGGGTTCCTGAGCCATGAGAACTATCCCATAGAAATGCATGGGGAGTTAGATTTGACAGCGAATTACACAAAAACATATTCAGAAACATGAAATGTTCTTTTAGCGTTTTAATCTTCACGTTAATTTCTAACTTTATGCCAAATATCATTTTCCTAAAGTGGTTTTTCTAGCTTCCCGAGAGGTTGTAATTTCGAGCGAGAAAGTTGGGTATGAAGAAAGTGCAAGTGCCCGAATACATTGATCCGAAAGATTCCTGTCGCAAGTAGTTGTAAACAAAAAAGCGCAAAACTGCCGTAGAGACAATACTCGGGCAGCGAAGTATAAGGTTTTCTGGAATTTTCACTAGCGCTTTATATGAATATGGCTCTAGTCACTACTCGTTTGTATACTTGCTGCGCAACATTCTTTCCTTTGCTGTAAAGTCCCTCCTTGACAGAAACTACAGGATTGGACTCTGAATGTCGTATTAGATTCCAGCTGTTTCACTGAAATGCAATTACGAATGAGGAATCTCCGGCACTAAACAGCCGAAGCTATTTTATTTCACCCAGAATATAATACTGACATTGACAAGTCCGCAATAGTAGACAAACAAAATAGGAGAAGTGTAGGGGAACCTTCTGTTCGTTTTTTTTTTCGGTGCTTCCCGCGCCATCCACGTGAATGCCCGTGTGCCCAGTACAAAGAAACAACTTCGGGAAGGTGCCTCGGGCGTAGCTTTTGCGCGCATCAAGTCTTCGAAGTAAAAAGCTTTCTTCAAAACATCGCCCTTGAGTTTCCGGCGCGATGACCTCAATATCTGTGCAGTTTCCACGTGCGACGTGGTGGCCAGACGTCTATGAAATGTCTCCGCTGTCGCTGCCACGTTCTTCCATACGATGCCCCAACCCTTTTTATTCGCAGAAGCAGCGCTGCAAAAAGATGCAACAGGCTAAATTGAAGGTATCTCTGAGCTGCGAATCTCAAACTCAAATAAGCGCGGGTATGCTGCACTTTACAGCTCCTCGTTCATTTTTCTTTAGCTCATTGTAGGCGACATTCTAGCAACGTTGCGACATCCCCAATTCTTTGGCTAAACTCTCACTATCATCTAGACAACTTAGTATCCAATATTCCTGAAAAGGGTGTTTGTGGGCACACAACATCGCGGCTGAGGCAGGCATACATTTAAGGAAAGTGGGTTGCCCCTTGGCTGCCTTTTGGAGAACAATGTGCGTTTTATTTCTGCAGCGCATAACGACAACTCACATGAAACAAGCGGAGAAACAAAGTCTTGAGGAAGAAATTAATGAAAGAAGCACGATGTACGACCTAAAATTTGGTGTGGTTAGCGATGGTGTTTACGTTTGCGTGCTCGGCGGATACGTTCCTGCGCAGAAATAAATTGTGTTTGTTGATTTGGGGGTTGTCACATTTATGTGCAGAAGGCTTCGTTTGTTTGTATTGATCGCCTATCCTTATCATTTCCGTTTGGATGTTTTTCTTGTCTACCAGTCATCCACATAGTCTGTATTTCCTGCAGCCTACGTATACGGGTTCAGTCATTCCATTGCTTGCAAAAAAACGTGGTGCTTCTGTCGTGCAAACGCTCCTGCATAGGATAAACAGGACGCTGCCTGAATGAATGTTTGAGAGAGCACGCCAACAAAGTCAGGTCTTCTACAGGCGGCACGCTGTCAGCGCACTGCGCCTCGTGAGGCTGCACCCCCCGGTTCACAGATTACGCCACACTCACCTCAAACGGTATTCGAAGGGAAAGGAAATTCTTCGAAGCCTTTTAAATCAACAGGAAAGGCAACGATTGCATCAGCGAACCATCCTTGTCCCTGCTGGATAAGGAAATTGCTTTCCTACGTGGCTAGTCGTGTTCAAATTGTCACGCGGCGGGAAAAACTGTCGTTGCCATACTCGCTAATCTGTCGCTATGTGTCGGCGAATGTTTCACAGTTTTACCGATAAGCATTTTAGCTTCGCCCCTCTCATCATCATTCACTTTGTGGAGATGGCGGGATTTTTTTATATATTTTCTTGCGAATTAAAATCGCACAGTTGTTCGTCAGCGCTTGTGTCGTCTGTGACTCCCTTATTCCCGTCTTCCGCGCTGTTTTCAAACAACAAAATACACAAGGCAAAAGCTCTGCCGACCGCCTTCACAGCCAGCCACCACACATGAAAACCTTCCCCACATCGCCATTGTCTCTGGCTTTCTAGAGGTAACCCCTCTCTACCAAGTTGGCCTAGACACACCGTACTGTCTACCCGACGAGACCACTACCACGATCATCTAGACTCGCAGCCACTGCGACGTTCCGTAGAATTAAGCGGCCCACACCGCAGCCCGAGAAGGCAACTCCCGGGCATTTCCCACCGTTGGTCAAGTGATTCAGCCACCTCGCTCGTTTGACACCGATTTCCAAATGCCCTCGTAGACGTACAGGTCCCTTCTATATCGATAAACTCTTACTCGGTGCCCCTAGCCAACTGCACAACCAAATCCAACCAACCAGCAAGCCGGCACCATTTCGAGACAGGTACGTACTATAATCAGGTGTCATGTTCCACAAGATCGCACCCGCTTTCTTCCCCTGTCAATGCCCACACTGCGACAGCCCACTCATTACATTCCACCGGGCATTCTCCTGTCCCCCATCGTCTTATTCCCTCCTCGCCCTCGAGCACTAGAAGGTAGTTTTCCAGCCCGGACTCGGTCTCCCATTGCGCCTTGATCTCTCGGGCCGTCGAGTTGCCCCGGTCACAGTGAACTTTAAGAGGAAGGTGTTTCGTTTGGAGCGGATTAGGGGGATCCCTTTTGCTATGAATATTTCTGCCGAGGAACTCCTGTTGTGAGCAGCGTCCTGGCGGCCGCTGCTTGCCAAAGTTTTTAAGAAGTGTTGTTTGGGAAATTAATCCTTATTTATTGCCCTCAATAGTCCTATTTCTTCCCTTTAGGACAGAATGTTTTATGAAACCCGTCAAAAAACTGTTTTATTTGATTTAACATCTTATAGGTGGCTCTGACTCCAACAGGAGTTCTGTGGGGAACGCCTGCGCTCCATACAATTTTTCATCGCAAAAGACGCCCGCGCTCTCCACTGGCTTTTCGCCCGGACGACACACCTTACTTTCTAGTACACTGTACCCCAGTGAAGAGGTATGCTAGACTAGGGACGCTTCACCACCACCAACTTCCATTTTTCTGTTGCTCCAATAAACGTTCACGACTACTACTACATTAAGGCGAAAGCACTAATACTGCATTCTCAAGCGCGCGCACTGGGAGGGCAGAAATAGGGAGTTAATAAAACCAAAGCCAGCCTCCCCGCTCTGCAAGCCTGATGTCATTGCAAATCTGTCTTCATCTCGCTAAGCTAAACTCGACGAGCGCCGAATAAGAAAATTAGAACCATTTGCCCTGTGTGTATATACGGTGCTCGTCAGCAGAAGACCAAATCAAAGGTAAAAAGAGTGCATAAGGGCTTTATTTGTACAGTGCCCCCTTCCGTTTTTGCATACTTCATCGACCTCAGCGGCAAAGTCTCTGTCGAGCGCTTCCTCGCCGTTGAAGACCTTCGCTGCTCCTTCTAGGTGATTGAATTCTCGCGTGGCAGCGCACGCGCTTCCTAAAAAACCGCGTGTTCTGGATGTCCGAATCTTCCTTGGTCGCTCCATCCCCCACGTGCGTGGTACAGAGTCGGAGAGAGTTCTGCCGCCGCCGCAGCTGCGAAAAGAGTTTCATGAGCGCACCCGGTTGTCCCTAACAACGGAGAGAGTGGTGTCAGGAGCAGACGACAATCGTTATCTCAGCCAGGCTACTTGCTCAAATGCTGACTGGCACGCGCGCTCGGTAATTTCTGTTTGCTTTTTGTGAGACCCTCACGTCACGCAAGCCGACGCGCAAGACTGGGTGATGCCGGCCGCTCCCCACGAGACGGACGATCACATGCGCTCAATCTTTTCTGGGTATTTTTCTGTTTATGGATGGCGCGACCATTAGCTTAGAGAGTTCTGCTGTAAAATGTTTAAATTGCGCGAGAGGAATTTTGGAGGCGGAGATCGCCCGCCAGGAAATAGACACAGCAGTGCTGGAGGAAGAGGGCTCTGAAAAGGCGAGGCAGCGCAAGCTGTAAAAAGGCAACAGGAGCGCCGAAGCAGGGTAGGCCTCTGCTGCGCGTCGAGTGAGTGATGGTAGAACGGGGACGGACAATACGCTCCTGCAAACGGCAAACGAGAGTAACGAGCTTAGGATGGCTCTGGCAATGTTAATGGGGAAGCATGGACTTTGGAGGAGGGCGGTCAGTGGGCTGGTCAAGTTGTGACGGGTGCAGCCGCAAAGTTCAAACGGATGGTAAAAGCGGCGCCGCGCCAGCAAAGTTGATCAGACGGTTGAGCAGCAGATCAACTGAATGTCCAACTGCGCTTTCGCCTTCACATTCTTAGAATACCCTGAGCATCCCCGTCACATTTTTTGCTGTCCGTCTTGGAGAGTATATCGGCGCAGACACAGAGAAGTCGTAAGCGTTTCGTTGGGACCATTGGCCACGTGGAAAGAATGTAGTCGACATTTTCTGCCTTTCTATCTCCCTAAATCTCTCGTGATTGTTCTGCAAAGCGGAATGGACAATAATCCGAAAAATAAAACCCAAAATATTCTATCGAAGGTAAAACTTCCTAGCGTTATTGCCTAGAGATGTGAAGTACAAAACTATAGCTTCTTTAAATCTGGCATTTCTAAATTTCTTATGCACAAGAACGACATGACGCTATCGTGCGAGGCCCTGTCAGCTCTAAACAGCAACCCTGCTCATACATCTGTTTGCGCCCTAAAATATGACGCTTGAAAAACTCCAGTACAGGCGCATCTAAGTCGACATTAAGGTTTGAGGGAGTATGAGGGCACAGAAGACCACAAATTACGTCGCACAACCACTGTACAATGATGATGCCATCTATAGGCACAAAAAAAGTTTACCGCAAATATTTCTTATGGCCACCATGAACAATGTCGAGCAGTTGTCGTTATCTTGTTGTTCTTCAGTGAACATTCCCTTGGTCTAGGTATGGCCCTTTTTCATGCAGAGCAGCTATTACGTACAGGAGCTACACCACGAAAGAACCATGGACGGGAATCAGGCACCATCCATTTCAAGTACGACCTCAAGATCATTCATAAGGGAACCCGAAAAAGAATTGCCGGTGCATCTAGAGCTTTTCAGGCGCCATTGAGATCTAGTACAGTAAAAAAAAGCATTGATAACCAAAGCGGAATGTATGCGTAATTTTTATTAAATCTCTGGCGTTCAGTGTATACTACGCGGCCTTATAGAAAATATATTGAGCAAAGTATCATGTCGACTTTGAAAATACTGCATGAAAGTTTTATCTTTGATGTCGGAGAAATTCTCTCATTTCGTTTTCGCGAGTACCCCGCCTTGAAAACAACCCAAAGAAAACAGTTCGGTATAATAACCGACCTTTTCAAGGAGCACGTCCGAAATGAGGCACGCGTTTTTTCCTTTCCACAGCCGCTTAGAGGCAGGCTTAATGACAGACGGGAGCAGTATGATATGGAATGTTGGCTGTTTAAATGAAAAAAAAAAAACATAAAATGCCGTGTATCAAAATGGCGCAATCAATAAAGTAGCCTTGTTCCCAGTATGTGAAACATTGTTCTATAATATGCGGGCAAAAATGAAGTTTTTTTGTTGCGGTCAAAAATATTGTCCGCTATTGTTGCAAACCGCTGTAGTCCGACAGTAGCGTTTAAATAAATTATAGGCTTTTGCTTGTCCTAAAACGGCTCCTTCTTTTGAGTGATTGTCTTCGGGATCCACAGGGAACTTGTCGAGACAAATTTCGAATGAAAGCATTTTCTTTAAAATGGCAGTGCGAAGCTGAAGAAAAAGGAATGCTGATATATCGTATGACAGCTGGTGTCTTGATGTAAGTCATTCTAGAATTTTTATATGTAGACATCAGCAATATAAAAATTTATGAAGCACACCGCGCTGCGCCATTTCACTACTGTTACAGGAGTATATGGTCATGACACAGGATCATACTGCACGTTTCTAATTTCATTATAAACGTACGGTATGATCCTGCGCAACAAATGTCAAATAACCTAATATTTGAATGCCATGGCGTTTCGCTATTAACGGAAAATTTAAGCGAGGACTTTGGCGCCGGCATGATGGAAAAAGGCCTTAAGTAGGACATGTATGGTAAGCCCAGGTGGGGGGAATACCCTTTTTATTTGTTCATCCAGCGTTGCAATTACTGAATTCAGAGTTTTCAAGACAAGCTATATATGATATTGGCAGACATAATACTGTTAGTATATATAAAAATACGTGAAAGTTGTTCAAGATGCAAGGTATGTGCACAGCACGACGATGAATATGAATGCAACATCGTTTGAGAGCGCAAAATAATCGCAAGCGAATCCCCTAACTAAACAAAGAAACCCTGCTTGCGCACAAAAACAATGCGCTTAGCACAGAGCAAACTCTAGGTTATCTCATGAGCACTTGTCTAACTTCATATGGTTCACCAGTCTGGTCTACGTTCTCCACGTCAGAACTCCAAGTTTCGTTGCCTAAAATAGATTGACGTAAGTTTTCGTGGGCCGACTGGTGAGCTGCTTCGTCCAGGTGGGTTGGGCAATGCCTTTGTTCGTTGCATGAAGAATGGTTGGATGGAAACCGCCTTCTGGATTGTCCCGAATAGGGGGAATTAATAGTGCCTCCTCCTGCTCGACTTGAGCGTAGGTGGTACCACGTCTATTCGCTATTGCATGAAGCTCTCGTATCATATCAGTCTTCTTTTTTTTTCGGGCAAGTCGCGGGAACGCGAAAATAAATGCGTTCCTTTCACTCCCACGTTTGCGGTGGTGGACTCATTTGTCGTCGTGTTGTGAGCGCATTCCCGTGAAAGTGCCTTCATATTTGTTTGCCCCAACTCCAAATAAAGCTTAACCAAATGTGGGCAAAAATGATTTGCTTTGTTTCTTTTGCAACCGCTTTTGAGGTCCCCGCACTTGCTGTTTTCTTGGCACAGTTTTCAAATACAGGTTACTCGGACGCATAACGATCTTTCTCACAAGCCATAACTTCCTTGTTTGTCCAACAAATGTAAAGAATCTACGGACGCTATTTTGCAGTGGATGCTACGACTTGAGAGAAGTTTTGCACCACAAGCCACTCATTTCAGGTGCATCAGGGCATTTTTAAGGGCTCAGAATACCTAAAATAGTTTATGCCAAAGTGTTCAAAAATACGGCCACCAAAATTGATACGTCACTCCCAGCTGCTGCGTGCCACGTGTAAACTAATTCCCGCAGCATGCCTGAGTTTAAAGAAGTAATTTGGTACTCGCGTTACAAGTTCACAATTCGCAATTATTACCGCTATTTGTGTGACCCTCGTCGGCTACCTGTAGCTCCATGGTAGCGTAAAATGTAAGATTCTTTCCGGAACATTTAAAGCGTTCATAGCTTTTTTATGGAAACGCACGAAGGGTTACCTGTCAAAGCCCTGCAAAGGAAAGCTTGACATCCACATTTGTAGTCGTACGGCTGCATTCACGTGGATGTCAAACTTTCCTTTGCAGAAACTTACTCCACCTTGGGGATTTCCTCTAAATCTGGTCGATTAACACCTGCCGTTCACTTCGAGTTGTTAATCAATTCGCTCTCGTGCTACGAACGACTATCCTCCTGGTTAGCTCAGTTGGTAGAGCGACTGCTCCGGTTAAGCGGTGGTCCCGGGTTCAAATCCTGGAGCAGGAAGAATTTTTCTTCAACAGCGAAGTTTATGTGGAAGCTGAATAGCTTTCCTTTGTAGCCGTACGGCTGCATTCAGATGAATGTCAAACTTTCCCTTGCAGAAACTTACTCCACCTTGGGGATTTCCCCTAAATCTCGTCGATTAACACCTGTCAAATCCCTACAGCCTGACACTTTGTTCCGTTAAGAGCACATCCATAAGAGCACATCAAACTTTCGCACTTGGGTCCGAAATATGTTCGCCTTTCCTAATTAATAATCTTGACGGTTTAGATTGTAATGTTTTGCTGCAGTCTGTTGGAAATGCCCAACTAATTACCTTGGGCTGATGGCGCATTTCCAGAGTCACCTGGAAACAAAAATATGAGCTGATTTATTTTCGAGAATGTGGTACAATGGTTGAAAGGTAAAATTACCCTTGTGTTTTAGCAGTGCAGAGAGCAAAAAAGAGACTAACTGAGAAAATGAGCGGCAAGCAAATTCTAATTCTGCTGCAAGCTGATAGTGCCATTTTTGAAGACTCAGATGCGAACGGGTGGAGAGCGTGGTCATGCATGTCGTGTAAGCATGGGCAAGGTTTCTGTCGTTGGCGTGAAATGACCCTTCGTACAAATTTAGCCTTCCACAGAACTATTCATACTTTGCCCATGTCTCGTATGGGCATGAGTGATATAGTTGGGTGGGCATGCACCTAACGAAAATAACATTTTTGATGTTTGATCAACATAGAACACTCTAAGTAGGAACCGCTGCTTTGGACTCTTATATAGTTTTTGCTAGAATTTGTGTAAATACAAAGGTTCATGATGCAGTATTTCAGAGCTGCTTTCTGTTCCTAATTAGGCTGAGGGGCATTGGAACTCAAATGGTATGCATCCAAAAACGTATTATCGGAAAGCTTTTATGACTTGTGAAGTTTATTTAGTTTTAAGGTAACTGTAATGCAGCTGCTATCTAATACGGCCAATGAATAGCACCCATTAATAGCTTGAAGTACCATATCCGCACGGGAAAGCCACACTGCCGACAGGGAACAACATACTTTCGTCCGAGCTTCCACCTTTTAAGTTGCAGTATTGTACGCTGTTTGTCATGTGCTTAAAACCGGCTGCGAGTAAAGTCGCTAGCTAAAATGGCGTAGGCAGGGATTATTCACGGGCAAAATATGGTTGTAAAGGCTTTTAGGACGACAGGTGTTAATAGATGGGTTGGCAGGCAGCAACAAGCTAAAGACAGGCCACCAAAAAATCTCTCCACCAGCTGAGAGGCCGACAAATTAGTTCCTTTTCCATTAGTTCCTTTCGAGGTACTTTTGTTGGAAGTGTGTGACCTAGTAACGTCTTGGGTTTAATGACACCAGCACAAAAAAAAAACATCATAAGCGGTATGGTGAGAGGAAATCGGTGAATGGTCTTTACTTAGTCGGAAATTAGTAATGTTCACCAATAATGTGCGCGTAAGAATTCTATAACAGATGGGTCTAATGGCATCTAACAAAAATTATAAACACGTGGTAAGGTCACGAGTAAATTTACTAATTTTGCGAAGTTTTAAGCTATTTCCGTTAGAACTTTGTGACCTGATGGGCTTTCCACTTTATTCACACCAGCAAAAATAAGGATCAGGAACGTGAATGGTCAAAGTCAGTGCATACCTGTAGTTAGTTGTGTTGACCCTTCGTAATGTTTCACAAAATGCCTTTCGTTTATTAAATCGACAGTGAATTTATTTATTAGCGTCGAACTGAAATTTTGTGAACCTGGTTTCAGTTTACTGGAGCATAAAGTAGATATTTAAAGCCACTGCGGGAACTACCAAACTTTTGCGTGATTTGGATAACATCCTGTTTTTTAGTTTTCCTGCATAAGAAGACGCTACGTGTGTTTCGCCGACCGTTTTTATTTTTAAGATAAATAATATGTTAGATGATTATTCTTGTCACTGTAAAAGAGAAACCACTGCTATTGATCTACAACGATAAATAATTTAAAAATTCTTCCGCGAAGTAGAACCATCTTTACTGATCTGGAAAGGCTAAAAATGTTTTCAGAAAAGTTAAAAACGTTTTTCCACCTTTGATGTAACCTTTCAGATTTTTTTCCTTTCGGCCTTCATCTGGGAAGTGCACCTTCCAAAACTTAGTTGAGGTCACGAAGAGAGAAAGAAATATTTCTTCAGGGCCTTTTTGTGGAAAGGCCAAATGCTAAGATAAGAGTGAGCAGCTCGAAACGCCAAGCACTCTTGCAATGGCTGTACATTTTACAGTTATCTTTTTAGGGGGCCATACGTTTTCTCCAATATGGGCCAAGAAAACTATCAAGCGATTTCTCAAGTTCTAAATTTAAACGCGTCACGTTAAAAAAAATTATGGCATCGAATGGGCACTCCTGAAATCTATGGCTTCGATGTGCGTCTCAGAAAACGGGCAAAAGTGTTTGCTACCTTCGAAATAAAGGTGTTTCTAGTTTTTTCTGTTGGTTGTTTTCTAAGGCTTTTTTTTACTCGGCCTTTTTATGGTGCGTCTCGACATCTCTCTTCCTTTTCCTTACCCCCCCCCCCTGACTATGACCGTTCCCTACTGAGCTAATTTCTTCCATCATAAAAACACTTTATTTTCGTGACAGTTTTCTTATTTGCTTAACTAAAAACTTGTGGGGCAAGGCTACACTGCCTACCATAAGGAGAACCATTGTGATTGATCCATAAGCAGGAAGACATCAAATAGCATTAAAGAAGAAGTTTCATGATTTTGCCTCTACCGAAAAAATGGTAACCACAGGTTTCAATAAAAAACTTCGAAACATTTCCCGCACTTGCTGCCGTTATTTAGCATTCTCTATGTTGTCTGCCTTTACAGAAAGCAGCACACCTTACAAACTTGAGTGAGGAATAAAACTTGAAGCCAATATATCTTAGAGGACATCAAGCATTCGAGATAGCGTCGATGAACTCGCTCGAGATAGCTTTGATGAAGATAACATTGATGAATTGACAAACTCTCTTCGCTAACCTATTCCTGGTTCCAATTTTCATCGCCCAAATACCAGTTCACCACGTGGATAAACTCACCAGCTATAGAAAGGGTCGAGAAGAATAATGGGGTCAAATACTCGACAATGAATAGCACAGGTAAGTTACATTAAAACTACGTATTGCTGTTCCTTGTTTGGCCAAGAACAACATTTTTTGCGGTGCACGGAAACGCGGATTCCTTTTTCAGTCATTGTACCTGCACATGTACTGTCACTAGGTCGTGAATGTTTCCCTTTCTCGTATTATGATGAATATTATATGAATATAAAGTTTGCTTCAGACTTCCGCCATGAGGTCCTTGAGTCCTAATTGCTTTTTTTCTACAACACTCGGGAACGGCCTTTTGAAGTCAAAGCAAGTTGCCAAACGGTAAAACGGTCAGGAACAGTTTGCGATGGCCTATTTTTTTCTATTTCGTGGAAGAGCTTGACCGTGTGAATGGCTCAAGTTGCATAAATTGCGTTGCGCGTGATCGCCATGGTCATTCGAACTGCGTCAGTAGGATTAATCCCTAAAATCAACGTTTTCTTTAGGCTATGGGGTTGGAACTTTGTTTCGTCGACTGCAAACACTGTGGATTAAATTCCTGATTGTTAATCAGATTTCCCATGTGTGCGCTCGCAAAAAATGTGCCCGTTTACTGTTTCTTTTTTTTTTTGCAGGTGCATTCGTTCAACAAACCATGCGCGTCCAACGAACCATGAGGCGAGGAACGAGGTGGAAGGAGACTACGGGCCAAATGGAAAGAAGATCGCCGGCGCAGAGAAAAGCAGATCTCAACTTGACGGGGAAGAGCATTCTTTCAATTAATACTTAGCCTTGAGGTACTGTTTTTTTTACGTTCTGGTAATATAAAGACAACTCGTGACGCCCTTTTTATTCTTAAGGATCCAGGTAATTTTGTTGAGATTACCTGAGGAACACTGCTGTAACGCGAGGATGGAGGGAGCGGGGGAGGGAGGGTTCCTGCATCGCTGCCGTTTATACGCTGGTGCATGAAAGCAATTAATTACAGGAGATGTCGCATCTCCTGGGAGCATGCCCAACAAAATTTTTATAATCTGCATGTGATGGGTGTGCAACACTCGTCACTAGAGAGATTCACTTCGCTTTTCATTTGCCGAGTACCGCACAGGATATGTCACGCCTCGCATGAAAAGGAAAATAGGTAAGTAGGGAAGTAACCCATTTATATGTTATGAAATTATTGAATAAATTTTAAAAAGAAAGAAAAATGAACCATGAACTCACAAAAAATATAAATAAACAATTCCGAGAAACGTTCTGTCGTTACACCAGGCCCACATGATAAAGAAAACAATTGAAGCCCGGAAACAGCGACAAAAACCAGAAAAAAATAAAAGCCCATTTTATTTAAAAAGAAAGATGGTCAAAACGTGAAGCTCTCTCTACCACACAAATGAAAAGATGATCATCGGAGCACAGATACTGTGAAAAAAGCAAAAACAGGGCTCGCCCGGAATCTGCACAAAAATCTGTGAGCGGTGAAGTGAGCAATTTTTTCTTGTTGTAATAGTGTTACTGCAAAATATTGGCCTGAAAAAAACAAAACAAATCAAAGTGGGAT
This sequence comes from Haemaphysalis longicornis, assembly GCF_048455015.1. Taxonomy (NCBI): domain Eukaryota; kingdom Metazoa; phylum Arthropoda; class Arachnida; order Ixodida; family Ixodidae; genus Haemaphysalis; species Haemaphysalis longicornis. The sequence continues at coordinate 148,694,555 of NW_027526204.1, read as the reverse complement.
GAAGCGGCATAGGAATGGCTATGCATTAATGGACTATTCCTGAGAGCGAAGGCATCAGAACCCGATTTTGCGAAAAATCGTTGTTGTTGTCCTGTCAAGAGAATGGCCACCGCTCTAAAGAATAAATAAAATGCATTTCAGTTCCATGGCATTTCAACGGGTTTCTCAGCAGTACAAGCCCAGTCAGCAACTAGTGCGCTATGTGTGCACGTTGCCAGCGCGATGGGAAAAAAAACTAAAACCATGTGAGCGTGGCGTGACAAACGAAAATACAAGCACGAGAGTACAACCAGTGCATCTCTGCCCCAATCAGGAGTAAATATTCATCAAACCTTCTGGAAGGCTAATGGTTACCGACCTACGTTCTGAGCCTAACAAGATGAACTTCTTGCTACGTGCGGATTGTGGCTTTGTTGTCGGTTGAATGAAGATAGAGCCAGAACCGATAAAGAGTTTAGGTTTACGGAGACAACGTGGCTCGTAGTGGGGACAGTATTAGCCAAAAAAGGGGCGATCATTGTTAGAAGTGTTGGTGAGGAGATGGAAGAGTTGAAAGCAAAAGCCACGAGCGAAGTCCACGCCGTTGCCGGTTGCTAGTTGGTTCATGGAAAACTTTGTGAACCTTCCCATTGGACGCTTGTGCCGCGTGTGCGACCGTCCTTCGTTCCATGGTTCACGAACGACTCGCCTTCTTAGGACTAGTATAAATAAATAAATAAATAAATAAATAAATAAATAAATAAATAAATAAATAAATAAATAAATAAATAAATAAATAAATAAATAAATAAATAAATAAATAAATAAATAAATAAATAAATAAATAAATAAATAAAAATAAATAAATAAATATTCTATTCAATACTACCGCACTTGAAATTGGCACTCGCCTCAATACCTCGGCAAAGTTGGCGCGGCTCACTCAATCTCACTCACGAATATTTTTTTCGAATCACCACTCCCTCAAACTGAGCAGCACTCAATGCTGAGCAGCACATCTGCGCTGACTCGAACTCACAGTGAGCGCAAAACTTCAACTCCCTCGGACTCAAAACTCAAATTGTACTCAAACTCAAAATGCACTCAAACTCAAAAGTTACTCAAACTCAAAATGTACTTAGTACTCAAAAAGTACTCAAAAAGCAACTCAAAATGCACTCTAACTCAAAATGTACTCGGAACCTAAAATGTACTCAAAACTCAAAATATACTTAAACTCAAAATGTACTCAGAACTCAAAATGTACTCAAACTCAAAATGTGCTCAGTACTCAAATTGTACTCAGTACTCAAAATGTACTCAAACTCAAAATGTACTCAAAACTCATAATGTACTCAAACTCAAAATGTAATCAGTACTAAAATGTACTCAAACTCAAAATGTACTCAAAACACAAAATGTACTCAAACTCAAAATGTACTCAAAACTCAAATTGGACTGAGAACTCACTCGGTCTCAGGCGTACTCAAACTCCGCCGGGGTTGACCTCACTCAAGCTCAAACTCATCATGCTACACTAGCCTCGCGCTCATTCAAACTCAAACTCACGTTGAGTTTGAGTCCAAATGAGCCTAAGTGAGTGGACTCATGAGTGAGTCAGCCGACTTCTGCTCGCCTCACAGCTGTGTTGTTGGTTGGGAATGTTTTGAATGAGTCCTAAATTTACCTTTGCCATTGCCCGCACGCACGGAGGATGTATTTAGTTTAATCTTGTTCATATCCAACAACAGCCATTCGAAACTACAAATAGAGTAGGAACACCGTAGCTCACACTGCATAATTGAAGATGTGTTTACTGCCCAGGTATTTAGTGTTTCATTGTCATCCTAATCACTGCCTGCATAGACTGGAGGATAAATTGTAAAAAGAAATAAAAGCGTTATCTCTGAAATGTTTGGCGTTTAGAGCTGAGCATGAGGGTAAGAGGTTACGCGATGGTATTGCGAGGCTTGCAATACCAAATAGGAGGGCACATTGACAAGGGTTCTGAACGACTGAAGGGTATTATCACGCTGACGTTCTGAAAAGTCACGCACCAAACGCTTCCTGATCAGCAAGATACGTCCGAGTAGACTTGTTAGAAGCTACATATTTTCCCTGTTCTTTTCTTATCTCAAGGGTGCTATCATACGCGTGCCTTTCTCTAAAGATTTCCCCCGTTGCGATCGTTCAACCACACTCTTAGCTGCTCATTTCTGAAAAGCCCCACATGCAAATTCTCCAGATTGGAAATTCAAGTGCTCCCCTTCTCTTCCAGTCTTCCAGTACCTCTAAGCGTGCAGGAGTAAGATAAAGGTTGCTTCGTGGCATGTTGTTCAGAAATTTTCCGTGGACATCAATCTTTCATTTTATCCGCGCGTGCGGCTGTATTCAGCGTAAAGATAAAGTACCCGCCGCGTTCATGTCTTGTTGTTGCTGCTATGTTCCGACTATAAAGAATATTTTTAACAATGGTATGTAAGCATGGTTGCACCTGAAACTTTCTTTTTTGGAATGTAGCGCGGCGCTCCTTGCATGAAACAAAGTCTATGTACATTGATAGAGAATGCGAAGCAGCTGAAAGGATCTTCCTTTACATATGCAGATGAGTACTTATTTTCGTGCATTTTATCCACTATTTCGGATTCCCCGATAGCAAAGGAATACTTTTTCAGGGTGATTGCCGCAAAAGATGCTTTTTCTGGCACGTACATGTCACACAACCATTCCACACTTTACCGGAACTTCACTTGCCGGGGTTGCCATAATTGAAGCACAGCGACTATCTCCTCACGTGTCAATGTGAATCCCGCCGTTGTCGGCCCCCCTCAGCCATCTTCCCCAACACCCGACCTGTGGCTTCATTCCTGTCACTCCCTCAGCGAAAATTGCCGAGCTTCCTTAAAGGGGCCATGAAGACAAAATAAACGTTTGGTTGATTCCAAAGGCTCCAGCGCTTTTACGGATGCAAACGATGCTTCATTCACCTGGAATTTAATCAATTTAGGTTAACAGTTTGATTTTCCGGCTAAATCGTGTGTTTTCACGGTCTGCAATGAAATCACGGGAACCGACCGCTCTGCAGCCGATTGCGCACGGCAGGGCTAGAGCTGCGGCGTTCGCGCGTTTATTTGCATTTCTGAACCTACATGGCAACACCGGACCGTGGTAAGCCATTTTCTGCCTTTGGTTTGTTTTTGACCGTATTTAAACCCGGCTTGTTTTTGTACTGGTAGAAAATAATCACTTCGTGAAACATAGTGCTCGCTGGATAAATATGGTCCCGTAAGACACAGTTGGTTGCGTCAATCGGCCAGTGTCGTCTCAGACAACCCGAGTGCCCCGCAGTCCTGTGCAGCTAAACCAATCTTAACGCACGCAGTACGGATCCGTACTTCTATGTGTACATGTGCTTTCGTAACTTCCACTGTTTGTACCACCATTCTTATTGCTTTAAAAAGAATGTGGCCTAAATTTAAGTACAAATAGCTCGTTCTGCATGCTTACAAGCTCAGCCTAATTGGCGTTTGCTTTTGCCGGCGTCCGCCAATCGCAGAGCAGGCTGGGATAACATCATGCGGGACATACGCTAGTAGGTCACGTGGCCATTCCTTGTTTTCCTAATTATACAACTTATTTGAGTGACGTTTACGTTAAACGTGGTGTCAGTATGATTCTAACGAGGCAATATTTTGAATCAACCAAACTTGCGTTTTGTCTTCATGTCTCCTTTAACGATTTTCCTATAGCACGCACAAGGAGTATTTCCTTCCAGCATAGGTAAAAGCCCGATGCTTCCGGTGCGGTGCAAAACGTTTATTAAACGTTTGTACATGCCGAGGCTCACCTTCAAACTGACCGGAAAAATAGAAAACATTTTTGCAATTATAATGCGTGGAATTGACCTAAGAGAACATTACAACAAAAAAATATACCCGTCTTCGAAAAGTAATTGTCTTTGCGGTGTTCGTTTTGAAACCAGGGGTGTTCGTTTGAAAACCCATGATTCCACTTCTCGGTTACCAGTGCAGAACGACGCTGCCCTTTAAGCAGTTGCACCGCGGCGGTCTTTCAGCAGTAGCATAGACGAATAGAAGTAGAGTTTCAAGCGAAGTGGCAGCTGGCGCTTCTTGCGCACAGGAAATTCCTTCCTTGTACCCACAAGGGAACGGAATGTCGCCAACCACAAATCACAGTAAATGCCGCCTCCCTCCTAACATTTTGCTCCTCACCTTTGTCTGCTGTGCGCGTTACTTGATAAAGTTTTTATCACGGAACGGGGCACACGCCTGACCATCCCCTCTCCCCCTAACGATGTATCACTGTGCTCGTAGACGCAGGGGCGTCATAAGTAATTTGAACAAGTATGTATCAATATCACAAAATATTGGTCTTAGTGGCTTTAAGACAGCAATTACCGGTTGACAGGAAGATTTTACTACGAGGAACGACTCATTTAAATACACACCAAAAAAGCCATGCAGTTTACGGAAGAAGACATTCCTGTAAATTTACGAGACCATTATGTTCAATTGCAGCTGTACGTAGCGAGAACATTGCGCAAAATAACCATAATGTCAAACTCCAGGTGGATGCACCTTATATACTGCTCCACACTGATGTGAGGACGTCGTTGAGGAGACGCCTGTGTATGCGTGTCGTGCTCTTGCCGATTTACTAAAGCGAAATCTTTCTCTTTTTAGGACCGATAGTGCCCTGTCAAAAAGCTGATGCATTTCTTCATAGAACGGTTGTTCGACCGAAAAGCTCTGATAAGATCTCTGGACACAGGGCGCGTATGTGAAACCAGGCTTCAATTGTGTCAAACGGGTGCACCAAAATCACTAAAATAGAATTGTTCTAGGTAACACAATACACGCATCGAAAATGAGGAACGAGTAAAATAGTATACCTTTATCTCATAAACCAAGTCATGGCATTCAGTTAGGTCTTTTGTAGGCGTGTTTACTTCGTGCCTAAACAATGGGTACATAAGTTCCTTGTTCCTTGCGATTTGGGTGTTGAAAGGTTTGAAAATCGAGTGGACGCATTTTTAGCGAATGATGAATGCGCCTTTAACATTCGTGATTCTCTCAACTTTGTTTCGGTAAGGGATGGTATATGTTTTCATTCGCCAGGTATTGCTCTCTCCCTTTTCATGAATGGCTTCTAATGTGTAATTACCGGTGTAAACCCTGAAACATTTGTTGGTCTCCCCGCTTTGCTCACCTAAGCCCCCCAGATTTGCAGCGACTTGAGTTTCCACAGGACTAGCACGGTTTATATTTTTGTACAATTGCGTGTACAGTTTTGTCGTGATTAGTGGCGTTTCCGTTAATGGATACAAGTACCCATAATTTTTTTACAACAATTTCCCCAATGTAAAAAACTTAGTCGTGTCTTGGGTCCGAAGTGGATAAAAATAAATATAATTAATCATTAACAGGTAATTATTTATTTATTATTAATTAGGAATTAGTTATTGATATATGCATTAATGATTGAATTATGAAGTAATTACTGATAAGTGGTAATATTTTCACCTGTTATCTTTGCAGCCGTGTGTTGTCTAGAGTCGCTGCTGCATCTTTTGTATGCGTGTGTCCGTGCAGCTTCCGGTTTGACATTCATTTCTTACTTAAACTTCTTCACTCTAGTTAGTTTATTCTTACTTGCAGTGAGGTAGTTAAGGGTGAACTTCATCAAAAGCCCCCAACGACAAGGTTGCCGTTTCTTCCAATTGGTTGTTTTCATCTTCAGAAGGCTCTTGATCCTAAACGTCATGTTCGTCGTCAGTCTCCCGCACGTGACTATTAGCCGAATTTATCCAAGCCATGCACTACATAACTCGCAAGTTATAGCCTGCCACATAGAGGAAGCCTGCATGATAAAGCATTGAGATGGGTAAAAAATATATCAGCCCCCCGACCAAAAAAGGGGCCCTCTCTCCTATGATCCGGAGACAGATTCTATGACTTGCGTACAGATTCTCTGGCAACGCAAGCGGTACCGTAAGAGGATTGCTGCCCGTTCAGAGGAATTTATGCGGTGCCTTCTGCCGTAAACGCCACCGCTGCCTTGAAAAAACGTCCTTGCCCTTTCGCCAAACTAGTTTTCACCGGACTACAAGTCTTCGCCTGCACACCAGCATGTCTGCACGGATGGCTCCATGAGGTGCCTATATGATAGTGCTTTCGCTTGTAAAACGTACCGCACTGAAAAGCAGATAACACGGAATAAAAAAGGTTGGAACTATTTGGGCAAGAATTGTCGTTTTCTCATTTTTTCTTGAATACTTCCAGTACTTTTTTGGGCATTCTGTTGTTTTTAGCTTCTTCGGTTCATATTCTCGGCGGTGATATGAACTTTCCTGCGTAAATTCTTTCTGATGGCTAGGGCTGTACACAGCCATATCACTTAGCAGAGTGGAAACGTCGGCCGGAAGCGTATGGACTTAAGTACGCATGAACGTGCGAGGGGTAAGGATAACTTTTACGTGATTTCTTCAACAGTGCCCGCCGCCAAAGGTAGCGCTCGACGTTACACACACACGCACAACGCCGTATGGGAATATTTATTAAGAAAATAAACCCTTAACCATTCCGATCACCAGTAACGACGTGTAAACGTTCGCTGTCCCCCGTTTACCAGCAGCACTGTATAAAATGTCCCGAAGCTTGTATTCAAATGCAAAACAAAAGAATTGTATAGTATAACATCAGTAAGGTTACAGTATGCACATATGCACTAAGGATGCCAGAAAGACAACATACGACTTTGTTTAGTTTGTAAAAACTAAACTTTGATAACTTTTTCAACTACATTCCAACCACGTAAGGCGGTTTTTTACAAAAAAGGCAAGAAATAATGAAAAAATTTAAATTTCGCGGTAGAGTCACATAAAACAGTGACGCGCTATATTGACAGCATGGCCGTAATATGAACAGAAGGGTCGTTATTTTTGGACGGCTTAGAGCTGCGTGGGCCAATCGTACAAACAAGTTTCTCTGACGTCATAGAGAAACCGCCAGAGAGCGGTTGTAGAATTCGAACTCTCCAATATGTTTTCTTTGATATCTCTGTTATATCTTTGAAGCTTTCGATCAGATTGGTATTGTTATCAGAACAAAACAGTATACTGAATGAACCAAACTTGCATGTTGCCTTCGTAGCCCCTTTAACAAGGTAAAAGGTCAACATCAGTAATATATTACAGACGCGTGCTAGAGGTAACGCTAAGAGAACACAAACTAGTTAGGGAAAATCGCCGTAAACGCAGCAAAAAAATACGAGGGACGGAAGAGACAAGGATTGGCGTGTCCGTCTGTATACAGTTTTATTAATATTTATCACAACTAGAGTCCTTCCGTATTCACAGGGGGGGGGGGGTATGGATGTACCGCTGTCTGGGGAAACGGAGTTTGGGTGTCTTGGTAGGATTCTTCCCGAGTATCGCATACCCTCTGACGAAGAAAGGTGCAATTCACTTCGCGGTATTCCGGGAGTCGACGCTGCGTGTATCGAACAGGCATGCTTGCGCTTCCCTATGGAACGGTAGCCGTGTAGCAGAGAACGTTTACCGTTAACTAGTTTCAAGACTGCAGGCCAAACTTGTTGCGTTAGCACAAATAACGTGTGCCAACGAACTGCAGCCCCGAATTGCAATACCTAATATGGGGCGGCATACTGAAAATCTAGATACAAAGAGTAACTCCACTAAACTACGATTGGTCGGCGTCATAGGCACTCATACGTGATGCATTTTTTCGAGTGCAACCGTCGATGACAGATCTGCATGACCGCCGAGGGTAATCGTGATTCTTGAAGACATCTGCCCTCCTTACAATGATAGATTGGCCCTTTCTGTCTTTCTCCAATTCTTAAAGTCAGTCACGACTAATCTCTCCCCGCACCTATTAACCGTCGTTAATATTTTCAGATAAATTCGATTAAGAGTGGTTCAAGTGTGGCTTAGGTTTCTCCATATCAGTTATAATTTGCAAATACATGCCCATCCCATGTCTGTTATAACATCCCCTGCTGAAGAAAATGTAACTGCGTATAAACTTTTAGAGTTCAAGTAGACTTTTCACCCTTTAATAACCAGGCGTCTGTGCCAGTGTCTACACCATTTCGTCGCCAGCGCCATCCGCACCTTCTATGTTTACTAACGTGACTTTTGCTAGCAAGCAGCACGCATCACTGCACGAAGCCTTTTGATGACTTCTTTTCAATTTATTTAGACCTGCTTTTTTAGCGGTTCTATGGCGTTTGTTCCAATGACGCAAAAACATTCTGAATGACCCAATGTCCCGTAGAAAAGCGGACTGGCGATTGTGCATGTTCACGAGGCCGAAAAAAAAGCTACCGTGAAATTAACTTTCTATTAAAAAGTTGATAATTCAAAGTTGATGCTTGTAATGCTGCTCGGCCGCAGTTAAACAGAAATGCGAATTTAGCGTACTTGTCCAAATGTCACGGCTTGAGCGCTCTGTATGTTGGGGGGAAAATAATGCATTTAAGGGAACTCCCTTGGCCGACAGAGGGCTTTAGTTCCTTCTGCTAGTGCCTTCGCAATTCGTTCAGGCGGGAGAGATGAACCATCGCCATTTAAGCCAAAATGACGACTAATCAGTATTAACTTCTGCAACTGGCTGTGGTACCACCTGTACTGGCTGTAGTACGACACTCGGGTCGTGCATCGCTATCGAGGCAAAAACAAAGCGGTGCATCCAAGACAACGTGTAAGGTCAGACACGTGCGCAAATCTGTTAGTTGTGCCCAGGGTATAGTTTATAAGAACGCATTGGGTTTTGGTGTGACTACATTGACCAAACGGGCCGATGTAACAATGACAGGCTGACGGAGCATAGATATGCGTGCCAATAGGCAACGGCCGCATGGTAATAGTGCCGGCCGCATACGTAACAGTCCCGACGGGTTATTGTCTGATCGTATGGAACCGTATCCGCCACCGACGGACCCACCAGAAGATGCTCGTCTGACGGATTTTTTACTAGCACTCGTGAGACTGTACACTACGAAATTAGTCCAGCAACGTAGCCTCTCCAAAGTAGTCTACAAAACAAACACACGCTTCCTCAGTGGGGTCCGAAAATCGCCAACAGTATGAACAAAAGCGAAAGCGATGCAACGTTTAAACTTACGTAGCAACCAGCCCAAGATTAAAGTGTTCTGAGGTTCATAAACGTACGCAAATCATGTTTTGCAGCGTATCTGCTAGGTGTATACGTAACTCTTATTAGATAGTGGCAGACGCGTCTGCGTAGAGGTTCTGGGCGAAACTCGCACACCGATAGCCTCTCAAAAATTTGTTGTTTTTATATGGGTCGTGCTGCAACTCCTCCGTGACCCTAAATACCCATTCGCGCAGAGCTGCACCGGCCACGTTTTTCTGAATTCATTGAAAATCAGATGCTCATAAGTGGCTTCCCACGAATAAACGCAGTTGATATTTCCATTCATTTACAATTTTCATCCAAATTACGCAGGTTGTACGCTTGGACAACTGTGTATTGTGCTATAAACGTTTAGTCCTACGGTGTACATGGCAACTATGCGAAACCTAGCAAACACGCCTCTGTGGTGTCCGAAAGATGACAGTAGAAGGAAGACTTTGGGTGTATAGGCAGCCGTTCACTTAGAACTTTCGTCGCCATCTGTCTCCGCAGTGCGATATATAGTTCTCCCACCTCCATCCAAGTGCTCCGCATCTTCGCCAGCCTCCGTCCCTTCACTCTGAGGCCACAGAGCAGTTCCGCTTTCCGTACGGTTGTTGTCATCCAGTGCGCCGTTGCGGCCAGACAAACCCCGCCAGGCGTATTCTTCGGTATTGTCCCCATCATCACGGGGTCCCGTATCGGTGTCATAAATTTGCAGACCGATTGCCACACAAAGCAGCACTGAGACAAGTCCGGTGAGCAACGCCCACTTGGCTTTGCTCCAGAACGCTACATGTTGTGGATGTTGAGACTGCGTCGAGCGGGCACCAAGTATCACCCATTTACGGTCAGCCTCCCGATGCGGCGGCACACAATTTTCCTTCCCTTCACTTTGTTTACCTTTAGGATTTAGACCTTCAAATTCACGACGAACGTCCTCAGAAACCCACGACGGTAGGCGTCTGATTTGCACGGAAATCCGTGGAGGTTGCTTGGCTGGGTTCAGCACCATCCCGAGCCGGCGGGACAATTCGCTGTCGCTCTCGCTAGAGGTGAACAAGCCTCGCTTCTCCTGCTCAGTTTCAGAAACGCCACTTTGCGACAGACTAATTTTAGCGTCGTCGCAATTGTAGTAGTAGGCAATGCCTGAACTTCCAGATGGTGTCTGTGCAACGACTGGCTGTTCCTGCTGCTCCGATGTCCCGGGCGTCGTCGGGGACAGCTCTTGTACCGGCGGAGCCTTCAGGATACCGGTGCGTCTTGTTGATGGAGGGTTATGCATTCTCGTCTGGGTAAGACTGGCCACAAGAGTTGACTCCCGGGATGACTTCGCTGCTCCTTTTGTCGTCAAATTCAAGCAGCTAACCAATTTTTTCTTCTTCCTCAAATCAGCAAAAGGAAAGCAGAGCCATGACGGCAAGTGGCCAGCGCTCTCGGATTCGAATGGCACTTCAACTACTTCAGGTAACAAAAAATCACAAGGAAACGTAGCTCGGACGTCATCGGCAGTTCCCTGTCGTGTTCCCAGAGGTGATGTTTCGGTGCAAGAGATCGAAGAGGGACTTAGGTTGAAACAGTTCCTGTCATGGTTATTTTCCTCGACAGTGGGTTTTCTCTACGAGGCTAAATTCTCAGCAGTAGAACCAGCGACACCGTCTTCGCGGACGCGCGAAAAACCTTATTGGTCGTTTCTCCGAGTGTATTACTGAACTGTGGGGCAAAAAAGTGCAAACAACCATACGAACTCTTTAATTTGCAGTTGGAATAAATGAGGTAGCGCACGTGTATACATTATCCTTAACTTTGCCCCCTTTTTATTTGTAAACAATACAAAAAGGATGACAAAAATTGCGCCCACCTCCCCGCGAGGGGAGCCCTGTGTAGATGCGACGAATCGTGGGGTTCACTTGGTGTTTCCGTTGGATTGATTCTGAAATCGCGTGAAACGTGTCGGGAACGCGTATGAGTATTATGTTTTATGATTATTATTGTGTTTTATTGGCCAATCTTGGTAAATCTCTCTAAGTGGTATGCTTGCGGCTTCGCTGTCGCAACGACCTTTACTCCATCATTGTTGCTGTAAGTGGGAGCTTCTTTTCTTTTATTGCAAGTGTTAATCATTGCCCCATCATGCGTTGTATCAGTAGCATCTTGACGTAGTTTGAATGAGTCAAGGATATAAGGCGTGTTCGTAGCATTTGATTCTGTCTCGGTTTTGTGGCGCAGTGGGAAGAGCACCATATCCCCTCGCGTTCCGCCCACAGGGTCGTGGGATCGAAACCGGGGGCCGCTAACTATTTTTTGTATAGTGTAGGGGGAGGGGCGGACGACCACAACGCCGACGACGCTGCATGGACAATGCGAATGAGATGCAGTCGCATCTAAAATAACGTCCCTGTGCTTTACGAAACATCTGTGTGCGTATATACCCTGCTTTATTAAAGCGAAGTTTTCTATGTCTCACTGATGGCGTATGTCTGGTCGAAAACGCAGTGCAGGAACGCCAACTTTCTCTGGCCACAGTGATTGTGGGTGAAGTGAGAAAACATTGCTGTGGTTTAGCTTTGGTTGACCCTAGCTGATAGCGAAAGCTTCACAACCCTGGCTGGGCCAATTGTCAAGGTGGGGTGGGGGTGTGGCTCCGCAATGATATACAGACATTTCTGCAATAAATGCACTGTTTTTATCATCTTTTTTTGCCTCACGGCATTTTTAAGTCTCGCCGCTGTACGAGCGGCGAGCGGCTGACCGGTATCCCCGCCAGCACGCTTTCCACAAACTTGGAAGGAAAGGACGCAATCATCCGGGCCACTTCATCTTGAATTCCGTTGAAGAAAACTAACCTCAAGACCACCCCGCATGAGAATTCGGAGGAAGCCCTCAAGTGTTTCAAGGATGTGCGAACCAATAACGTTCCGCCCAATGCAAAAGTGATACAACAAAAATCGATGGGTTTCGCGTTTCTGCTGGGGGGCCACGAATTCATGGCAAGCCCCAGCTGGCTTATTATTTTCACCTCGGACTGTTAGCGCATTGCGAAATTATCGGCATGCGAGCACCGGGACCACCGCAGCTAAGATGTCAAGGTAGAAGAATTCGCCTCCCTTTAGACATCGAATTTCTGGTATGAACTTCTTGTAAAATGACAGTACTGATCTTACTAAGCTCTCGATTTAACGAAATCATTCGCGATACCCGGTGGCATCGATAGAACGGCTTTCAAGTGAATCGTGTTCGTCGTTGTCGTGATGCATTTGCCAATGGTATCGATGTCAGGTAGTATGATAAAGCGACAGTTGGTGATCAACTAATGCACCAGAAGCCACAGGAAGGCAGACACAAGCAAGGTATTTATGCAGTTGGCACTCCGAGAAAACGCTGGAGGAGAAGGCGTAGTGACTCGATATGCAAACGATGGAGGTGCTGCGATCTTTCAAGCTGTAGCGCCTGCTGACTCTTGCTTTAAGGACACCGTGACGACTTATATCTCAGGTCGACGTATTCTTGAAGTGTCTTTAGAGTTTCAGCGGGTAGAACAAAGGCCGTGAATGCGTAACAAAATGGTAGGTATGGGGAACATATGTAATGTAACGGTTACGCCCATATATAATTCTCTTTTATCTGCTTGAAGCCGGCAGATTCCGTGTGTAAAAATTAGCACCGTTTACCTTCAGTGCCAATGGTACTAGAAATAGTTTAGAAGTTGTGTCGAATGATCCGTGAAATTTTTCCCAGTTTATTTTCTTAGAATAGTAATGGGCAATGGCGTTATTTACTACTACAAGTTATCACACTTCAATAGGTTAAATATCTGTAGAAGTTGAAATCGAGTGGTCAAACCTAATCCTTCACGGTGACAACCAGGAGGGAGAAATGTAAGACAAAAAAGTGCGATGAAAACTGCCACGCTCGTGTGGTGTTTATGGCAGCAGGCAGTATATACTAGATTATATTAGTAGAGGGAATTTTCGCAGACCGCCAGGGAACCCTCGTTTTAGGTTCTGAAATCCGTTCGGGTTAATGTTCCAGTTTCGGGTTATTGTTCCAGTTTTATGTAAAATGATTTGCCTGACCTTGCCACCACGTAACTGTGAGAAATAGTAACTCCCCAAATTAGGCGGAGAAAACAACGTCATGAATCACGGTATCTTCCATCGAAATATTACACACGACGCTTGTTTTTACCGAGCACTTGTAACACCCCACCGGACTAACGCCACCACTAGGATGTGTTTTTTATTTCACAGGTCCGAAATCCTCGAAAGAATTTTTTCTACTCTATTTCGTCGACCTCTACTCAGTGCGTATGGATGGCCCCTCAAGTTCAAATTAACGAAGACTGGCGCTTATTCCCTCTGCGCTCCCTAGGACAACGGGGCTTTGCCAAAGTTCAATGTTTTGCCCGGAAGAAGCTGTCGTTAAAACGTTTTAATGCTTCGCAAATAGCAATTTTTTGTGTCCTCAGTTAAAAATACCAAGAAATTGCCGATCGCCCTCACGTGAGCGTGGGCATCGCGGCAACCGAACGGCTGTTAACAAAACTAGGAAAATGTCTTGCCCCCCAGAGTGCGTGCCTCGCGCTGACAGCCCAGCGTCCCTGCGCAGGTTCGTTAAGTCAGGCATACCCGCTAAGGGAGATTGGCCAAGATTGTGCGATCACCCGGCAAATTAAAAAAACAACAAAAAAATGCCGAGCGGTCGTGCGTGCGTGCCCGGCGATGACCACCCAGCGTCTCCTGCGCAAGTTTGTCAAGGCAAAATACCCACAAAAAGATATTGACCAAGACTGGGGCGACCGCCCGGCAGTTTAAAAAAGCAGGAAACTGCAGCAAGCTGGCGGCTACCATCCAGTGTACTCGGGGCACGTTTGTCATTGAAGCGTATCCACTTGCGGAGATTAGCCAAGATTGGCTACAGAAACTGCAGCGTTCGCCGTAATCGTAGCCACAGTTGCTTCGAGCGCGAAACGCTCCAGCGTTCGCCATAATCGTGGCAATACTTGGTCGGAACGAAGAAGACACGTCATAGCGTGCGCCTATTCAAGGTGATGTCCAATGATTATCAATTCCAAAAAATGAAGAAGCGCACACTTATAGCAAGAATGATGGAGTAAAGATCGTTGCAGCAGTGAAGAAGAAGAAAATGAGATGTAATCCTGGAATTGAGCCTTTGTGATGATCGTTAAGATGGCGTAAAGGTTTGCTGCCGTCAAAACGTACGGGTTAGTGTGAGCTTCCTTCATTTTTTCAGCCTGGTAGAAAATACTCACTTAGGGAGCCAGACAGCTTTTGCTCTTGGTACTTGTCGTCCTTTGCTCGAAAAAATGCTTGGCGAAACAAGTGTGAAGAAATAATAACAAAAAAAAGACGCTAAATTAAACCCTGCTTCCAAATACTATTTTCTAATCTCCGTTGCTATTGCGCGTCTTCAGAGCAGTGGTGTAATAAGAGATCATCCGAAGTTGGCAAGCTTCGTGTTGGGGGCAGAATACTTTGATTACGGCAGCCAACCGAGTTCACAGGGCGGCCCGTACACCCTATCGAAGGTGGTGTGCGCTTTCCGCATGCCGGGTAAAAGGAAATAGCAGGAGGAGAAAGGGTTAGGATGAAGGGATGGAGTGGAGCAGGTGGATTGAACTAATCACCAGTACTAGTGTTCATTATCGGTACAATTGGCAACGCGGAAGACCGGAATATTTGTGCATACATTGATGATCCAGGCAGTAGGGATAATGTCTGCGCAGTCTGGCGGATATAGGCTCACAGCGAGAGAGGAGAATTGAAGGAGAGGGCATCAGACTTTTTGCTGCTCTTGGCTAGGTCGCTCAGGTGGTGGCGGCGCTGCTCCATGTATCCCTCTGTCCTTCCTAAGGTTGTGCAGTTCAGTCCGCGACTGACGGCTTCCAGGGTGATTAGTGGCGCATGCCAGAGCATGAGCTCATTCGTTGCCCGTCGCGCCACAGTGTGCACAAATGCATCTGAAGAGTACTTTGTAAGGCTCCTAGACACTGGTACAAGGATATCCGGCTGGGAGAACTAGCGCTCAATCGATACCTTTTTGTGTTTTTGTGCTCCATTTTCAAGAACCAGGAGTTATTGTTTCCTTTAGTCGCTTATGGCCGCTAGCAACATTACATCGAGTTCGCGGAGGCACGATCATCATCTCACTTTTTTTATCTTGTGTTTCGCTTGTGTAAAAGCATACTTTATTCGAAAATTCACTTGTCAGGCAGGTAAAAAACGAGGTGCTATTTCCCGACCGGGTCTGGTTTCTGTTTATCAGGAACTGGAGTGGTGAATACTTCGCTCCGAAAGGAAAAAAACGGAAGTAAAGACGAAGGAGCAGGCGCGTGCGCAGGGCATCAGTTACTTTCACGGGTGGCAGGAAATGCGGAGACAACATCATTAATCATTTACCATTGGGAATTCCCAGCGCTTCTTCTGAGACCTGCGTTCACATGGTTGGGAAATATTCATCAGGGAGATTAAAACTCATGTTTTTTATTCGCACTCAAGCTGCTCACGGTTTTCAAACCACGAGAGAATAGCGTCGACAAAACAAGAGAACTCGGTAAGAGAAGCTTTACAAGCGAGCAGCCAACGTCACATTTATAATACTCCTAACGAAAGAACGGTTTTGGTTACAATGATAGCTTTATTCGGGCTAGGGAGTTGCCGGCACTGAAAACCACAATCTGCATGGCTCAGGAAGCTTCGTATGTGGAATGTTTCGGTTTTAAACCCTTGCGCAGAAATAAAAGGTTAAAAGGGCTAGAGATGAACGAACAAGAGAACACGTTAGTAAAGAATTTAGTAAGAAAGCGTAGCTTTCCCAAATCTTTCCGTTGATTTAGTTTTAACCGATTATGTTTCAGGCTCCGCGGTGTTAATGAATGCCTTTGTTTTTAAATATCAAGAATCGTAGTATTAGTAATCATTTACTGACGCCCATTTACATCTTGGTGTTGAGATACTCCCTTGTTTAGGTTAACGTTGTTTTTCGGGAAACCAAAAGCTCAGCCATTGCAGTTTATTTGAAGCATTGCTCCGGAGGTTGAATGTTTTCTTATAAACGTGCGAGAACACCCCTGTTGCTTCGTAACGTAATTTTGAGAAAAAAATATACTTACCCAAAAACAAACTTCCACATACGGGGGATACGCCGGAACAATGATTCACATTAATGGCAACAATGAGTAATGGTGGAATGGTATCAAATCATATTCGCCAATGGTAACGTGACTTGAATTTTCGTATTGTGAACTGTATGTTCACCGTCGTTTATTTGGGTTTTGCCTAGAAGGCGTTTACGTTGGTATTTGGGGCATTAAAGAGTGGCTAAACGAACAACATCCGTATAGCGGTCAGTAGGTGTTGGCATTTCTAAGCGTTCGAATGGGCCTCCTTCTGGCACGTACAATGCAGAAAAATGCCTGAACACAGCCGGCTCGTGCAATACGGTTTCACATAACTTCTGGAGCCAAACAGGAAGTGAATGAATAGCAAACGCGGAAAAGATTGAATAAGCATGAAAACTGAATAATAATAACATGTCTCAACAACTCGCCCAAGTTTAAATTCGTTAGGTTGGGTTTTGACTGCACTCCTTAGAGCTCAGCTGACAATTATGTTCATCTCTCCTTTAAAAGTTTGGTGCGCATTATTCGGTTACCCTTTCTCGAAAAGTTCGGGTGTTAGTAAACAAATCTTTTTTACGGCTGCCACTCGCACCGTGATGTCGTTTTCCCTCCGTCTGTTCCTTGCGTTTTCTTTCCTTCACGCATAGTGTTAAATCACTTTGTACGCTTCCGTTACGACGCTGGGAGATGTATTTTGTATTTACTCCGGCCTCATCCTTTTCCGTCTGCGATGAGCGAGAAAGCCCTGCTGAGCATCAGGGCCAAATAGTGGACCCGTTTGAATTTCGCGGGAAAAATAAAAGCCTACGGACGACACTATGCTTTTCGTTTTCTGGAAAAACAGCCCCATCAGGTTAGACTGTCTCAATGCTAGCACTGCATTGGTGTTGACGTTGCTGCTTCCGGCGGCTGCTGACGACAGCCTCGTCGGATTTTAAAAACATGTAATCCTCTTTCAGCGTAGTCCGGCAGCCCCAACGGGATACCGGACCTTTATCGAACACGTTGCGACGCCTTACCGTAACATTTCAAAAATGATGTTTTCTAGAAAAGGAGTTTATGGGGTTCCTCTGCCATGCAAAGGAAAAACAAGATTCTGCAGATGCTGCATGTTTTAACTGCAGCGTACTCCGCGTGCACTGCGCCATGTGGTCTGATCAGTGATGCGGTGATATACAGAGGTTAGGGTAATGCCATGCACTGCTTTGAAGTTTGTAGACTATGGTACAAAGATCCAGAAGATTATTGCAGTTTCTCTGAGTGTGTGTGCAGCAGAAGCAACGGCATTACGACGTGCATGGTGAGGGCGTACACATCACCGACATCGGGTGTCGCGAATACAAGCATTTTTTTTTGAAGATGCTGTACATATGCAGTGTCTCATCTAAGAATACGAATGCACGTACTCTACCTTTTCTTTTGACCTGAAGCTTGCAGGTAGTTTCTGATAAGGACTTCTTTCACCGACTGTTCTGCTTCCGGCGTTTCTGAGAATCCTTCAGTATGCCGCTCGGCGGGGCAACAAACACCCCCTCATCCTTCCTCTTCACGAATTTCCCGGAATATCAACCCCGGGCTGACTTCATTCTTACCGACTTCGCGGCTCAAACAATACAACCTTCTTTCCCCCTCAATATCTCCCCCTGCATACCCCCTAACCAATCTGACTTCTCAATTCCACTTCCTTCTCTTCTCTCACCTGGGACCTACCCCTATATTAAGCGTGCCATCTATTCGAGGGGTTGCCCTGACAAAGGCAAATCTCTTTGCTGAAACTTTGGCAACAATCGTGGTTTCGACCTCGTTCGACGTTTTCTTTTCTTGTGTTCTCTATCATCCTCCAATTTTTCTTGCTCCCTATATATAGCGTGTTAAGGACATATTAGTAGAAATTAAGAATAAGAAATGGACGTGGGAAGGGCATGTAATGCGAATGCAATATAACCGGTGGGCAGTAGGGTAACAGAGTGGATCCCTAGAGAAGGCAAGAGTAGCAGGGGGCGGAAGAAAGTTAGATGGGCAGATGAGATCAAGAAGTTTGCGGGGATAAATTGGTCGCAGTGAGCGCAGGACCGGGGTAGTTGGAGATTATTGTGGAAGGCCTTTGCCCTGCAGTGGTCGTAGATAGGCTGGTGATGATGATTATGGTATATATATATGTATGTATGTATGTATGTATGTATGTATGTATGTATGTATGTATGTATGTATGTATGTATGTATGTATGTATGTATGTATGTATGTATGTATGTATATATATATATATATATATATATATATATATATATATATATATATATATATATATATAGAGAGAGAGAGAGAGAGAGAGAGAGAGAGAGAGAGAGAGAGAGAGAGAGAGAGAGAGAGAGAAGAAAAAAGGACAAAGTCTCCTGCACACCAACTAATCCGCCCATTGCGAGCGGCTTCACAGTCAACCTAATCAAAGACGATATTCCGACTGCTGCCGACGGTGCATACCTTAATGGCATTCTGCCCAGCAAGCGATGAACATAATTAAATGAAATAGGCTGTCAGGTCAGCTAAACGTGAAACTGCTTCGGTATAGAGGCAAAAACGTAAAGGAAGCGGTATTTTTATTCTCCGCTGCTTGTCCTTACAGTCATCGCGAACTTTTTGGACCATGACATTCAGAGGCATTAGAATGAAAGTGATATCGGTCCGGCCGCCAGCTTTCTTTCGTGTCTTTTCTTTTTTTCCCCCGTGGAGATGAAGCAGTACTGGGAAGAGCTGGCCGCACGCATTCACCCCGTGTGTTTACTCAACCCTTCTGGATTCCACCGTACATCTGCGCCCGGAGCTCGCTTTCTCTTCGAGTCCGTTCATGCGCGTCAATGGACGGCGTTGCTGTTGTGTCATCAGCTCTTAACGACAAGCCATTTCAGTTTTGCACCACTCAACGTTGGGGAGAGAAAGAAGGTGTGTCATTACCATGACGGGGCTCAAGCATGTATACCAAACGCTTTCTTGGAAAAAAAAGTTATCCGCTCTCTGGGATGTTCGCAAATCGAGTACACTTACCACGAAAAACAGCCGTGGGGGTATACCCTGGACGAGGCCAACAGAAAATCACGCCAATACGCAAATATTTGGCGTAGAGCTGTCGCAAATGTTTCGAATTGCGTAAAAGGTCACACACGCTTGAATATTCGCGCGGCACAGTAAGAGGTATGGTGATGGCGTCATAGTAAATCTTCGGGCCGCCGATCCTCTTCGCTGGAAGAATTACGCAATCGGCGAGTACAGAATTTCGCGTATAGTGACCTACAATGTTTTTTCTTTTCGCTCACTTTTAGCCCTCGGTTAATAACTGGGATTAGGACAAGCTGTTGAAAAAAAATATTCTATCCGAGAAGAAGTTGTAGCTTTACATACAAGTCTTACCATCGGCTATGACGAAGCCTGCCGTAATCAAGAAAAGCCGAAAAGTTTTGATCGCAAGCTAATTTTTTCCCTGTGCCCAAACGTAGACACAGGGCCCGTTGCGAGCTTCATCTCCAGGCCAGCGCGAAAGAAGCCGGGAAAAAGGGCATTGGTAAAGAGGAGACGCGCAACAGCAAAGCCAACTGCATTTAAAGGTAGGGTGGTGGCCACGTCAGCGTCACCACAACTAACTGAAGCTAACTACGCCAACGTTCGAGCAATAAGCCTGCCGTCTGGTGCCGTCTTCTGCCCATAGACACAAAGACAGTATTTTTTCGTTCGTATTTTACAAGGGATGGGAATGCAGACCAGCGTCAGAGGGCCACAAATGGTGGCGTTTTTTATTTTTAACCGCACTGATTCCTCCAGGCCTATTTTGTTTAGTCGGCAACGTCGACGTGCTAGTCTATTCTTCAAGACCCAAAAGTGGCGAAATGTTGCATGTATGGACCTGACGTACAGTTTTAGTTCGGTTTTAGGCATCAGTGTACGGCACCATTTTTCGAAGCTGCACCATTTGCTTCAAACGCTGCCCGGAGTAATGATCAAAAACGACGCGACAAGGCCTACGATTTGTGTGCTTGGTGTAAGTTCCATGAACGAGAATCATTATTCATGGTTGCCATCATAGGCTGCCAAGAAACAGGCTGAGATCTTATTCGGCGCCGTTCTGGTATTGTTCGTGGTTAAACAGAGCGAAGACAATCAGACACAGAACGGCAACAACACTAGCGCTGTCGAACAACTGCTCTTTTATTACAGAGCAAAAACATAAATAACCTCGGGTGCGCACTTAGCAGTCATGACGTATATATCACACGCGCACATAACTTTCAAGAATTGTACAGAGAAGCCGCTTCTCAATACTGAAAATATACGGATGGGCAACTAATACAGTATTCAGAATTCTGTTTTTATAAAAAAGGCTTCAACAATCAGTCTCGTTCACGTGTCTTTGAGAACCATTAAAATAAGTGGTACGGTTTCACCACGATAAATCCGTACCACCTGGCCCCGTTCTCAGCTATTTTGTACTAGTATTCGACCGTATACTAGGCTTAATTAAGGCACTTTACGAACAAATTATGTTGCATGTGCCATAAATTGGTGGACGCTTATTCTTACAGTCCAGTATCGTCGGCAAAATGAAAGGTAATCTATCATACATGAAGAGTTCTGATTCTCAAGTGTGGGTAAAAAAAACCCTACTATGAACACAATAAAATATGAGATGTTGGACATGGATTAGAGCATATAGCAAAAAAGGTATGAAGATAAGAAAGAGATAAAAAAGGATACCGTAATAAACATTTGACACAAGTTGTTATTGTGTAGTAAATATTTTTGTGACTCTGAAGTTGGAAGGTAATATTTTTCGCAGGGCCTCCCGCTGTCCCAAAAGCAAAATAGTAGCCATCAAATATCTGGAAATGCGCACAGGTTCAACAATGTCGACGCACTAATGACATGTGCGGAGTCATGAACGGAACAAAGGAAGAGCTCTATTTTGTCAGAAATTGCAAACTTTTTCTGTACACCAGCATGTCTGGGGGCACTAAGGTTTTAGTCCAGTTGACGTTTGGTTTCTTTCATTTGTGGGTTTGCCCTACTAAGATCTCCGGGAGAGCAGCTGATATCTTTCTTTTTTGTTCTCACAGAATTTCTGCGCGAAAGCAGTTTTGGACTGCCAACGAGCTGCTGAAAACTCATCTGGACAGGCAAACAAAAGAGACCATTTGTCTACACCCACTTCGGTATTCGTTGCTCTCAAGCGAAGTCTCATAGCGGTAGAACTACTTTGGCGCCGTTTATCCGGCGTTGGAAATTGGTTCGTTGTGCTGAAAACCAGTGAAGTATATCAAACGCGACCTCGGTACTCTCACTGCCTAAAAACGAAAGTTTGTTCCTGTCAGTACGTCACTCAATTCAGCCACCCGGGTAATTTGAAAGAATTCTTGAACGGGTAGTTTATATAGGCCCAAGAGACCTAAAGTTGTAAAACTGCTCGCAAAGGTCATATATGTACGCATTACTCAGCGAAAAATGAACTTCTGGTACACACCGTTTTCTCCACAGCGCTGCCGTTTTCTAGCTGTGGTTCTACGTAGCCTCTGCCGTATATTATAACCCTATTACCTGATGAGGACAACTCCGGAACGTTTTCCAGAGCTTGCGTGCTTGTTTATCGGGCTCCAGATATGTAGGCTCTGTACACGCGTCCCTTAATCAGTTATTTGCGGCACTGAAGAATCAAGAAATATAGCGTGCCCTCTCATTGGTGCCTTGAACAAGGAAGAATACGAAAAATTGGTTGCGGTCGAGGCCAAAGAAAACCATCCGGTGCCCTTCCACTCTGAGAGGAAGGAAGACCATCGCAGCTGGGATTCGTATAATCGGTTTCAACTTTACGGCTAATAGTCATATAATTTGTTTCCGGATCATTCTGGTGAAGCAAGTTACAGCCATTTTCTGTAACGACACTCCTTCCGTATATTGTGATGTATTGACGGGAGACAGTAATTCTGTAACGTGGGTCACTTACTGGGAACTTATTGTGACAAGTAAATGACCCACGGCGTAATTGTAGAGTCCTCCTGGCAGATAATTGTCATGTAATATATTTCAGGATGCTTTCGGTAACACAAAAATTAGAGCCGTTCCCCGTGATTATACTCCCGTTGTAGACGGCCCTGGTTCACTGGGGAACCACAATAAGGAGAAGCCAGCTTACAAAGACCGAGGTTACACCGACCTCTTAAAGCCTACTTCACTTCTGAACAGGAGCGCAATGCTGGGAAGACATATTGCCATTTCATCTCACCTATTTCATCCTCCCTAATTCAAAAGGTCAAGGCCCTAGGACTTTTTTTTCTTTTTTTAAAGAATTTTTTTCCACACGCTTAATGCGTGGCGCAGTTTTACGATCCCTGGGATTTAACTGGGCGCCGCAAGGTGCGCTACACTCGCGTGCGTTTCTTGTCAACATAGGTAAGTCACGTCCACTTGATCTCGCCCTTTGGATTGGCCTGTCGAATGCTCCTCTTCGCCTGTGAAAGCCATAGTTCCCTTTCATTCCGCCACAGGTGACGTGTAAAAGCGAAACCGGAAGCCGAATGAAACTAGACTCGTTGTTACGTGGTTTGGGTCAAATAAGAGGAATAATTGTTCATGTTCTCACACTGGATGTTGCCCAAAATGGTGCTGTGTGTTATCATCGGACATGCCATGAAACATGGCGGTGTTTGTCTGGTGGTGGTTCGTTACAACACAAAAAATGAGGAAACCCACCACTTCTAAAGCTGTCAGCTTTGGGCTTACGAGAAATACGTGCGCCCTAGAAATACCCTTCAGGACAAAGCAAAGGAGGCCGTTGGCTATTTCAATGGCGCCAACGGTTCACAGTAGCCGGTATTAGAAGACCGAAAATTATGCCAACCTGACGCCCATAAATTGATTTTGTTGTATTGACATTTCGGCCATAATGAGGCTGCACTAAAGACCTTTTTCTGACCGCAAGCTTTGCATCTCCACTTGGAGCCGTTCCTTTAGAAATGCGCCAGTCTCCCCTGTAGAAGCCCCGATGAACTTTAGAAGCGTGCTTCGGCCCGCCAGCTTCTGCACTCTTCTTCCCCGCAGGTTGTCATGACCTTTATGAATGTCGCCTTTCACAACACACGTTGCCCGTAGCGTGGTCTCAAGTTAATTCGGACTAGCCCCATCAAAGTTGATAATAAGTTCTAAGGAAAATTTTTCATTCGTCTCACCTTCTTTCTGGGCTTTCAAAAGGATCCTTAGAGCCTACAGAGATCGGCTGTCCTCATATTGCCGGGCATTTTTTTCCTAATTCAGCACGTGTTTGCTGAAGATTTTGCAAGAGCTCGTCTTATTTTTTCCTTCTCACTTTAAGACGATGTGCGTTTCTTTTCGTATGAGGGATATATTAAACCAACACAATTGTCTTAATTTTGGCATTGATCAGTTTTCAATCCACTGCAGAAGTGTTCGTGACCATCCGCACGCTTGCCCGATACTGTTGTTTTGCGTGTGGTATCCACCGGCTGCGCGTTCAGCGTGGGGTTCTTCTATACAAGGAATCTTGCGTTTTTGCCGTGGGCCACTAATGCTGGTTCCCCTCGAATTCTCGGTTGCGTGCACGAATAACCTGGGGCGCGAAGCATGGTTTTGAGCTGCTTGGAACGAAGAGGCAACATCTAGGCTCGGTAAGACTGAAATAGCACAGCTGTTAGAATCGGAAACGTGCGCTTCATTTCTATCGTGTAATCACTCTGGGGAATTGAAACAAACGTATGACAATCCTAGAGCTTGGCTGACAGTCCCTGTCAGTCCTCGAGGCATTTCAGAGGTTTTCTTTGAACGGCAGCTTACGGCAGCACTGTTCCGGGTTTCTTGAAGCTTTCGACACACCACGCGGTACCCAACAATATTTAGACATCGTGTGCAGTGCAATTCAGCCACATACTAGTAAATATAACAGAAGTCACGAAAAAAAATTAAGGTTACATGCTGACCAGACGACGGCAGGGTAGAGGTGCCGCAGTGTACAAACGTAACCACTTTCTCAAAAGATGTAAACTGCTCTAAGGAAGACGCCACAGAGTAAGATGTATACAAGCAAAGGCGCAGTCCTTGTGTACCTCTCTCTGTGGGGCTTCTTCGTTATCACAGTTTACCTCTTGAGAATATGCCCCAACACGCCCAACAACAAGTCCTTCTGTAACCACCTACGCACTAGGCGGTGCAAGCTGGTGAAATGCGGCTTCTTCCTCGATAAGTTCCCGCTGTGACCGGTAAGTCAACTTCGCCTTTCAAACGAGTCCTTTTGTTCGCGAGACGAATCGTAAGGCGGCACCAAAAGGGGAGCGTTCGAGTGGCCGTGGCTTTGTTGTCGGATATAGTTTGCTGTAGTTCATTCCACAAGCTATTGGCCGCACTGTGGAGGCTACATTGTTGTCAACAGTCCGCCCATGAAGCCAGCCTAACTCACCGTAAACGGTGCTTTGAAAGGGCATTTCCTTCTTGTCTCTTGGGAGGTGGAACCGCAAAACCCAGGCGCCTTTCGTCACTTCCTTCACGGTGAGTTAGGCGCCCTCAGTGGGCGGACTCTTGACAACACTGTAGCCTCTACAGGGCTGGCCATAGCTTGTGGAATTAACTATAGATCCTAGCCATCGACAAATTTTCTGTAAGGAACTAACACTTCGCCTCAAATATATTTGAAGCAAAATGTTAGTAACCAACGTTTTTTAATGAAAAGTACAAGTTGAGTTGGTTTCTACAATAGCAAATAAACCGAATACCGCATTAAGAATGGTGTCGGTGAAAGGTAAATATTACGAAAAAATTCGATATAGAAAACGTCTGCTGAGACCAAGGATGGGGGTTATATTCCCGGTAGCAGCGGCTGCTTTTCTGATGGAGGCGAAAAGCAAGAAGAAGGCCCGTGTGTTCAAGATTTCGGCGCACGTTCACGATGCCAATGTGGTCAAAATTAATCCAGAGTTCTCTATTACTCAGCGCCGCATCGCCTGTGTAGCGTCCGCGCGTTAAACCTCCTATACAATCAATCAATAAAGAAAAAGGGGTACCATCCCAACAAAAAGCTCGGGCGGAGCGGAGGCGGAAATTCAAATTGAACAAACTTTCCTAGCACTTTGCCAAAGGATGAGTAAGAGGAGAGGAGAAAGAGGTACGTGGCAGGGACGGCAGAGAGTATTAAAGCGGAAAGGTCGGCAAGTTGGTTGTTAACTCAGAAATTTATTTTGCTTCCGTGCTTTTCTGATGTCATTTCATATACATTTATGCAAGTTTCCTTGTTTCTTTGGCGTATATATCCCAGTTGAAGTTCAACCTCTGTTTTCGTGATTTTTTTATCTTCGTTTTAAGAAATGATCGCTAGCACGATGAATTTGTCGGAAATGCTTTGTATTTCGACAAAATGTGTAGCAGAACAAGCAGTTAAGTGGCCAGCTTATTTTACATGTTGCCACGTCGAGGAAGAGCAAAAGGAATTACATTGCTTCAACGCGATGCATCCACTTTTTGCTGCTGGCTCTGCAAGGGGTATTTTGAGAGTTCCAAGGCGACGAGAAATTATTAGATGCTGCGGAAAAGTAATTTTGCCTAGACACAACTACCGGAACGGTGACAGGCATCGAAAATTGGCCGTGCCATGCGTGCCATGGCTCGTCTGGTAGAAGCCGCGAAGTATATTTGCCTCGCCACTTTCTGCAAGTTCGCGTGGTGACGTTGGCAAAATTGCGGTGGGATGGCGTATTTTTATAGTGTCTTTGGTGCTTTACAAATGAAAAGGCGTCACATTAGAGGAATAGAAAGTCTTCATTACTCATGCTCACGCAGCATTATTCACACAATTCCAGTTTCTGATGACAGCAGAAAACTGTTTTCTGCGGCGTACAAGCTTGTCACAAGTACTTGAGGCTCGCTAAGCCTCTTCTTTATTTTGTGGAGGTACAGCAACAGCTTGATGTGGGCCAGTTGGTTCAACATGATCTCAGGATTTAAATGCGCAAAAAAAAGGCGGACACTAGAAGAAAAATTGAGCAAGACAAACGAAGCTCCTCCGTTTTTTTTTCGTTTGTGTTGCTCATTTTTTAGAGGAGCGTGACGTAAATGCAGCGACCTCCTTGTATTCAAATGTTTCTCTTTTTTTTTTCAAAGAAAGATAAACCTTTTTCTCTCCAAATACATTTTGAAGGTTTATCTAGTTGTATCTAGTTGTAAAAGACATCCAATTGTTACTTTAAGTCAAGATTTTTGCTTGATAAGACCAGAAGCTGATTTACGCGTCCTGCTTCCTGCATTCATAAGCTGGATTACGCTGTTCAGGGGTTTCTTCACACCGAATAAGCATTCAGCAGTTGAACTATCAAGAGTTGATCAGAATCCCACTCCACCACCACATATGTACCATTTATTCATAGTAGAAAATTTTCTTCTTCCCCTACGCCTATCTTAGACGAAATCTATTGCCAGCAAAGCAAAGGCAAACTGAACTAAGAAGAGCCATAGCCATGGAAACAAGTCTCGACGGTTTACCGTTACACGTGAATAAACTAAAATACAATCCGTCTTTTATATTAAATGATGAAACATTGACAGATTATGGAGTTTAACCCCCGTAGCTACACCTGGTTATGAACCGAGCCGTAGTGGAGGCTCAGCATGAAATTTGACCTCCTCGGGGTCTTTAAAGTGCGTCGAAGTCTGCACACACAGGCGTTTTCACCTTCTGCCTGCACCTGGAAAGTGGCAACTGCGGCCCGCATAAAGTATTGTTGCTACATTGGGAAATGTCATAGTGGGTCTAGAAGTAATGTAACTAGAGATTAATGGTGTCCCTATTTTTTTTTTCATTTTGTACTGTTTTCGAACGCCCCAAAAGCAGCGGGGCATTTTTTCTTCCCTAATAGATGGAATGTGCGACGTGGTTACATAGATTGTTTTCGGTCAGTTCGTGTGTTGTCAAAATGCGCGAATTCGGAGGCATCGAAGAGGAAGCCCCAGGAGATCCCCTACTCCTGCTAACTGGATAATATACATGTCCAGGAAACGTCACTGTAAACGTGTTCAGTTGCCGCGGATTTTCTGGTGCTCTAAAATGGTTCGCTTCTCCTGTCATTGCCGCAGAGATAGTCTCTGCGATAAGATAGCGCCTAAAGGATTTAACACACAAAATTTTGTATTTTTTAAGCAGTAAAGGGTTCGTTGGTTAACGTGTGTCATTTAAAAAACGTCAACAGTGGCTATTTATTGACCCAAAAATATTATGCTGTTTTTATCATTTCAGTTCAATTTATTGATTTATGAAATCCTCAAGCTGGTACATCAACAAGATTAACTTTAAAAACTTGGGATATATATCAATACTATAAGTGAAAACACTAAATTTTCAAACATAAAGCACTGAGCAAATATTAACAAACGCTTAACAGACATACATAATGTAACCGCCAAAAATGGCAGCATCTCACCATAGATGATGGCGAGGGAACGGAGTACGGGGACTGGAAATGACATCCAAGTTGCGCTCCGAGTGACATCCGATTTGCGCCCCGACCGTCATTCGATTTGAGCCGTGACTTCCACCTTCATCATTCTGTAATTGAAACGGCAACTCACGGCTCAAATCAATTTCCACTTGATGGTGGTGTGCGCACGGATGGACGCGGACTGATTTTGGGAGGTCCTAAGGTACTCCGCACCGTTACAGGCGAGGGAATAAGCCGTTTTAGTCTCCGGCACTACCTCACGGTCGTAGCCCAGTGGATAAGACGACTGACACTAACTCTGTCTGGTCGTCCGGACACAGGCTCGAATCTTGCCGGTGCCTGTGTGATTTTGTGCGATTGTAAGTGCTATGCGCGCGAACGCGGACGAACATTGTGCGGTCCTTAGGTACTCTGCACCTAATAAATAGGGTATAGGCAAAGCTTCGTAGCAGACATTCCGGTTAAAACCATTACGGCCGCAACCTTTGACATCCCTTGCCGGCTAACTGGCTGTCGCCGTATTATCAGACGTCTCGAACGCAGTTAAATAACGCGGATATGATGCGTCTTTAGTTTTAAGTGATGTCAGAAATGAAATCGGTTCAATCAGAACATAGTTTGTACATCGAGCATACATACATGCAATGACAGAGCGAAATTCATTTCCTCTGTGGTAGCATAACTTGACGATGATTAAGATTTTTTCCTTCCTATTTACACCTGGATGTAAAAAATGCTGCCGACTAGTTTCCCTATGCCGACTATGTATCCCTATATACCGCTATTAGGCGCCTCACTTTTGACCTTTACCGATACTCTCGAGAAACTGGTAAAGTCGGCACGATGTTTAGCCCTGCCAGATGAAAGCATGTCGAGTTTGCAAAATTATGGCATATTCTTCGCTAACATTAGTTGTTTTGCAATGCGGAGGACGTATGCCTTTTAGATTTCATGTATTTTTCTCAAATGCAAGTATGATTTATAACTTTTAAGTTCAGAGTATGGGCTAGACGCAGCCTATTACAAGGTTTGAAATTCTCCGCCGTGTACGGAATGCTGGTTTCTTGAAGTTATGTGTGCAGTGCGCTCGGTAAAGCTGGTAATTAAAGTTCGCTCTCTTAAGCATCATTAGCATCTGGGCCAATGATTTTAATTTTGCGAAAACAGTGCCTTCAATTATTATATGTGAATTACTAAAAGACAAGTAATATTTTCCAGCTAGAAATTGTAAACATACTGTTCTCTATCTTTTCTTACGCGCCCGCGATGAACTCGTAAGCTGAAATTTCGGTCGAATGTCTGTGCTTGTCAGTTATTATGTGTTGCGTATAATTCCCGGTTGAAATGTCTTCGACGCGTAATCTGTCGACGTATTGGGCGCGTATGGGAGTTGGTGGGATGTCAGCGACGTAAACCAGGCGAACGCTGTTGTTGACGGGTGTTTCTTTTTGTTTTTGCTTTTCTTGTGTTCTTCGCTGCTTGCGACACCGAGAGGGGCTACATAAGATATACCCTGTCATTTTATTTACCCAGTCTTTCATTCCCCATCAACCACCCGTTGACGTACGTTTCCAACTCGAAATAGAAGAAACTGTTGGCAGATATGAAACAAAGGCGGCAGAGGTACATCGCGAAATAATATTTTGTATAAAAGCTTGCGCGATGCGTGAACATATCTAGCTAAATGCTGGTATAACGTTATAGTAGTGACACCAGAATATATTCCCCCAAACTTGCTTCACAATAAATGTGTTTTTGCATGTTTCTTTACTCCATCATTTCAGTGCGACCCTGTGTCTACACCCAGTCAAGAGGTAGTTGAGAACATTCGACGGGCGAAATGAAATGTTCCATGTGTCGTACAATGTCTGAACAAGAGAAAAACAAACGGTAGTTTAGTACAGACGAAATCATCTAGCCCTATGCGGGATATAACATCACAACAAGCAAATATCAAGCTTCGTACGGCAATATTTGAACATGCGACTCTTTACCTTTCACATTCACTGTACTGCGCAACAATATTGGATTTCGTGTTCGAAAGTTCTATATGTTCGCAAACCTCCAAAGCAAAGCACTCATGGCAGCCACGACTTAGTGTCGTTTTTAACTCTAGGAGAGCTTATTGACCAGCGTGTACCGTAAGAGCGCACTCGAAGCAAACACTTCTGAAGACCAATCTCCTGAAGCTCTGAAGACCTTTCTTAACGTAGCTTTTCAAGTGTAAGTAAAGGGAGCGAGTATTTGCGCTCGAAAGTGATGAAAACAGAATGGAACACCACAAATAGCAGAAAACCGAATTCGGGGAGATAGTCTGCTCTATTGTTTTTTTTTATCTCCGCCGCACTACGAGACTTTCGCGGTCAAAATAAAGTGAATGCAATGCTTTCGTGCGTAGTTATTGACAACGAAAACGTAACACGTAATCAACAAATGAAGCACTTGACGTTTATATAGCAGGAAGCTTTTCAAAATCGCAAGGGAAGCTCTAACGTCTATATAACAAGCTAGCGAGTTATGTAAATCTTTGTGATATTGCTCCCTCCGTTGCGCAGGGTATGTCAGCGCTGAATGCTAGGTGCAGGATTACTGTTTTCAAAAGTGGCCACAGCACGGGAATACCAATAATATCCAGACAAATATTAGAGCTAAAGCATTTCTACAGTACACGTTCCAAAGTTATTCATCGTGTCGCAATGACCTTGAGCCACCAGCCCACAATCTCCGCCTTTCCTCCTTATCACTCCTCTTGCTCAGGGCTTCACCTCTGGGGTTCCACGTCCTTTAGCGAGGGTGAAACGGCTGGTACACCTCCTCCTCATCACCCGTCTGTGGCTGGTCCGTCGGCGCGTTCGTTTCAGCACAGGCGCACCACGTGACTAGGCGAGCCTTTAACGACTTATATATGAAGAGGCTGCGCTGACTCAATTTACAGGTACGAAGAGAGCAGAAACAGGGTGTACATACACGAATGCGTTCCTTTGCCGGCTCAACTGCTAGCCCTCGGTTCCTTGGTCTCACCATCAATGGCGCGCCGTGTGAGCTGTATGCGTGTTCCCTTCGGAGCAACAAAAATGATGAACCTAGTCATGTAATAGATAGCACTATATGGCAGGCTTCAATATCTTATATAAACGCATACTTTTCAAAACACTAAGCGGATGATAAGCGCGACAAAACACTGTCGCGCGTGATAACTAGGGTTACAAGTGTTAAACCTGAACATTTTGACCTCCTGAAACGTAACGGTGTTTATACAACGCAGCAGAGGCGTTATCCTTGCTTTACGGTGTTTTTAAATGTGGCAGCAATAGGGGCACAAAAATACCATCCAGACAAATATTCACCGCCTGACGCATAACGGGTATCACACACCGCAGCCGAGGCACTATCCTGGCTTTACATCGTCAGCAACCTTTCGTCACAAGACTGGGCGTGCTTGATTTGCATCGAAGTGTGTCGCCAGAGGGTAGTTTGATTAATAAAGAGAGTGCCTGTCCTCTCTACTAATCTACACGGTGATCAAAATTATGCCGACAGGTTTTTTGAAAATTAGCCACTGAGATTTACGTGATGACCACCTCTACTGTGTGGCATTGCTCCCAGGGGGACAAAGAAGTAGGTGGTAATTATTTGTGTCGGTGGCTTAATTAACTGAAATTGAATAATTAACTTTTTACTGGCTGCTGTAAGCAGGCATGTTTGTATTGAAAAGTTGGACGCAATTGTGTTTTGACTCCGTTTCATCTGGCAGAACTCTTCTAGCGCACCCGTACGATTACGCATGCTAGACAGTGACGACAAGGATCAAAGCTCCTTCCTTTTGTTCTGCGTTTCCATAGCGGGTCCGAGTACTGCAGATTGCAATAACGCCAGCCAAGATTGAAAGGGTGCCAGCTATAACTTTTTCCTATGTTGGCACCCCGTTGTCAAACCGTACACACAGGCACGTTACAAAATGAAGGAGCTTTGATTGAGCCGGTCTTCGCTGTCTAGCATGCGTAAGAATGCGATTGGCAATTAAACTTCGCAGTTCGATATCTCGGTGTACGGATGCGCCATAAGAATTCTGGCATATGAAAATGCATGGAAGCACGATTTCGTCTAACTTTTCCGGAAAATACAAATATGCCTTCTTACTGCAGCCACTAAAAAGCCAATTATTTATTTTAGTTAATGAAGCCACCAAAATCAATATTTCTCACCTCATTATGTGTCCCCCTGGGCGCATAACCTAAATGTCGAGGTGGTCTTCACGTAAGCCTAAGCGCCTAATTTTGAAAAAAAACCTGTCGACTTAACTTTGATCACCCTATACAGTTCAAGCACGAAGGCAAGGCTGAAAGAGGACAAAAACGATTTCAGAATACGCAGCTGCATTTAATGGCATTTAAGAAAAGCCATCGCCATAGATTAGCAACAAACATGACAGAAGGTACCGCCAAAATAGCTACAACGGCAGTTATGCGAAAATACGGCGTTGTAGTAAGCAGCGCAATTGCACTGGCACTAAAAATGGTATTGGCTAAAACCTCCAATTACCTGTTTACAATTCTTACACCCTAACTCAGGTGTATCGGCTAGTGGCAATCGCACCTGCCGTAAAACATCCCGTTGAATTCGCCAATTTTCTTTTGGCTACCACTTCAGCGTGCCCACCCTCAATTTTCACAAACCCACTCAACGAATATGCCAAAGGCGATGGCACTGGTGTCACAAGGCCTCGGCCGATTCACACGTGGCTGGGTGAAAGGGCAGGTTTCCAGCTCATCGCTTTCATTACTCTGGAGTTATGCAGTGTAATGCAGAACTGTCTAGCACAGCTAATATATTAAGAGAAAACTCTGTCTTGTGCACAGTTTCAAACTTAGCAGTTTGCTCTACATAGTTGCACAACCATGATAGACTATCTCTTCGAATTGTACGGGCAACAGCAATTCACAAATAATCACACAGAGCCATGTAGGCTTCTGCGAAATATATTTACAGCCTTTATTTTCAAGTCGATGTCCTGCTCTATGCGAAATATAAGTTTTCTGAAATGATTTATCTCGTTTCGTCAGCTGTCTGCCTTCGGAGCAAGAAAGAAGTTGATAGCACTGACGTCAACATCCCCACACCCAAATAGCATACGCAGACAAGAGGAGCGGCCACTTGGGATCCCATTTTCCGTTGCGAGACAAACAAATTTTCCTCATTCGCACTGCGGCCGCGCGGTCTGTGTGGACCGTTTGTTACCGTTGGGCCTTTGCTACGGTCTCGGGCTCAAGGCTGCATCGGAAGCCCCTATTTGTATTTCTGAATTCAACACTGTTTCCACTGGTTTCTTCACCGGAAAATTCAATCTCACGGGTGTATTTAAAAGTGTACTGGCAATAATGTTTGTTTATTTGTGTTTGCCTCAAATATGCATAATGATGTTTTTCCTCGACAGTGTAGGCAAGAATGAAGTCTTCTACAAAATTTAGTAGTTCGAAACGGTTTGCCTTTATGTACTTCTCGTGCAAGTTTTCTTTTAACTTTTGCCTAGGTGGTTGAACCGGGACAGACAGACAGACAGACAGACAGACAGACAGACAGACAGACAGACAGACAGACAGACAGACAGACAGACAGACAGGCAGGCAGACAGACAGGCAGACAGGCAAACAGACAGACAGACAGACAGACAGACAGACAGACAGACAGACAGACAGACAGACAGACAGACAGACAGACAAAATAAAGGGCTATAAAATAAACTAAAAGCCCAACCCGTACCACATACGTATCACGGGTGACGCCAATTAAAAATAAACAAACAGGACCGAAGTCAAAAAGAGTTTTTAAGCGACAGGAAAAGAAGAAAGAATGAAGAACGAAAAAAGATATATCACGTGAAACCAAGCCAAGGAAGGGGAGGCAATCAGCGGTATTTTTTAAACGAATATGTGAAAGCTCAGTTGTGAAACAACATGTCGTTCTTCATACATGTGATCTTGATATGCAAACATATATGCAGTTTAAGTGCTTCCTCGATGGTGAAATCTCGTGCTCAATGTGGACTCCCCTTGATCAGTTGATACTTTTTCCGTCTTCGTTCTCTGCCGTGATTGTGATCTGCATCTTTCTTTGTCCTGCTGTTCCTTGTGCCCTGGTAGACGTTCTGTAAAACTCACAAACTGATTGCTTCCTCCAACCCCCCTTCCCCGTGTTTTTCCTCCCCTTTACTTCATATTAGTTTTTGCTGTTACTGATGTTCCAACTTGAACTATCTTGATTGTAGTTTCACCTTGTTTCTGTTACTGAGACAGACAGACAGACAGACAGACAGACAGACAGACAGACAGACAGACAGACAGACAGACAGACAGACAGACAGACAGACAGACAGACAGACAGACAGACAGACAGACAGACAGACAGACAGACAGACAGACCAAATTTTTCGCGCAAGGAAGACAGGAAGACTATCTTTTTTAAAAACACATTCAAAGTTCCTGCTGGATGAAACTAGAATCGAATAAGTGTAAACAGAACCACACTGCAGTCGACTCAAGTTTTTTCCCTAACGCGTCGAAGTAGAGAACACACCGATGGCGTTCTTTTTCTTTACATCTCCAATTCCTGCATTACTTACGAAATTTTCTGTGCGTAATTCGAACCCACAATCCAAAATAGAAACGCAGTTAACAGCAAACAGGAAACTATTTTGTTGCTCACGCTATCTTGTGGGCCTTGTGTTTTCTACACAGTATACTTTATGCGACTCTAAACAGGGTCGTAAAGATAAATACTTGATGAATTCGACGCTTTAGAACAGCTCGGACTGAGAATTTTCTTTTTAGGCTGTGTGCACTCCTTTTCTTTTCTTGTGTAATGCTCCCTTGACTACCAGAAAATGCGTTGCTTCTTACAGAGATAATTTATTACCTTCAGCTTGTTTTTTCCTCTTTATTTCTGGCGGTTAGCGCAGTCGAATAGCAGGTAATAACCTCAAGTGATCCTATTACGGTCCTGTATTGCAGAAGATAACGAGGTAAAAGTTACTGCGGGATTTTACGATTTTAGAAAAAGCTAGACGTACCAGTTTGGCTTGTGGGCAATAAAACCTGAAAGGGGTGGGGCACATTCCCTATATTAAAATTCAGAAAAAGACAAAAACTACGTTAGTATGACTTATTGAAGAGATGCTCTTGTTCGTTTGTTTCTTAGTAAAATGGTTGTGTTTTAAAAGCCCAAGCCAAAGAGACGGAAATATATTATGCAAAATATTCATTTCAAGAGCAACTAAAATTCCCCTTACTCAGTCCATGAACATATAATTGTTTAACCATGGGCGAATTTCTCAATAAATAATTCCTCAAAGTGTTTTACTTGCCATTAAGCAACACTGCAACGAATAGATCGCTCTAACGTGGGGGAGCACAACCTCTGTGTGGCACCTGATATAAAGTGGATATTCAATTTTTAGACCAGGCACAAGGTAATTGATTTACATTAGGAAACATCGTTCCTGATAGCGAATAATTCCCTCCATTATCACCATTCTCCTTGTCGTCGTCATCCCAAATCAGAAATATAATTAACGCCACTGCATGATGAAGGCCTCTTTCATCGACCCCCAACCGCCCCTGTCCTACCCAACCATTATTTTCTGAGTTTATCCTTCCGCCAAATAAGCGGCGTTCCCTTAATTCTTATCCCGTCACCCGGTAGGTGGTGAAATGCTCTGGTAGTTCATGTTTTTCTTTTAATTGACTACACGGCAAGCCGAGGTCCATTTCTTGTTACTAAATAAACGTGTTATCTTCACACCGAGTTTGTTCCCTCAACAGGACGAATATAACCAACGGAGTTCCCAGTTGAGTGATTCCGCTTACATTGAACAATTACTCTGCTGAAAGAAAACAGGGTACTTGAACAAAGAATTAAGCGACCATGGAAAGAAAACACAAATTTGGTTCATTCAAAAGATTGCTTCGTTAGAACCATACTGACAGCACTTTTAACGTAAACTTTGCTCGAATAAGCTATATAATTAGGAAAAAAGGGTATGACCATGCGACCCACTAGCTTATTTTCAGCAACATAACCTATGATGTCATACCAGCAAGCTCTGCGATTGGTAGAGGCCGGCAAAAGCAACCGCAAATTAAGCAGTGCTTATAAGCTTGCCGAACGAGCTGTTTACGCTTAAATTTAGGGCACATTCTTTTTAAAGCAGTCAGAATGGTGGGACAAACAGTGGAAGTTACGAAAGGAAACGTAAAAATAGAAGTAGCGATGCGTACTGCTGTTGGTACTGCGTGCACTATGCTTGGTTTAGCTGCACAGGACTGCGGAGCTTTACTGTTGTCTCAGATGACTCCGGCCGATGAACGCAAGCAACGTTGTCTTATATGACCATATTTGTTGCGCGAGCATTATGTTTCACAAAACGATTATTTTCTCCCTGAACAAAAACAAGCCAGGTTAAATTACGGTCAAAAACAAAACAAAGATAGAAAACGGCTTGCCATGGTATGGTGGCGCCATCTAGACTCACTAATGGTAAATAAGCCTTCCCAATCGTAGGCAGAGCGGTCGCTTCCCATGATGTCATTGCAGACCACGAAAATGGACGATTTATTGAAAAAAATCAAACCTTTAACCTATGCTAAAACTTTTCTCAGTGAATAAAGCATCGTTTGCATTCGGACAAGCGGTGGGGGCACTATAAAACACGAGATCTTTAGAATAACATGAACTTGTATTTTGTATTTATGGAACCTTTAACAGCTTGAGGCAGAAGTTTACGCAAAGTATAGTCGTGTTGCGGATAGAACAAAGGCATGTAGAGCTTTGTGCCCGAAATATGTGGAAGGAACGAACCTACGTTAACGAAGTGTGTCCGCGTTCTGCCTGTACGGCAGCATGCGAATGCTGTTAACGAGCGTGCTCCTTGTCTTATAGATGCCAGTGACCTTGTCTTATAGATGTCAGTTATAGAAAATGCGACCTAGTTTGTGGTCAACTTGGCCCGCACAGAGAGCATTGTTTGCTTGTAGCGTGTTCAGCCTTAAAATCCGTAGGCCTCGTTATAGCATTTTCCTATTACTCTGTTACATCTTGAGGCAAGGGAAGAAGACACCCAACGGCATTCAAAAATGTGTCGTTGAAATTTTGTCTCAAAAGTTATCCTCACATTCGCTGTGTTGGACAACGCACCTAAATTATGTTGCGTATGGTCAGGACACTCTGCACAACAGCATAGAATAATTTAATTACCGACGTCATTGTTTAATCCAAAAGTATCTTTCCCGGCCAGTAGTCTGTTCTTGACAACACAATAGATTAAGTAGGCCATCCCCAACATGTGCCCACAAGGAGGAGCGTAAGGTCTGTTACTTGTGATTTTTTCTGTTACGGTTTTTGACCAGCAAAGAGCGATCTCTCCAGCCAGGCTTCCTGTAGATGGCGATATAACTAGAAAGAAATTGAGGTAAAAAAACCAGGAAACCGAGCAAGATAAAGGTTTTTAAGATCTTGAAGAGGCTTTACAAATTTTCTGAAGTAATCTAAAGTTCGTCCAAGCGGATTTTTATAGATATATCCTGTAATAAATGCAATATTTTTTTTGTTTTGGCGTTTTTGAACTAAGTGGGTAGCATTATGAAAACCCGTAGAGTTATCTGCGTTGAGCCAGCTTACACACTGATACATTTCATATTATTCCCGTGAATCCTTGCACTGCACAAAAATTTCTGCAACAGTTTTAATGGACGAAGCTTTTGGTTTTAGTAAACGGTTAGCTCCGAAACGCGAATGGAAGTCGATATATTTAGGGAGCGTGACTTACGATTCTTTAGTTTACACTTTCACAGGGTGCCGCAACCATGATCGTGCTATGTCTTCCGTCTTTGGATAATCTACGTTGTGCGACGTCCATGGTGGCTCACTCAGTAAGCCTGCTGAAAAAAAAGGAAGTTTTCAAGCTACGAGAGTGGTGGCTATGCGTTTAAGGAGTTGTACCCTCGTATTCAGGGTACTTATTTTACACCGCATCTGTTTTTGCGCAGTCCAACAAAACCGGTAACTAGCTCATTCGCCCAGCCGAAAAATGCACACCAGACTCCTAACAGTGTCCTCCGTCGACCGAGTTCTTACATAATGTGCTCGTGACGACTTGTTTTGGTTTTAAGACGCCTTGTATTAGTAATAAATTCTCTTTGGCACAAGTGTTTGTTGTTTATGTTGGCGCGCATGGTAGCTTCAACTTTCTTTCGAAATTTTTCGTTGACAATGTAATTTTTCTACATCAACTCCAACCGGAGCGCTTCAGAGTGCCAATTATCCCTCATGCCTCAGTGCCAACGTCAAAGCCATCAACCCAATCCTCATCATCATAATTATGCATGAGAGTTCTTCCAAATTGATTGCGTGTACTAATGTTCTGATAAAATTAGGCGAAGCAGCCGTCTTGTAGCGCGATAATGTGAGCCCTGTATTTTATAATGCCAGTGAGCCCCTCGCCGAACACCTGAAGTGCTGTCTTCGGGTTCCTCTCTACATATGCTGGCGACGAGCCTCAGAAATATCTGCGGATTTCAGCGCCCTTCCGAGATGATCCGCCGATCAACGTGTCGTAGCTTCTGACGCACCTGCATGGTAAGCCGTGCTCCCGTTCCCATCCTCGGCAGCTTACGTATCTCCACTCGCGTAGTGTAGTGTCCCACAGGAGCAGTTCGGCGGTAAAGTGAACGCCTTGGACATTGCGTAACCCTGAGCGTTTGCTCTACGCTCTGAACTCTGCGTTATTAGAGCTACTACGTTGCAAAAAATGGCGATGCCAAATCCGCCTGTAACGTCTGCGGCGAAGTGTGCACGTAGGAATCATTGCTTGTCGGATATCAAAGTGAAGAAATATTCCCACACATGGGTCATCAAAGATTTCAGCTTCTCCACGGAAGACAAGACGGAACTGCATAGCGCCACGTTTCCTGCCGAATCCGAGGATGATATGAAATGGCGCATAATTGTCAAACCAAATGGAGGCGATCATAACAGCAAAGAATACGTGTCTGTCTACCTGGAGCTCCTCTTCAGTGAAGAAGCTGTGCTTCGGGCTAAGTTCAAGTTTTCCATCCTAAATGCGAATTGGGAACAGACGAGGTACACTGTAAAGGCACCACGGGTTTCTTTCGTTGAAGCTAATACGTGGGCTATTCTTAAATTTATCCGATTGGATGAGTTGCTTGACAACGCCGAAGAACTTTTGCCGGACGACACCTTTACGCTCTACTGCGAGGTGCTCGTCTTTGCCGTAGTCGATACATTCTCCGCTCGGAGCAGCATCAACATCCCCGACAGCCAGCTCTCGACTGATCTTTCCCGCCTGTTTGGAAGCGAGGATTTCAGTGACGTTGCCATAAACGCGAACGGGGTTTCTTACTGCGCCCACAGGAACATTCTCGCAGTCCGCTGCCCGGAGTTAGTTTCGTTTGTTTCTAGCCAACAGGACACCAAAGACGACTGCTTGGTCGAGGTCAAAGACGTAAACCCTGACGTCCTACGAGAAATGCTACAGTTCATATACACCGGTGAGGCTTCCGATATCTCCGACGTTGCAAAGGAACTGTTCATCGTTGCCAGAAGATTCAACCTTGAACGGCTTGTCAGTTTGTGTGAGCAGACCTTGTTATCGAAACTTTCTGTTCAAACAGCGGCACAGACTCTAGTCTTCGCCGAACGACACCGCGTTTCGCGGCTGAAAAAGTGCGCTATAGGTTTCATCAGAGCAAATTTCGAAGGCGTTACCGTGACGTCAGGCTGGAAGGAGATGCTGATTGAAGCTCCGCAGCTTGTGAGAGAGGTGTGCCAGGCGCTGGCCGGCCAGAAGATTGCGCCTGGTGTAATTGCCCCCACGTGCTCGGAGGGACCGAAGTAAATTTATGGTGCAACACGATAGGGTACTTTTGTTTTCTTGAATAAAATCACTTTTTTATATTTTATGCTGAGCGTCGGTTACGCTAATCTATTCGGCTTCAAAATAAACCTCTTTTTTGACTACCCTAACCTTCTCCAGTTATATGTAGTCCAAAAGTGCCAAGGAAAGCGGTGGGGAATGAGTGAAACACTTTATTAAAGACGAGAGGCCATAAGGCCCTGCGGGGAAGTGAGAATGGGAAGGGAGAGGAGAAAGGTAAAGGTCACAATTCACACAATGCACACAGTTCTAGTCTTGGGGTCCAATTCACAGAAGGCACAGTTCACTAAGTCATGAGTGGCAATGTCGCTGTTGACATCGGACGTGGATAAGTAAGGTCAGTCCGAGAGAGTCTGTGAGGCCGCTACACAAATTTGTAAAGGCCGTTTTCAAGGGCGTGCTGCGTAATATTTCTAAAGTAGTGGGGTCGTCACGGACACGACTAACGTCCTCCAGTTCAGTCACAGGTGCAGGACCTACTGTTAGCAGCTGATGGCGGTTACGGGCGAATACAGGACAGGGCCAAATTAAGTGGAAGAGATTTGGTATGGCATCACTATTCCAGTGGGGGCATCGGTGCAATTGATAGCCTGCTGGGGCTAGCCACTTATGTATAATGTGTGGTGTATACGCTGCATTTGCATACACTTTATTCGAGAATACCTCGCCCGGACGCGAGAAGGGCTTGAGCGGTGCAAGGATGCCAACCGGTGTTTCATTATGCAAACACTTCCTGCTTTCTTTCTTGAGGAGCCGTAGCTGAAGTTGCCAATCTGCTTGGAAGGGAGGGACGGGCGTGGCGGGCACCGTAGAAGGTGATTGAAGCCTCTACCTGGCAGCGTCGTGAGCCATGCGGTTGCCTTGTGCGGCGGAAGTATGTCCCGGAGTTCAAACAATGCGGATTTTGAGTCCTTTCATTTGTAGGTCTCGTACTGTGGTCAGGATATTTGTCGCCGTAGTGTTCGGGGAAAACGGATGATTCAATTCACGGACACCAACGTAAGAATCCGTGAAAATGGGAACTTTCTTCGCGGTGAGGTGGGCGGAATGATCATAAATTTGTCGTGTGGCTGCCAGAATGCCCAGAAGTTATACTTCTTCTACGAGGCCGTACGTGTTGGAAATTTGCCGGGATCCGTTCAATTTTGGCAAGTCTGTAGATGTCCAGGCAATACCCGCCGTCATTCCATTCAAAGACGCGTCGGTGTAAATGTCAACTTCGTCGCCTGCCTTGTCATCCAGGAGCGTGCGAACGTAGTGTTCGCGTACTCTTCGGTTACTGCGCCGAATTGGGCGTCGGCGTGGAATACCGATGGAGGGGCGCTGCCACCGAGGGATTGATGGCGGCGAATCGGTGAAATCAGAGTCGCTATTTGGGTGGTCCCATTTCTGCAGTCTTTTTCCTTGGGGCGAATGGTCCAGATGATATTGAAAACGTAGTTTGATCTCTTCGATGAGGTTAGTGAGAGGCGGATGTGGAACTGCTTCGTGGAGAGTATCTACCCAGGTGAAGGAGGGGAGGCCGCTAATCGCACGGAGGAGGTGCCGATCCATCTTGTGAAGAGAATTAATATGTGACTGTCGCAGTTCATAGATCGGGAAGCCGTAAGTGAAACGTCCATGTGCCACGGCACGGGCGAGCATAGTACAGGCTGCCTGGTGCGCTCCTCCATATTTATTAGATAACCGTGTAACTAGGTGTAAGGTGGAACGCCAGGATTTCTGAAGTGAGGCTATCCACTGTTTTGGACACATTCACATCAATCTCCCAAGTGCAAATATCATTTTCACGGCATGCACCGCATGCCGTACCGCTTTTACTAGCAGTAACCCTGACTCAGGTAATTTAGTGTGTCTGCCGCACATAGTAGAATGGAAGAAGTTTAACTGATGTGCATTAAAAGACATTATAGGGCGAGAAAAAAAGCGGCTGTAAGCAGCTTGACGAGCTCTCCCCCCGTACGTATATATGGGCAGGAGATAGCGCCTGACAGTATACCTCGTAGATGATATGCACGACTTCAGTACAACGCAATTTCCCTAAAACCATATTTTTTTCGCAGTGCGCACTAAAAATAACGCAAGCGATACTGTTTCAACAAATGGAACTAAATGAAGCAGAAATGACAAGGGAAAACTTTATGAATTCTCTAAAGAAACATTGTCTACAGACATACCCAGTACTAATTGACTTAAATACAAAGAAAAAATTATAAGCAGTCTTTATTGCAGGTAAATACGCACAGGTCGAGGAAGCGTTACAGAATGCAGGTGAACATCTCGTTCGAGGAAATGATTTGAACGAGGCGTTGAATAAAGTTTTTCTTGTGCTTTGGCTTCAAACTAGGTTTACGATTAAGGCACGGCGGCGAAGACCTATTCAAAATCTTTTACGATGCTATCGTGATTGCGTAGTAGTCCTAGCCGAAATCTGAGCGTTTTCTATCGTGTCGCAAACACGGATACAGCCCTTGAACATATGAGTAGCTTCAATAACGGTTCAGTGCCAGGAAAGTATAAATGGTGGCCTTGTTTGTAAAATGTCAATCACTACATAGGGACTATGTTTCAAGACACTTTTTCTTGACCTACACGTTCATCAGAATAGTATACACCCTCGGTGTACTCCTTTCCTTGATAAGGATTACGTAGTAGCTTCCTGTTGTTTATTATTACAGCTGCGGTTATTGAATGGTATGGCGGTTGAAATCTACGCACATCATGGGCAAGTGGCTTAGAGGTGAACAAGCAGGAAACAATACGTATAACGCGTGCTCTATTTGGATAATTTTTACTTCTCTAATAAAACTTTGCCGGCACTCTTACGTGACTGCTTTGGTGATTCACGTTCATGCGTTTTTCGTCGTTAAACTACAGTTTCGCAACCGTGAATTCGATGACAACTATGAATAAAGCGTCCGGAGGAACCTTCGGGACTGCCTCGTTTGATAAAGCGTCCGACATACCCTAGCTTTTTTATCATGCGCCAGGATATCCGTCCCTCGTTTCTCCGTCTCTTGACAGTTTTATGAAGTTCATTTCCTTGCGATTCTCGCCTTTAAACGAATCATCGCTGGTACTGCTCCCTGGAAAAGCACCCGAAGTCTGTTGCTTGAATTTCAAGGTTGTAAATTTCAGACTCTTCTGCGAATTTGCCGCGCTGCGAGACTGGAGAGCAAAAATAACGGCAGTGAAGATGAACAGGATGGCCAAGCTGCCGACTAATGAAAGGAACGCGTAGCGCGCAAGCGCCACCCGCCACATTTGGTCTTCGGGCTGCGGCGGCCGTGATTACCGACCGGTACTTCGACAATGGTGACTGCCACTTTGCTGTTTCTTCACCTTGTCCTTCTTTACTATCCGTGAAAACTGATGTGCTTTGTCACGGCTGCTGATTGAGGAGGAGGGCCTCATATTCACAGATACCCTCCTCGGTATCCCTGTCTTCCCCTTGGTGGGCGCAGGGAGAGCAGGCAGGAGAGGAATCGGCCTCCCGGTACTCTTGGAAACATCGTCGTCACTCTGCAATGAGCGGAAGGGGCACTCCCTTCGTCCTCACCCTTCGACATCCTGCTTGCCGATGAAGTGGCCTCTGCGTCACAGACGTTCAAATGTTCGCTGGAATCAGGACTTTCCGGTGGCGCTGGCGCAGCCACCGCTCGATGCACATTCTCTTTTTGAGGCTTCGAGGTCGTTGTCGGCTCTTGCATGCAATGCTCGAAGTCCAGAACACCACGGTGCTTCGTTTGCATTGATGATCCGAAGTTTTCATGGGGTGGATCAGAACCTAGACGGATCTCCTTTACCTCGTGTGTTGGGGTCTCAATTCCATAAAGCACACCTTTTTTCTTCCCTATGAGGTACTGCGGTCTGCTCACAAGAGCGGGGTGGTGGTGGTTGTGGTGGTGGCGCACAGAAAGTGGCCCATATTCACTTAGGGGAACGGTCCAAGAAGCTTTTAATTTTGCCATAGGAACCAATTACGCAAGACAAGAACAGGGAAGTAGAAGAAAGTATGTCGTAATTATGAAAAACAGAAACAGAAAAACAGAAGACAGTAGTGCGAACAAAAAAATAAGGCTTCCTTTGAGCGTAATACCTCTAACATAGCAGCCCTTTGTGAAATGAATGAGTGGATGACATGGCACACATCCCTGACAGTGGCCGAGCATTAGGCCCAACAAGGCAGAAGCACAGGCCGAGTCAATGGCGGTCATAGAAGTCGCAGGGGAGCCTC
This sequence comes from Haemaphysalis longicornis, assembly GCF_048455015.1. Lineage (NCBI taxonomy): Eukaryota > Metazoa > Arthropoda > Arachnida > Ixodida > Ixodidae > Haemaphysalis > Haemaphysalis longicornis. Next base: position 148,650,597 of record NW_027526204.1, on the reverse strand, counting down.
CAGCAGCCTTCTTTTGATGAGTAGAGGACCAGCGGCAAAAAAGAGATCCTCTAGAGGTTCGATTTTTTTGGCAGAAGTGGCATAAGGGAGAGCTTTTCAGTTTACCCTACATAGGTATTGAATAAGTGGATGAACACCACAAAAAAAGGATCAGCAATACTTCGGACAAGCGAGTTTAACGGAAGCTTCCTTTCCAACAGTACCTGAAGTGTTCAAGCTCAGGCGATATGTGCATCACGTGATCAAAGGCACATTCGAGCATCAGGTATTGGGGATAACGGGCTAGCAACAGGCCAACAAACTAGAGAAGTACCCCTATGACCGGTAAAGCCAATGCGATTTTAGCCAACATATTTGCGGCATTATTAAGGTGTAATTCTTAATGGCCAACAGCTAAACAGAAAGCGTTAGAGCTGCGAACGACGATGACGAATCGATCAGCGCAATTTTCGCGTTCATCCCAGAAGAGTTGACGGCAACCGAAACTGACGAAAGCCAAGAGCATGGTCTAGAAAGAAGGCGATTATGATCCAGAACATTGGCTGCATACTGCTTGTGAAGCATTGAACATATAGTTATTGAAGCGTGATTTAATAATAACGAAGCACACACATGGCGTCTTAGTTTCGGTATACAGCTGCAGGCGATCCAAAAAATGGCCATTTTCCGCTTGCTCATGCTTCCTCACTCGCTCCTTCACATGACCTTGCGACGTAACTTGACGTTCGTGGGAACCAAAAATGGGCCAATTATTTCACCGACGTTCACTTGATATACTGACGATCTCTAATGGCTTCTATGTTTACACGATACAAGTACCCTTCGCATATCCTGAACAATCCTTGGGGAGATGTCTTATGTTTATTTTATTGCCCAGCATTCTTCAGAAGTTGCCTGTGTTTTTATGAAGCTCAAACTGAATTTTTGTAAATAATTTTCAGGCTGCGAAAAAATACTAGCGCTATCTTTTTTCCCCACCCTAATACAAGTAGAAGAAGCTCTATATATAGACCAGACTTCTCCACCTGCTACCGCTGGTGGCACGGTCTTACATGTCGGCAGAGATAGCCTTTGGAAGGTATAAAGCTAAACAAAAAAAAACTTTAACTACGGTACAACGCGATTCCTACAAAAAATTATATTGGATCAATTTTTTTCGGGAACATGTGACCTCGAGTATGAAGGCAGTATCAGAGAGAGGTGAGGAAAAGGCCTAATAAAATCAAACAATACAGAAAAAGATTTCGTTTACGCTGTCACAGGCACAAAAAAGCACGAGAAAATATGTACGACTACGCAGCTTGCGTACAATGAACATGTGTAGTATACTCATGCCGGTCGCCTGAAATAGCGTCTTTACTGTTCAACTATGAATGCTGGCCACTATATCACGATTTGCCAGTAGTGAATTTGAGCCGACTTTTTTCTCTATGTACAAATGTTCCCGTCTACCAAACATTGAAACGAGCGTTCCTTTCGTGGTACCTATTAAGTATCTACATTGTATCGTCACGTCTTGTCGGTAAACGGAATAGAAAAGAACAGACCATCCGCATTATGACTCTCCAACAAGAAAATTGATATGTATCGTCACATGTTCATTTATGCTCTCAAGTGAATATCTTCATCAATACCGCATACGTGCTAGATGGACTGCGCTAACCACCCGCTTATTGATGGTTTTTTTATCCTAATGTCGTCTTCTCTGGCCATATAAAACAAACGACGCAAATAAGAAGTTGAGGACCTTTCGTTAGTGAGTTATGGGCTGCCCAACAAGTGCTCGTACTCAAAGATTCGGCGTAAATCAAAGTGCATCGAGGCGAGCAGGGAAGGCATTACAGGTTCAAAAAATAAAACATCTGCACAACCTTCTTTTCAGGTCGCAATGGTGCCTGGATGGCAATGTCGTAAAACTTGCCGTCATAATGGGCTACGACGTACTCATGTTCTGGACAAAGCACTTTAGCCTACAAACTGGCTGGTTCACTCAGGTTCTTTTTGCATATTTTGGATGTGGGAGGTGGGAATTTGCGAATGCTCGGCTTTTAAACTGCGATAAATTCTTCCGGCATTTGACCCGGGGGTGGAATGGCTCAGCTATAACTACTTTTATACGAAATACTAAAGTAACTTTCCTGCTATACACAGACGCCGTATCCACTTCTTGGACATTTTAGCACCTAGACTATTTTCCTCGGAACAGTCGTCACTTTGACGATGGTATCAAATCCAATACGCTTTTTCACATGACCTCTGATCTTTTGCAGAAATTATCACGACTTCAAAAAAATGAGAATGGCAGGTCTCGGAGGTAAAACGTCATTTTTGTGTCTTTACATCTCAGAAAGGGGCATATTTTAGTTCGCGCCGTTTTAAAGGTTTCAAGCACTATTCAAAGAAGTTCCATATGTTCACGGCCTACTTACAAGCGTTTGTCACATATTTACCGCCTACCCAGGAGACATTCGTCAATTCGTGTTTTTCTCTACTAATGCTGAATTCCTTCCGCTACTAAACCTCCGGTAGGCTGTCATAATGCTTTTCTTCGGCTACCTTTAGAAAATTCCTCATGCTTCACTGTTGACCTACTGAAGCATAGAAAATTTGTTTGGGAAGTATAAGAAGAAAGGCATCATGAGAGCCTACCGTAAACACTAACGCAAATTATACCGCTCAGTATAATACCGTTATGAAGTTGGAGTAATACACTACAGTGGTTTGGTTAGATTACGCACATTAACTTCAGCTCTGTTTCCAGACAAGAAAGGTAGCTGTCGGGAGATAAAGCTATACGCTTTTGGAGATGAGAGAAACATAATGATCCTCCGATTATGCCGCAGGCACCGTCGTTTACGACGAAGACTATAATAACCATCACTCTCCTGACAATGCGAAAGGTTGAGGCACTAAATTTTGCCTTGCGAGGGTGCTTTCTCACCTGCGTGGTGTATATATAGCGAATTTGTTTGTACGCTCGAATACACCCCCGTAACGGTTGCCACTGACAATAGGTGCGTGTGATGTCACAGCTGTGATAACTGTAAATTCTTGTTGCATGAACACGGGCAGTGCCTGGTTTCGCGGGTTTTTAGGATAGGCTCCGGTTAACATGGGTAGTGGTTTGCAACCATGACCTATTTATGCTCTAGATCAAACACTTCGGGACCTGTTTTCGAGTTATGGCCATAGACGCTCCGAACGCTTCAAGGCGCCACGAGCTTCTGTCGATGGATTTGTAGCCGAAGATTCTGCAATATTCGGTTGATCTACAAAGACTTTCATCTCTACGGCATCCGTTTACTGGCACATGCCGGACGCATGCACAGTGGGAGAGCACTGAAAATAGTAAAAGGGATCTACTAAAGTGCGACGGTCAAAAGACCAAATTAAATCACATAACGAAAAGCAAAAGGGATTCCACAATGTGCCCGGGATGACTTTTTTCGACCTATTTTTAAAACCCTAAATGCTTGCAGAGTGTAGTCAACCAAGAAATGCTGTACTTAGATTAGGCGGCCGCAAAGTACCTTAGCCTCGAATTACTGCCACAACGCCGACCACATAACGTAGAAACTTGCCTGAAAGATGTCTCTCCTTTTTCCGGTCTTGGTGTTTTTCGGCCGCTTGGATTACGTGTTTACAGCGGTGTAGCGGCTATTGGTCGGCTTGCCTTCAGTTGCAACAATGAACGCATTCGATAGCCACTTTGCCACATCAAAGAGAAAGCCACACAAAAGCAACGCAGAAACGAAAGGCGTATTTGCTGCGATGACCAAATCACGCAGTTCAGCTGCGTGCCGGCGATAACTATAGCTTTCGCAGTGCTGCTGTACTCGAAGGAAAGAGTGAAAGCGTTTATGGTAAGTGTTGCGGAGTCCCAATAATGTTTACCGGCCAAACAAAGCTTTTACAGTGATAGAGCTAAACTAACTTACACTGAGGAAAAAAATCACAGGAGCACTTAAAACTTTGAAAATAATTAAAAGGGGAGAGCTTCGTTGATCATTCTGCTAATCTGCTGTTCATCTTCCGGTCAAACGTTGCCGTTTTTCTGGTCACACCTTACTACTCAGCCCCCTGTCCAGTACCCTCCGAAGCTCGCACTCCTCGCTGGCCATCGCCAGGGGTCTCCCGTTCACCCCCGTCCGTACCTTTACCTTTCAAGACGGCTTATATTGCGGCGGCGGCCTACCCTCTTACGCCGCGGCCGTTACCCTTTCCCGGCACGCGCTGCGTTGCCCTCTCTCCGACCCTTCATTCGGCTCACCTTCGAACCTGCTGTTTCCCTTTCGAGGCGCCCAATCTCTGGCACGCGATCCAATTTTCTGTGCAATCCTGTGTACTTTACAGCAATGTTTTCACCTCACGTGTTCAAAGCCACTCAGAGGTATAAGGCTATCGCCTAAATGAGCACTAGTCCGGATTATCACAGCACAGATGTGATAACCATTAATGCTTGTTGCAAAATTCTAGTTGTTTAGTAAGGCGCCACGTTTCTTCTCCGTACGTCATCAACGTCAATGGGAACTGGTTGTATAATTTGCGTTTAAGTGGCACGGGTAGGTTAGTTTTCATTATTTGAAAGTTCTTGCTGAGTGCTCCCCGCCCATACCTATTCTGCACGGGATTTCTCTCCCTCGGTTGGGGTCAGCACTAATCATCTGTCCTAGGTAATCATATCCTGTCACTTCATCTAGCCTTTCGTTTGCTATTGATTCTGGGATTTACCGCGCCGACGCGACGCAGGCGATGATGCGCGCCGTAGTGGAGGAGTCCAGATTAATTATGACCACCTGGGGATCTTGAACGTGCGCCAAAATCTCGTGTACACGGGGGTTTTCGCTCAGCCCTTCGTTTTCAAAGCTGAAGAAGACGTTCTGGGCATGCTTATTCCTCATTACTTTAAATTTACTGATACCTATTTTTAGCCCCAAAGGCCGTGCTTTCTGATTGTAGTTCCTCAAGCATTGTTTGGCGGTGTTCTGCACTCTCACTCCGCAAAGCTATGTCATCCGCAATCTTGAAATGGCTCAAGTATTGGTTCAAATATTGGAATAAGTATTATTGGTAAAAATGGCTCAAATAGCCTAGAACGTCTCCTTCAGTTTTGGAAATGAAAGGCTAGAAGAAGTAACAGGATAACACTACCTCGGACAGATGGCTAGTGCTGACCCCAACCACGAGAGAGAAATCAGTTGAAGAATATTTATTGGCTGGGAGCACTCGGCAAAAATACCCAAATAATGAAAAGTAAGCTAGCTCTGTCACTCAAAAGAAAAATCTACAACTTGTGCATACTGCCGGTTATCACGTATTGAGCTGAAACTTGGCGCCTTACTAAACAACTAGAAAGCAAACTTATGTCGGCTAAACTGGCCATGGAACGAGTAATGTTAGGAGTAACGCTCAGGGTTAGGAAACGAGCTACCTGGGTGATAGAACCAACTAGAGTAGAAGATAGCATGGCTGAAATAAAGAAGAAATTTCACTATCTTCCCGTAGGGGAACCCTAAGTAGTATGTGAAGCAGCCATGGGGTCGTCTCAAGTTCCCATTAGTTTTCAGGTCGATCGCAGCGTTGCGGGAGGAGAATCAGGGGAGCGGAACGCGTGCGCGTCATTTATACCGCGGAGCTACAGTGGCGCCCCAGCGGAGTATGCAGCGGCTACCGTGGCGTCTCTAACCCTAAGCTGTTTCGCATTATCGCGCGCGGAGCCGCAGGTGTTGCCATTCGTTGCGCAATCCCGGAGAGGGGAGGAGCTTCGGAGAGGAGCAATGGCGGAGACGAGAGCAGTGTCGGAGAGGATAGGAGGAATACCTCGCATATTACTCAGGGTTCCCCTACGGGAAGATGACGACGGTGGTTGAACGCGAAGCTATCTCGTGATGAATTCTTTGCTTGGCCTAACCCTAGGGGCATCCTGCCACAATCATCATCAGTGGTGCCTGGCCAGACATGCGCAGTGGGGGTGTGGTTCCCCTACGGGAAGATGACGACGGTGGTTAAACGTGAAGCTATCTCGTGATGGATTCTTTGATTGGCCAATCTCGAGGGGTATCCTGCTACAATCATCATCAACTGTGCCTGGCCAGGCATACACAGTGGGGGGTATAGACGCCGCACAACGGCGCCCACACAACGGCGGAGGGAACAGGCTCGACCATAAGTTGCTTCGCATCTAAAAGAAATGAAGTTGGGCTGGCCTTGCAATGAGGCAAACAGACAACCCGCGGACAATTAGGATAACAGAGTGGATACCAAGAGATGGGTCTACAAGAAGGGGAAGGCCAGTAATCCGCTGGACAGATGAAAAAAGCATATTGGGGGGTAACCTGTGGACCCGAGCAGAGCCGGTTCGGGGCAGTTTGAGGTCAATGGGGGACGCTTTCATCTGCAGTGGACCTTGGTAGGCTGCTGCTGCTGCTGATGATGATGATAATGGTGACGATGATGGTAAGGATGATGATGGTGGTGATGTCTTCATCTTTTGTTTTATTACGCGTATGCGTCTGATTGATTTCATTATATGTAAGCTTTCTTGCATTTCTTCATGCGAAAAACAAGCTCACTAAAACTCAGTTCACACTTAACCTTTTAGACCCTGCTCCACCTTTATGGATGCCTAAATTCATTGCAAGGAAGAAATCTTTTTTGAGGCAATGAAAGTGCGTTAGAACTAGTTATTAATCCAGCAATACTTCTTCCGGTGCAGCCCAACACCCATTTATGTAAGAGAAATGAGGATTCCTTTAGGCGCAGGGGTCAATCAAGGTAAGTAGGCCAGCTGAGTCATAGGCTAGCATAGTTCGGTTATGCGTTCATTACCTAACCTCCACATTTATCAAAGACGGGCTGTATACCTTCCGTTTTTCTCAGTATTAAGTTGATCGTCAGTGTATCTTTCCCCTGAGAACTGTCGCGAGCCGCGTTTCCACTTCTCAGGGTCACGAATACCTGCTTTTTATTGCCGTGCAGTGACTCGAGCGTTTACGACTTGTGGGGACGAGTCAACCTATGGCAGGCTGCAGTTTATTGCTGCCTGTTGCAAGAACATCGCCAAAACCAATGCCCTCTCTATGCATGTAGCTAATTAAAATGTGTTTTAATGGGATCGTTGAATAAATGCGAAATGGAAAGCCGTCAGCCAAGAGCGCCAAGGAGGAAGAGCGATTTAGCCCTACCGAACACCTATTTTGTCCTTCAAATCCGGCCAATTTTTTTTTTGTTGCGCACGAGTTTAGTAAGCAATGTTTGGATAGCTAGAAAGACATTTATTTACTTTGAATAAACCTTAAAACGACATGTTTTCGTTACAATGTTTAAAAATACTAACGCAAACCTATTAAAGGGGCCTTGAAAGGAGTTTTGAGCACACTAAATGAACTAGCGCAATCGTTAGACTGGGTCGTCAACGTCATCTGTGCCAAGTATTACTCTTTTACGTGCAGCGGAAAGCTCACACTTTTGTTGCAAAGTTCGTCACTATTTTCTGACCCTTCCCTGCGTGTTTTGGACGCCGCCATCTTCACATGTCTACATCACCGATTCCCAGATGTTCGTCATGAGGTAGACATTCTGCTATTTGGCGGCTTTTTCACGCACTTCCGGCACAGAGATGTGTCGTCTGCTCAGCGGCGGCTCGCCGGTTGATCTGCCAGCGGAGTGCCGGAGTACTTGGACATTTTACGACAAACGAAACAAGTGTAAACAAACGCTTAACAGTTTGTATCGAATGCAACACGGCCATAACACGACATGGATATTCTCTTACCTGAGTACATTCCATAAAGAAAGCGTTGAAGCCCAGTGGCACTTCTTTCGTGCAATCGCAGAGAACGGCCTGAACCGAATGCCCGGGTTTGACGCACACATTTTATTCAACTTCAAAACAATCCAGAGATGCATTTCGAACTAACACAACGTCACAACATGCGTTGCAAGTCTGAACCGCGATTGACAAACGATCGGTTGCCTCTTCCTGCCCGTCGTACATCCGCCACTAACCTCACGCGCGGTTTGCAAAGACGAACAGCAAGTCACTTCACTCTGGCGCTCAAAACGAGAAGGCTTTTAGCCACGCAAACTGCAGATACCCCATGCGAGGTTGAGTCATACGTCGCTCGAGAAAGATAATCCAAACAATGGGAAGCACTATCCACCCGCAGACGTCGCATTTCATCGCGAAACAAAGGCGTCCACAACACACTCACCATCGCCTCCTGTATTTTTGCAATGCCAAACGCATCGCGCCCTTCCCAATGGGAGTGTGTGGTACGCCTGCTGTGCCCACATGTCGCGAGGTGGGGCCCTAAGCTGAACCGGGATCACTCAATCGTAACTGACTTTGAGGGCAGTTTGTGCCTTGTTGCCAAGGCAACCGAACCTCTATCTTTGAGATAGTCAAAGAGGCACTCGTGCCAGCGCTAGAAAGCTCACAGCCGCGGGGGAGCATGTTTTGCCAACGTTGCCGGTCTCCACCACGCGTCGCCCCAAGCTGAACTGGTCACATGATTGAAGCGCTGGGAACACGGCTGGAAAGGTGCATCAAAGGGAACGAGCGCATGATCCTCCCCGTGCGGCTGCTGCGAGTTCGCCTCCGATAAAAAGTCACGTGCCGCTGATGTCAACTGCAGCATGTGCAGCAACGTACACCGCGAAAGGGCAAGGCCAGGCCGCACACATGCGCGGCCAGGTCTTTCGTTCGCTTTTCCAGTCTTGAGTTGAGTGCGGGATGCACGGTATCAACAAAGATAAAAAAGCCAAAAGAGCTTGCCCGTAGCAGACGGCAGTCGGAGGAGTGCAATAACGGAAGTACGTCAGCGCTGCGGAGCGCAGCATAATGGGAGGGAAAGCTGCCGCGCCGTCAACAATTGAAAGGAGGAGGAAAAGTGGCGCGACGATAATGCGTGGTTTTTGATTTACTATTTCTCAGCTAATACTCATCCCTTTAACAAAATTCTAGCGGGAGGAGATTGCTAATACATTGCTTTATTTGATTACATGTACATCCATGCATCGCCGGAAGGTATTTCAGGACCCCTTTAAAAGAAAGGGTAGCCGAATGATTTGACTGCATGAACACGCAGTGAAGAGCCCACCTAATAAGGATGTTTTCAACTTAGAACCCCGATGCGATATAATTTTGAGCCACACTGGGCCAACTTAAAACTCTGCAACAAAGTGCCAGTGTTGAGCGTGTAACTGAAAATACCTTATAGGTCTTTCATTTCATTTGAGCTATCAGTAGTTGCGAAATTCCTTAGATAAAAAATAAACCCCTAAGGCATACGCTTACAGCCCCGTTCGCTGAGCACGAACGTTTTTTCAGTTTCTGGACTTTTTTTTTATCCTTCCCTGACATTGGTGGTATACACTGTTATGCACACATATGCAGAATATCAAGCGAGAGGGGGCGTAGCGAAGGGAGGTGGATGGTCTTGTTATGTCAGAAACCCCCCACCCCCTTTCCAAAATTTTTTCTGCGCTGTAAACACCCCTCTCTTTCGTTATGAATTGTTTTTGCCTGGTCTCTTTACACACCGCATCATATATATATATATATATATATATATATATATATGTATATATATTGCAACAACAATTTTCACACGCATGTTTTTTTGTTCATAAATATGGTTCTCCGGAATTTTGAATGTACCCGCATTTCCGCAGCATTTTTATAGTGAACTAACCACTAACCTTTAAGGAAATGAATGAGCTATTGAATCGAATAGCGGCGTATAACATCCCCCCAAAATTATTTCTGGCTACGCCATTGTCTCGGAGTCTTTTGGAAAAATTTAATTATTGCTGATTTTGTAGGTCGTTAAAAACGGAGTGTGAACATTACAGGCCAAGTGCCCCATTTCTCACTACAGCTGAAGTGGTTCTCAGTAATAATTTGGATTTACGGGATATCAAGTTTTTGTTGCAATAAACCTTGAAACTAAAAACAGGAATTTGCGAAAACATTAGCGCTGTCGTCGTTCGAAAAAGGACAAGTAATGAGGGCAAGAAAATAGATGTGATCGTTAGGCTCCAAACCTTGTTGTGCACATTTTAATGAGAAATTTATTTTCAGCAAGACGTGAAGGCTTCACTTTCAGGACAGGGCGGCTGCAGTAGACGTCTGACAGTCAAGCAATCACACAAGTAGGTGGGACATAAAATACGGATCCTTGCCATTCGGAGAAAATACTTGCCATCAACGCGTTTTAGTTTATTTACCTTGCCAATTTTTGAATTGGAGATTCATTTCTCGGAGCCTTCCATCGCCTTTTACTTTCGGCATACAAGTTTCGCATATTATTCATTCATCAGCGTAGTCCCATCAGTACATATTTCAAGCAGGTGCAGCGCGGCGCGAGTGGCGGAAAATAAAAGCTTAAGCAAAGAAAAGCCTATTGTGTTCCATAGACGTTGATGAGAAGGAAGACATTAAAATTGAAGAATTATTTATCGATCGCTGACGGCACACATTAAGCATTTAATCACAAAACCCACTGTGCGAATAACTGCCTAAAGTTTTTTGCCTCTTTATAACATTTAAACCACGTGGACGACATGCGCGCAAACTCCGGGAAGTTGAAGGCCTTAATGTTTAGGAAAGGCTCATTTTTCTTGCCCTAAATATTGGGACGCCATTCACCACGCAGTATAAAGGTTTAAGTATTATGGTGCTATCGCTGACATCACTGCAAGCGTAAGCGACGGTGCGAGTTCAAAACTGAGTTCTCATTGAGAAGCGCAGTTTCAAGTTTTAATTTTTCGAGAGCCAGGCAATACAATCTAGCTCCTGTGCTCGTGAGCATTTTGGTTGTGGCAGAGCATAATTATGAAACACCGACCGGATGGCCACAGCAAAGTGCGTCATGGAGCCAGTGCTACCGCAACTCCGGGAAACCTATTAATCACCCCCTCTTGCCCGTTTCCACCGTTGTATACATTTTCCCCGGGCAAGATCCTCTGAACTTTACCTTTTTCTTCTCGCTCTTGGTTCACATTCTTTTGGGAGGCGTTGTAGGCCCTGAAAGGACAGCCCACATCAGCTCTCCAGCGTAATGAAGGCCCAAGGCTTCATTACGCGTCTTCTAAGGAACAAAAGGTGCGTCCTTAGAGCCCCATGTCAGCAGTCGGCACTTACGTGACATCACTTAGAAAGAGCCGACCCGAATGCATTAGAGGGAAACCTGAGAACGTCCTCTTCACAGACACTTCATTAGCGAATCCAGCGGACCATACAAACAGCACATCCCTTTGCACCTTTGGAAATTTGTATCGTCGCAACAGACTTTGCGTTGGCCAAAACAGCTGAGTGTGAGCTCGAATGGACTGGAGGCTCGATTTATAGAAGAAATAGATATGCCTTCAACATGGGTTTTTCACGCCTTGACATTAACGAAATGTGAAGATAAAATATTCGATGCCGGTGATGAAGGAAAGCACTGTGCAATCTGGAACAGTTTCTTCCTAAATCCAACAATTTCCCTGTTTTCACGCTGCGAAATTTCGCTGGCTACCTTCCTTGATCATTTCAGGTCGGGGCTTACGCAGATGTGCACCACACGCGCATATTTTGCTGCTCGTTGAATAAAAGGAAAGATTGGTATCAATTGAACAAGATGCTGAAATGAAATTGACGAGCATGAAAGGAACAGAACTCGGTTAAAGATAACAAGTGCTACCATGCATGATCACGACAGAAATAATAAAGGCCAATAAGTAAATACAAAGAATGAATGCCACGCGAGTGCCTCATAGATTGAACCTGTTGTTAGTTTATGTTTTGTTTTGAGAAACGTCACATAATTGGAAGCCGTATTCGTAACGCCATGTTACAAAACTTGTAATATTCTGCGGCTGTGGTAGCATTTTCTGGACATAACAAATATGCTTGCAAAGATGGCTTCAATTATTTTACAACATATGTCTTTATTTATTCTTAAAAGAGCCACATACTGCCAACAGGAATGCACAGGCACCACAATACTAGCTGAAAGGCAACATGCGCCACTCAGATTGTGTTTTTATTTTCATTTAAGGTTAGCTGTATAGTTCGTAGTCCGTGCGCCACCACTTGCACACTGTGGGAACAAATTAGAACATTGTTTTGTTAGTCTTGTCTCTACAAATTTTAAGGTTCCTTAATACACTGGTGTATAGAAAAGCTCCAAGCAACGAGCAGACTTAGCGCACTTTGAGGTGACAGGATATCTCCGTCGTTACCAAACACCCCTTCAGAATCATTTTTGTTTTAGGTATGAGGTTCACGCTGGGCTCTGATTTCAAGAATCCAAGGTACTTTTACACATATTGTTCAGGACAAATCGGATTTACTCTGAAATACCAAACCAAAAAACCGAATAAATACCGAAACAAAAATTTTGTTGCTCCTTCTATATGTAGTGGACAGTGCTTCCATGCATACTATGCGAGAGTTCTACTCGCGTTTTAATGTAGAACAATGAATTCAACGTAGGACTACTAAGTACGACGGTCCGAATGTTTGAATATCTTCTACTTGCGGGCGCCTCGTACCTAACTTAGCTCGCGCATACCTCGTCCTGAGGTGAGGTTCGCGGAAATCCCTCCTACAACTTCTATATCACACAGATTGGTTTCATCTAAAATTCAGAGCCCCTTCGTCTAACAACAATGATAGCTGCAACGCGAATCTTTCTTCCGCCACAAGTCGAGTCGAATGGACGTACAATCTCGTGAGTGATTTGTTCGTTGTCGTCAGCTCATAGCGGCAGCCGGCGAAGGAATGACTGCTGGTCCCGATGCAACGACTGTGAGCACCTCCGTCTAAAACCAAAACGGCTTGTGCCAAAGCAAAGATGTTGTGGGCTTTAATGAAGTTCGCAATGATTATGATGATAACTTTGAAGCGTTCAGAACGTACGCATTTGGTAAGGGATTTCCCAAGGATAAAGTGCTGACTGTCAGCGATGCTTGATGTGCCTTTGTGGAAGTCTGTTGGGTAAGTTGGCTTTACTGCAGTGCGCTTTAGACCTAACCATTTAGATTTTGGACTGTGACTGACTTTGGAGACATTGAACATAGAACAAAGAAAACTTTGCCTTTCAACAATTTTTCCCCCACGATCATCATCATCGCAAGTCAAGGTTGGCTTTAGCGCTGTGCGTTTTTGTGTGGATGGTCAGCATCGCCCGAGGACGCGGGTTTTGATTCCCGGCCGCGGCGGCCGCTTTCCTGATGGAGGCGAAAAGCAAAAACACCTGTGGGTTCGACATGTCGGCCCACGTGAAATATCTCCAGTTGCTCAAAATTATTACGGAGCCCCCAACTTCGGCGCGCCTCATCACCTGTGCAGCGTTGGCGCGTTAAACACCACAATCACTCAATGGTCACCATAAGTGAGCTAAAGAAGCTTCGCTTTAAAATACCAACTGCTTCGATCGTGCCCGAATGGTGCAATCGCATAGACGATGACTTTATAACAAAAGGGCCTAGGTTCGATCCCCAAAACGGGAAGCATTTTTTTCTTGAAACGCTTGCGCAAAGTTGGCTTTTGTGTATAGCGTTTTTTGCTGCGCGCCGGGCGCAATCTATGAGGCATTGATAACTAAGACTCATAATCATTCCAGAAACTAACCCTTACAGTAAATATACGTTAAGCACCCCCTCGGCAAACCACGGGAGGAAATCAATCATTCTTTTTTTTTTTCCACTGTTAACGCCAACCGAAGACACCTGGCAGGTTCTGTGCGATGAAAACAATTTGGTTGGGACCATTGACGAAGGCGGAGTGAACACGAAGCGATATAACTTTTTGATGTCATTGGAAAAATACGTTCCTTTCGACACCGTGTATAGTCACGATGCCGTGGTCGCGGTTGTTCCATGAGTACAAGTAAACCGCGTGGCCCAAATTTAAAGGCACCATGCAGACCAAATTCAAGTTGCCTTCATTCAAAACAATGCCTTGTTAGAATATCAGTGACACCAAATATTAATCTGAACTTCACTAAACTAAGCTATATAATTAGGAAAAATAACGGTTATGTGACCGACTAGCTCATACTCCGCGTTGAACCTATGACGTAGGCCTGGCGAAAAAAAAGCAAATTGAAGAGGGATTATATGCTTGCATAATGTGCTTCTTGGGCGTGAATTTAGTGAATATTCTTTTTAAAGCAGTAAGATTGGTGGGGTGAACAATGGGAGTTACGACCGTCAGGCGTTACGTCTGCCTATAGCCACGCAACCCAGGACAAACTTGTAATGACGATAGTCTTGAGTAAATGAAATGACAAAATGAAAAAGAAAAACACGAAAACATTCATGCAGTTAGTGCGGCACCTTGCCTGCTCACACTCCCAAACACCGCTTCCGGACGCGTTGGACTTGTCTGACACGACACTCACCAACTGACATAACTGGCACGGCATCTTACGTTACCATGTTTGTCGAGTCATAGCTTATGTTTTAGGAAACAATTTGTATCAACCGTAAAAAATACTGCATGCATACAAGTCTGGCCAAAAGCAAAGTGCGAACACTGGCCCTTCAGCTTACCGTCAGCGGTATTGCAGTGCCGCTCAAACAAAAATAACCAAACAGCCATCTGTGAGAGGGCAGCAGCTCTGATCAGCAGAATAACTTTAGTTTCAAGTTTGATACGTCATTGCCGACGTCCCTAAACACACAATTTAAAGAGAGAATTAAAATTTTGGTTTAAATTGTTTAATTTCTCATTGTATAAAGCATCGTTTGCTGCCGGACAAGCATGGAGGGCACTGTAAAACACCAGATGTTTTGAATAAAACTTGTCCTTTGCCTGCACGCCCCCGTAAACCAACGCTGCCACCCACTGTAATGAGTCTCCGCTTGACTACAAGTGTGCTTAAATTTTTCTTTGTGTTAACGAATGAAGGCGTTCGCAAATTGTACCAGCAATGATAGTATTTGGCAGATTTGTTTGCATACAATTCCTAACGTGACACCAAAAAGCAAGGCCGAAATTCGGAAGCACTAAACCCCGTTCGAGTTTGTTGTTGGTTGATAAAGTTCTTTGGAAAGCTACGCATAGTAAAGTCATCAAAAAGAATACACAACTGCTGGGTGCATTTCAGTGCAAAAAACGAGTTTATTTCAATACTTCAATATTAAGAACAAGGCGGCAATGTACACCATGATTTGCAATCCTTTAAAAGATATTATTGTAATGTTTGACGTGGTAGATTTTTACGATTGACTCACTAGATTTTTAGGGCATCAGCAGTTGCAGATTTCATCTTTGAACGCAGGAAACTAAGTGTGCACGAATCATCTCGGTGGACGCATTTGGTATACCATGCAATACAGATGATGTCAGACGCTCACAGATATGTTTGTGGTAAAAGCTGGTTTAGTTCACAGGAACAAGTCTTATACAAGTGCCTGATGAAATCTCTTTGAGAGGGAATTCCATGGTTTTTGGTTGGCCAAATTTTGACGGTGCTAGCGATTCGTAGCCAAATACACAGGTTACGATCGTTTTGAAATGTGCTGTATCAATTCTGACTGTTTAGGTTGCAGTGATCGGCAAGCAGACGTAATCTTGCGTTATAATGAGGCAAGAAATTGTTTATATGGATGATGAAATAACCACGGGTGTAGGTTTACGCCAGGGGACACTCATGAAGTTACGCAGGGGAGAGATCTGCTTCGCATACGAAGGATATCAGGGCTTTGTGGTTTTTTCTACAAGCATAAAATGCGCCACGGGAAGATTAATTAGAAGCTTTAACGCCATCCGCAGGAGTAGTTTAAATTGTTCCGGAGATCTTGCACTGAACTTATAAGTGCTTTATCACTGTCGTCTCACTAGGAGGCCTTGAAAAAAAAAAGAGGTGCTGGTGGTTTCAGTCGCACTCTTTGCCAGCAATACATTTGCGGCATTAATCTTACATTATGGCTCGGTGAATGAAGCTTTGTAAAGGCCTCAGGCCCCAAACAGCGCACGTCGCTGCGTTTTTCGTCCGCGTTCTCAAGAGGTGTTTTATGTAACAGATGAAGCTGGTTTGTTGGGTCTGATATGTGGCCTGAACTTCATCATCACAGCCCCATTCACATTCACTTTCAACGGAAAAAAACTTTGCCTTTGGCTACTGCGATGACTGTTCTTCTAAAGCTTATCAGAACGTTCCTTTCAGGTTGGCATTTGTGAACTGAATATAAATCTAAGCAGGCACCTCCGTGAGCAAAGCTTTGAGTAGTATCAAACTGTTCGTTTTAATTTACAATAATTAGAAATTGAAAGAACAGACCCCACAGCTAAGTGGAGGTTGCAACCAAACTGTTGCCTTCAGAACTATGCCGGAAAACCACAGTTACTCAAAATTTGGCATTATGGCGTTTCTTCATTACGCATCGCTTCACTAGAATGCTTCGAATTGGCTTCATATTCAAGCATCCTACTGCCGAGACGTAAAAAAAAACCAATGGTGTGGTATTTTTGCAGTGTAGCTGTCTTGATCCAATGCGTTGTCCACAACGTTAACTAACACTCTGTAATACAACACTCCACACTATTGCAGTTTTCCGGCGATATTAAACGCTACTGCGCAGTTCTGCCTCTGGAAGATCGCTGTAAAGGCAAGAGCGTATTGACGCAATTTCTGTACTGCGTAAAAAAACCTACGTTTTCCTGAATGCTCCAAACACCTACACCCACCAACATTCTGCGTTCATACAAGCCTTTTTCTTCATTCCAGGAAGATAAAAGGAGCTACTGTGACAAGCAAGCTATGGGTAACAAGGATTCCAAACTTCTTTTGAGCTCGTACTTGAATTTTCATGTAAATACATTTCGCAGGTTCGACCCTATTTTACGCGCAGCGAGAGAGTTCAGATGCTGTTGTTTTATGGCACCTTACCAAGCCCTAACACTGCCGAAGCTGTATTTGGCTTCTGAAATGTCAACGGACTTTGTAATACCTGATCTCTCTGTTCGAAGGGCGTCCAGCAGCGATTGTACCGAATTTTTTGCAACCCTACATACCAGGCAACAACTGCGTCTACAGCGGCGTTCTAAACTTCCTTCACTTGAGAGCCTGCAAAGAAGACGCCCTTTACCGGAGGAGAACCTAACAAAGACAGCGGAAACTGCCCCTGCGTCTTATCACCCCGGCCCGCTGTCACTCCGCTCGGCGCAAAAAATGCCTTACTGCGAGTATTTCCCACGTGACAAGAACCATTTCTGTAATTTCTCGCACTTCCCCTGCTTATAATTTTGTGCAACCACGACAACAAACTAGGCGTGAAAATAAAGACGATTTTACCCATTGTCAGGTTCGAGACAATAATACTAAAAGAATGAAAAACTTTTGACGAAACTAAGTTCTATTGCTCCAAACCCCTTAAAATACACACAACAGAAATGGATACAAAGATGAAAGAATGACAAAAGGTAATCGTGGCTAACCCTCAGCAAAATGTTGGGGTTCAACCAAAAGGAGAGAAAGTACGTTCTTGTCGCCCTCTGGTCCGCCGCACTTCACTTGCGGGAGCACAGTCATGGCGTGACATCTCTTTGATGAAGGTTGGGCAACGCGCTCCGAGCCCCGTCACTGACGAGGCAACGCAGCTCCCTTGGAACGTCGCTGCCTTCTCTCGATGTCGACAAGACTACTTGCTTGCAGGAGAGGGCGTCAGGTGTTCCGTTGGGAAGGAACTCTTAAGCGTGGCCCGGGTCAGGGCACCCGGCCGCCAGCATCCGGTATTACGTCACCATCTACTCTCTGTTTTCCACCATGGGATCGCCTCCGCCACCGGCCGCAGTCGCTGGCCGCTTTTCATTGGCCCGCTCGTGTGTGGGTGTGAATAACCCTGCAAGACGCTGATGATGATGGTGCTATAGGGGTTTGAAACGTACCGGTAGAGCGTGTTTGGTTTATCGACTTCGTCTTTCTCTTCAGTTCATGACACTCATTAAACGCAATCTAGTTTCAAAACACACGTGCTCGTTCACATCCGGGTCTGTCGCTTCGGCGGAGTAATACACAATGTGAGCTATCGCCGTTATTAACTTCTACCAGACTATAGGCGTGCTATATATTTTCTCTGTACGTGCATGCATTCTATCCTTATTAGCCCGGGCTTGGCCAAATCTGTCATCTGATTTCCAGCACGGAAACCCACATCCTCTAATTTGTTTTAAATGCGAATGCATTTCTTAGTCGGGGTTGTCGTGCTCCGTCGGCGTGCGCCTGCATTCCTCCAGCACGAGCGCACGTGAGTGCGCGCCTCGTAGTTCTGCCTTCGTCGTCGTCGTCGTCGTCTCGGCGCGGTGGACCCGCGCCGCTACAGTCGGGGGTTGTCGTGCTCCGTCGGCGTGCGCCCGCAGGTGTTATCTCTCCGCGCTCCTCCTCGCCCCTAGCAACAGCTGTGGCGCGCCTAGCAACCGGAGCAGGTGGTAGCTCGGGCGGGAGTAGCGGAGGGCAAAGGGAGAGGAGGAGCGCGCTCGGGCGTGTGAGGGCGCTCGCATCGCGGAGCTCGGCGGGAGAGAGAGCTCGCGCGCGGGGCGGGCGTGTCGCGCGGGTCTCTCTCTTCTCTCCGCGTACCCTCTCTCCGCTCGCTGCGCTCGGAAAATGTATATAAATGCAGTGGAGCGCACGCCTCCCTCCGTTACTGCTTGCCGCAGCGCACTCATCGGTGCACCCAATGCATTCGCATTTCCGCACGATCCCCTTCGGGGAGGGGGGGGGAGTTTTTTTTTGTGGAAAAGCCGTTGTGAAAGCCGTGTAAAAGCCGTGTAAAAGCCTGTTCGCAGATGCCAACGTTCATGCAAAACAAGAGTTTAACGTATATCAAGATTTTATTCGATTACACTTTATTATTCATCCGTTCTATTGAAAAAGATTTTGATGAACACTTTTATTTCACTCATCATGCGTTGTACCATGCCCGGAGCCCGATTTTCATTGCACTTGTGTGCGTTTACGGTGGTCTGGCTGTTACCTGCTGGCCTGTTGTCTTCTCATTGTCTATAGACAAACTTGCTCGTTTTCCGCAAAACGCACGCACGAATTTAGATATGTTATTTTTACCTAAAACTTTTTCCAAGGTCAATTACAATTCATTGTCTTCTCACAGCCCCTCGTGATTTTTTGCTTCGTCTTTCTTCAGATGAGCATGCTCTTTTGTGCTGGATATTCTCACAATTGCCCGTACTCATGACTACGGGTACGTACATTGTGCAGCATTATAAACTTTTTCATCCGTTAATCTATAATAAGATCAGGACATGTTCTGGGCTGTCTTCCGCATTCGCAGTTACGTGTCCCTGCCGACTTAGCCAGCTATAGGGCAGCTAGCACATCTCGCTGATACCGTGGCAGCTCCCTGGACGAAGAAGTTAAAGGGTTCTATAAAAAGAGGCGCTGCGGTTGTGCACTCACAAATAAATACGTGGTGCCGCATACAAAATGCACATTCTTTTCTGCATACTTTTATGTCGGTCGCCTGGCGTTAAGAAACAATTGATTCGCCACTATCGTTGTTACCTTTTTTTGTTAACTGAAATACGTAACTTTAAACAGTCACTGTCTTCAGCGTTTCCATTGACGGAGTGATTTGGTGAAAGAAAGCTAAAGAGGAACCAGCATATTCTGGTCGCCTTACTCTTCGTCGAAGCGGGGACAGTCCGCACCCGCACAAGATGCTGGGAGTAGCCCAACCTCAAGAACACTCAAAAAAGTTTCCGTTGTAAAAAAACAGTTCCTTAGTCACATTCAACGGGTGATCGTGCTAGGCGGCCAAAATAAGATTAAGCAAATGCTAACTTTGAAAAGGCCACAAAAATATCTGGTGGATGCTATTATGCAGGTGACAGTCCTGTGCGCGCCGAAAATGAACGGTATGGGGTTGTTCGAGGCAAAGTCCAGTAAACAAATTGTAATACAAATGACTTTTATTACCGCAAAATACCGAAACTTGCAGGGATAGACTAAACTTGGCACTAGGGGACAGTATATAAAAAGAGACAATACAAACATAACTAACCACCCCCGTAGTTGCTGTCGTTGCTATCAGTAAGAAGTTGATGATTTCGTTTGTGACAAGTTAATTTCAGCCCAGTTATTGGACAGGTGTTCGTTTGGACGTTGCAAACAGCCGACCAACAATTTCATATCCCGACGTATAAACCGCACTGTGAAGTCCAAGCATGTACACAAAAGGTGTGTGCAAGAGTGGTAGAAAAAATTTTACACCACGGGCTGTTTTGTCGCAGCGCTGCTATGACAGACGCTACTATGTCGGCGCCCTTCCTCATAGGCTGTGTTGGATTTCGCGGTATTTTTGCCTCTCCGCCTTACGCATGTCTCTGTGAAGATCAAAATATTGCAAATTGTTTTCCTCTCTGCGTTGAAGCTATGGTTGTCTGTTTATGATTAGCCATATCACAATTTTCCTGCCATGAATTATGTCGTTTCTTTCTTTGTGTATCTAACTTCGGGATAAAAAAGTACGGAATTTGACGCGAATGGAAGTTGATCAAGTGTAGAGAGAAAACAATCTGCTGTACCCTTTATTAATTAACAAAAGCCGAAAGAAGCGCAGCTGCGGAAAGAACGTGAATTTTTAATAGTGTCGTTTGAATTTTCTACCGCTTTCCGGGACCGAAAAAGCACAATGATTTGGTTACTAAACTTTATTATTTAATATCTTTGCGAGGCCTTATAGCCTGCCTTATTCGAGCTTAGGAAAGCATCAATGAATGCGTCGCAACATTTTGTCGATTATGTAAGCCGGCAACGATAGATATAGAGAAAAATTCATGTTTTAACAAATTATTCAACTAAACAGCCCGGTGGTATATCCAATTCGTTTTCGGTCACAACTGTTGCCCGTATAGAGTGGTCCACAAAACGATTCAACGGTTTTGTCCTACCACGCGCATAACGGCGCGAGCGAGAATATTTAACTTCATTTATCTCGACGTGGAAACCAGTTCAATTTTGGCGTATTAGCAGTGCCCTCGCACCTGTTGAGTGTTTCTGCAACCACGCGCTTCCCCGTACCAGCCTGTGTTATTTTGCATAATATCCATAAACATTCCTTGAATTAATTAGAAAGGCAGACGCTTAGCAAAAAGCGCGCGCAAAAACGCGGGGTTTTGTCAATGAGGAAGAAGCCTTTGTTGTGTTCCTATAGACACTAAGCCTTTGTAAGCCTTGGTTCAAAGGGAACGATATTTTATCTCGCATTTTTTGAGCACCAATATATAAATAAGGCACATTAGAAAAATGTCATCAATAAAAATTAAACGATTTACGGAAACTCCCGGAGGTATCTGATGGGTCAGCGCAGTACTTTACTCCTACGTGAGCAAAGGCCCTTGCGGAAGTCATAACTCAATAATTTTGTTGTTTAACAGTTCAGGTCAAGTTTAACGCTCACTTCATCTGCTTTTCTCTTCCATCAGCTACAGCCAATAAGCAAAATCGAAGCGGAAACAAGGCTCGGCAGAAGCTTTGCGTAATTCAACCCTAACTTGACTAGTTGACTTTATTGGGTAACTGAACTTTGTTACGGACTAGTAATGGCGGAAGTAAGATTTCACAACAAAATTTATTAAATAGTTTCCGCTAAGAAACCCACAACATTTCACATCTCGCCACTGATTATTTTCTGTTAAAGTAGTGAGTCAAAGGTGACCGGATGAACGCGCTTTGAAAGAATACGTACCAACGGCACTTCAGCCTTAATTTCTTATCGCGGTAGTTAGAACCGTGAAAGCTTGGCAAATATTCGATGTGCTAAGGGTGAGCGATCACTTTTACTATGTAATTCGGGATAGAAAAACCTACGCTTTCCTTTACTGACCTATTACTCTTTCTATATTTGGACATACAGCTGGTTTGTTCGTGTGTTACGCTTCATTTGTGACAGTTTTGCCGCATACGAACGCCCTTTAAATAAAGTATCCCAAGGTCTTCAGATGTCCTAACGGCCCACTCGTTATGCTGCTCCAAAAATGTCTCCTCAGCAAAGCAATGCTGTATTGCAGCGAAGCCAAGACTACAAAGACTCGCCGTATAAAGCTGCAAAAAGAGGCACGGGGCTTTATGGACGTGTTCATGACTAGCGGTATACCCGGCGAAGCCTAAGTGGCCCATCATAATAATAATTCTTGTTCTGTTGTTTCTTGTCATAATTACTTCGTTCCCCATGAAGTTGTGCAAAATTAGGAACTCCTGCTTGCTGTCAAAACACGGGCTCCTACTGCAGTCGTTTGGTAATGGCTGGAAGTCATGTTTTATTGAAACTCTCCCGAAACAAGTTGTACCAATGTGGTGCACTGAAATGGCTACTTATCCATGGGAAGGGTTATCTCAGTAGATATGAAGGGTACTTAGTCAGTCACAGTTTTGTGCAAAATAACACAGGCTGGTACGGGGAAGCGCGTGGTTGCAGAAACTCTCAACAGATGCGAGGGCACTGCTAATACGCCAAAATTGAACTGGTTTCCACGTCGAGATAAATGAAGTTAAATATTCCCGCTCGCGCCGTTATGCGCGTGTTAGGGCAAAACCGTTGAATCGTTTTGTGGACAACTGTATACGGGCAAGAGTTGTGACCGAAAACGATTGGATATACCAACGCGCTGTTTAGTTGAATAATTTGTTATAACATGAATTTTTCTCTATATCTTGATTGTCCCTGTTGGGTGGGTTTAGATTGTGTTTAGATATATGTCTAAGTTATCTATATAAACAAAAACAAGTTCAATATCTGAATTGCCCTGCGACCAAAAGAAGAAATATAGGAAATGCTATTTCAGCGCTCTTTACTCTCCCTGCCGCGTAATTTTTAAAAATTTCAGCGATATCAGCTCCTACACTATAATTAGAACGGACTCGTAAAATTCGAAGCCCTTTTCATGGGCAGTTTGGTTAGGCGTTGATATCACCTGCTAGGCCTTTTTAGCTCGTCAGGCACGCCATTTAAAAAAATCTTTCCTGCTTTTTACCGGCGTCGCAGGGCGAAATCCTTAGTATCGGTTTTGTGCATTCGTGATATTAACATTTATTAGCAAAAACCAAATTGGATAAACAAATCAGCGAAACATTTATTGGGGAATCTTTTTGAACGCCCATTTTTTTCCGAAATGCAGAATTGGCCGATTAGTGTTAGTTAGGGGGAAACACTAAGGTTATTTTTAGGTATTCGTAAGGGCAAAACGTCAGCAAAAATCACTTGGTTACATGAACGGGCGAGGGAGATAATGATGAATTTACACAAACACAATTTCTCCTTTTTATTTACTTCGGAGGACAATTTCGGAAAACCCCGCCTTAGTGAGCCCTACGTCTTTACACTAATGTAGGGCCGAAATTGCAACTCTCTAGTTGTAACAGTTTTGGCTGGGCGTTGATAAATCTGTCGGTTGGTCGGTCAGTTGGTCGGTTAGTCGTTCGGTCGGTCGGGTGCTTCTCTCTATAGGAGTAGATAAGGTCCTAAGACCTTCATATCTTACATTCAAAACTTTTATCTAGGCACTACCGTAACGTCTTCGGAGGAGCATGTTTTGTAAAGTAGAGAACCCGACTTTAATTGGACTTGAATTACAGTGCTGTTTTAAGAGACACCGGGTTATATCGAGGTATTTAGTAAAAGATGAGAGGGCCTTCGTACTTCGGTTTCGGCCTGCTTATATGGAGACTATAAAAACCTTCCCAGAAATATATTTTCGTCTTGAAGAAAGGTTTCCTTTAAAGAAGATCGTTGAATAGCACAGTGGCCTACGCGCTTATCTGACAATTTCTACTCGTGAGGTTGTGGAAGGCTTTTTGCACCTGGTTACCTTCACCATTCTCAACACAGCTAGAGACCTATCTTGTTTAAAGCGCTGTAGTTTTGAAACTTTGTAGCATAACGCCCTGCTATGGGCCATAATCGACACGCCCAGACCTGTCATCCCCTCACTTGTTCCATCTGCTACTTCATTAGCACGGCTCAGTGAAAAATGACCGCATTTGTGAGAGAAAAGTTGTACTGGCCTGAAAAACGTATTTCAACTACTTTATTTCAACGAACTGACATTTTTAAATAGCGGCAGCTTGTCAGTCCAGCGCTGCTTCTATTGTAGAGCAGACGCTGCTCTTCGCATTGGGAGCAAACTGTATTGTTTTGTGCTCCTGGGCTATCCGCTGAAGGCCGTTCTGTTTTGACCTTCAGTTTTCTGGCAGTGAAGGGCGACGTGGAAGTGCTACATAGAAGCGCTGTCAGCTGTCGGGAGCACTGGCTGGTCTTCACCAAGCAACCACTTATTCTTCACCTCACAATGTTCTTCAACGCTGTTTTGCGCGCACAGGCAAGCTATCGTTTGATCCCGGCTCCTTTCCGGCTATTCAATCGCCCCGATGCCCAGCTGCCGGCTATCTTGGAAGTACGTATTTATGGGCTGATCCCTTAGACTGGACCGTGTGAAAAAGGACCGCTGAATGATTGTGCATTCACCGAAGGTTATTAATTTAATTTCGTTGAAACTAATGCGCACGACGAAAAGAAGATGTATGAAAACCCCAGCGCTTTCTTCTAATTAGCATATTTTGATAACCCGAATACATGTGAACCTCAAACCTCAAAGGCAAATCGTGTTTCACGTTGAAATACGAAGCACCCACTCCGTATACCACGTGGGAAACAATGAAAATATTTATATTTACTTCATGACCCATGCGACACAAAGGGCTGATGCGACGTTTGACAGGCGTTAACTACCTCCGCCATGACGCTGCACATTCCTAACATTGCGTGTCTTGGTTGCGTTCTGAAAGTGTAACTTTGCACAAAAAGCAGAACTTATCTCAAGTACCTTCTTAAATTCTCCAAAGAAGCAAACAAATGGTAGCGTAATACAACCATGTCTTTACTCTGCGCCCCTTCAGCGTTTTTCTTTCATTTGATCGCGTAGTTGCTCTGCTTTGAGCATAAAGAAAAGCCAACTTTGATCAAAAAAAGCTCTGAAAGTATTGGAAGGAAGACTCAGTTCCTTAAAGAATTCAACATTCGTTAGCCTTTAAAGGAAAACATGATAACGGGGCAATTTGTGCCGCTGTCTATCGAAACCAGGATATTATCGAAGGGTGTTGGTAACTTCCGAGAAAATAACCAAACTGTTGCTTGGTATTTATTACTTCTAGGACTGCTCTTGAAAGACAATAGACTTTCTCCTGCAGCCTTCGAATCTCGTCAAAACGCAAACGTCAGATTTCATTGATTTTTTTTAACTCTAAGCTCAAATCCCCATCTTTTTTCTGTGCCTTTCGCTGTTGATAACCAGTTAGAGCTCTCTCCCCTTCTTCCCAGATGTTCTCTGAGCTTGCATCACGACCCAACCAGAATTCTGTATCGCCAAGTCATTGTGGTGCCTCATGACCGTCTTCATAGAGGAAACAGAGGAGAAAAATGCGATGGAGGATGAAGGATAGGTGTGTAGTAACTGCATCCTTTCTTTACCACATCTCGTGTTTAAAAAGCACTACTACATCTATTTTTTTCCAGTTGCGAAGAGTGATAGCAAGCCATTACTGAGTATAGAATTAAGCCCAAAGTAAGGGGCCATCAGCTGCTCTATTTCTGGCATATATTACGAGGGTAAATAAACACAAGTGAAGTTTAGGCGAAAAGGACCATCCTACATTTGAGTTAGTGAGTTATGAGAGCTAATAAACGCCAGTGCGGGTACAAGAAAATACATAAAACTTTCCCTGAACCGCTGCGGTGTGGCATAGAAGGCAATATAAAGGCAATATAATGGGCGCAGAAAACTGCATGCAGCATTTTTTTTATTTTCTGGCTAAGCTCACCCAACGTACGTGCAGTGGCCGGCCCAGCTGGTCAGCACCGACCTCTTAGTCCAGGGTAGTATGGTGGAGAGGGCGAGGGGCAGCAAGCGCGGACCAGGGTTTGACGGACTATAGGAGGCCCCCAGCGGCCGGGTGCCCAACCATCAGCGCCTGAAACTCGCCTAAATAAAGTTTATTCACTCAATCACTCACTCACTCTGGGTAAGCGGCAAGTGATCAGGCTGAAGCATCAATCTTCGCCTGCGATTCAGTAAAGCGCGTATTCGTCATTCTTAATTTTCTTCAAGCAAAATCTAGCTGCCGTGTGATAATATTTATTTACAAATGAAGTGTCCTTGGCAGTACAAAACCCGCCCTGAACTTGCGTATGCATGCATGTACACTTTAAAAAGATAGGAAAACAAATATACTGATTTAGAGAATTTTTAAATCCTGGAAATCCTGCCGAACAATTCTCCAGAGCTTCTTAAGAGGAAATCAACATTTCTCGTCACGATGTTTTGCTGATAACGAAGTGAACTGCGATGGCTGTGTGAGTTGCAAGCCTAGACATCAGTTGTAGAAAACTAAAAACCTATTGCATAGGAATTGAAATTGCACATAAAAAT
This sequence comes from Haemaphysalis longicornis, assembly GCF_048455015.1. Taxonomy (NCBI): domain Eukaryota; kingdom Metazoa; phylum Arthropoda; class Arachnida; order Ixodida; family Ixodidae; genus Haemaphysalis; species Haemaphysalis longicornis. Next base: position 148,624,163 of record NW_027526204.1, on the reverse strand, counting down.
TTCAGTGACACTGTTGATCATTTCGATATGCTTGAAAATTTACAGCAAACATCACTTAGCTTTGCAACAATATTTCTCTGTTGTAAAACCGCGCCAAGGGGAGGGCATGAGAGATTTATTTATTTACTGATTTTATTTATTCATACAGAAGCCCCATGGGGTTATCGCAGGAGGTGACAAAATATTGATGGATGACATCTACCTTGTGGCCTAGTCTTCTGCATTTAAAGATACTAAAATGATTGTATTATTGATTGCTTTGACTCCTGAATTTCTACGTCTGTAGAAAGCAATGGCAATGTGGCGACAATTATTCATTGCTAACAATTGATTAATTCGCGAATCTCCCCAATCGTAGCAGAAGGCAATCACACCTATGATTATTTTATGTTCACTGATCTTCCAACGCAATAGTCTACGGAACAATACTGGATCTTTCCGAAAACACACTTTTGGGCACTCGCATGTACTCAGGATGTCGCGGAAACGAATTTTGATAACTGGCTTCCGATGTTCTCGCTAAAATTACGTAATGTCAGAATAAAATATATATTGTGTAGCAATTATCGATTGTAATTCTTTAGATGTGCAGTAGCTTTCAGCATATTCTTTGATACGTGCACGTTCCTTCCAAAAGTACCAAAGCTTCACCCAAAAAAACTCCGGTTCGAAGCAGAAAAAAGATAACATTGAGAAAACCCCTCAGTATTCGAGTAAAAATGCATACATCAAACATTCCACCCTAACTATTCATTCGATACAGAATTGCTGCAACGCTAAATCATGACTTTCAGCAAACGCATATGCTTGGTTGGCCAATTTTTCTGATTATAATACATAAAAGCAGCAATATTCGCCAAACATACTTCTTGCCTACTGGGAATCAATTATACAATGAAATATGGTTGTTTCCTTCGAAGCCGTTTGTCTTACAACCTGCTATTGTGAAAGAAATTTCTCCCTCACAGCATTTAAAACATAAACATGCCTATGGAAGTTTGTAAAAAATTCCTCTATTTGAAGGGGTACTTTCGAGCTGAACAACTGAGAAAACAGTATATCCAGAGACTTTTCTGGTTCAGTACACTGCACAAGAGAAATTTTAGGATCTTATCCATCACTTTAAGCCACGGTTGCTTCCTCGAGCTTCTTTTCTCATCCCCGTATTTCCCGAGCCTCCGAACATCCCACTCGTAATGACCCAAAAATGTATACTTTTGCCCCTAATGGTTTTCCCCCACATTTCATTCAGAAAAATTTAAGAGGGGCCTAAATCCCTGTATAATATCATCACACGCACAAAAAACTCGAACGATAACATTTGTTCAGATCAAGTTGTGACTTTAATGTTGTCGAGGCCTCCGTAACGACTGCCTCAAGTTTCCCGGCGTTGAACCTCTGATGCCGAATTTTTTTATGTGTAGTACCTCACAGAGTCGCTTCCACGCAACTGTGTTACGGCCGGAAAAAATGGATAAAACTGACGAGGTGGCCTTCAATAACATTATGTCGCGGAGCACATGTCTTTCAGTCGTTTCAGTTCAACAACTTCAATAAATGAGCTGCACAAGCCGACGAAATGTCGAAATGACCCTCAACAACAAGAGTTTACCGAACTTCAATTGCTAAAGCAAGGCTACCTTTCTGAGGCCAAATTAATGCTTTGATAAATTATCGTTATTAGTGTTCAACTCTTTAGAGATACGCTGCTTATTGCTCCTGCCCCCAGGAATATTTCTTGTCCGTCACTCAGAGTACGCTTTGCAGCAGAGACAACGTTCTTGCGAATTATCTGAAAAATGGTCTATTTATATTTGCCCTAGCGCACGACTATATTGAGGGGATAAATTGAATTGAAGGCGCAAAATGTGATGTCATAAAGAAACTTATCATGGATAAACCAAGGACAGTCCTTTGATTCTTGAGATTAGAGCAGTTTGCTTGCAAAGGAGGAGCGTTGTGGGGGAGCATGACCAAAATTATGGCATAAACGGGGCCTGCTGAAAGGAAATTGAAATTATAGACACATTGTGTTGTATTGCAGTTGTATAAATTCAAATCCCCTTGAAATTTTTGCGTGGCAGTTTCCGGATGGCCGATATTTAAGAGACCTGTTGCGCGGCACTATTATTTCTTTTAACTTAATTCAAATGTATTGAACGTTAATCCAGGATTTTACATAGAGCCTCGCTTGTCTCACCCTACTACATTCATGTATACAAATACACTTGAACCTCGACTTTTGCTCGCAACAACCTTTTCAAGCATTCGCTTTCCTCCGACTCAATCGATGAGTGAATTAAGCTGGCCACAGATAAGTTTTCGGTGTCTGATGTTTGATTTAGAAAAAGGTCTTCTATTCAATGCGTTAGCAATTGCGCCGCTGATGCTGTCACTTGTGTGTGGTTTCCTTACCTCTTAAGTTTTCACTTTTAAAGCAAAGCTCTTTACCTCTACCCCCCAGGGTTATTTCGCAACCATTGGTGTCAACAGAAAATTCCCCCGGACAAATAAAAGGATTTACCGGCACCGCCAGGTATCGAACTTGGAACAAATAGAGTAGCAAAGCCAAAGCCCATTGTCTTACCGATTTAGCTACGAGCCCACGCGGAGACAGGGAAGACAAGTGGTGCGCTCGCCAAGCACATCTACGGGTTTAAACCCTGCATTCTCGCTGAATGCCACGCCATAGTGATTATAGGAAGCTCACACTAACCGATGGCATCTCACTTCTAGTACGCCAATTTGCTAAAGCCTGTGGCTTTCAGTGGTCACGTAAATCGTCCGCCCTCATACCAAGCGAGCCCTCAAGGAACACATTTTGGCCAGGCCATCCCTCCAAGCCCCAGCATCAAGAACCTGGGCCTACATCTTCAGGCCAACACCAAGAGGCAAGAGCGCGCGTGTCCTTGCAGCGCCTCAAACAAAGCATCAATAAAATCATACCCATGATCAAGCGAGTTGCCACCAAGAAGCGAGGCCTCAGGGAATCCGATACCTTTCGATTAGTTGAAGCTTTTGTCCTCTTGAGAATCAATTACTTCGACCCCCTGTCTTCTTCTCGGCAAGGAGGACATAAAGGTGCTTTATATAGTGATTACAAACGCGGTTGAGCAAGCCATTGGTCTTCCCATGAGTGTTTCCAAAGAGAGGCTGCTTAGCACGGGGCTCTACAACACGGTGGAAGAGCTGATAGAAGGCCATTTTTCTATCTAGATGCTCCGAATGAACAGAACTGCGGCGGGTCGCCGCATACCTTAGCAGATTGGCTGGGCAGCACAGAAGGTCAGTCCGCTTGACGTACTTCTGGATGTTTGGCGACAAGAACTGAAGATTCTTCCTTTGTTTAGAAATATCAACCCCTTACACGACGGGGGTCGCCGACAAGCACGGGCTCAAGCACTCAGCACCACCTGATGGGGATCATGCAGTAATCTACACAGACGCCTCCCAACATCGAAGGCAGCAGTACGCCATCATCGTGGCTACCTCCAGAACCAGCCTTCTTGCTTGTGCCTCACTAAAAACCGAAGACATGACGACAGCAGAAGAGGCAGCCATTGCATTGGCTCTCACTCAACCAGGGGTTCATATAGTCCTCGACTCCCAACAATCTTACCGGAAGTACTAGTCGGGTTTGATGTCCCGACCCTCACTGCATGTGCTAAAAAAACCACTCACCAAATGGTTCCATTTAGCTCACCTGGAAACTCGCTTACGCTTCCATGGAGGGTAACGAATGCGCCCACCAAGCCTGCACTTTTATTTCCCGTGCTATAGAGCGGCACAAGGACAGTCACTCGCTTGTCTCGTTCAGGGACATCACCCAGCATTATCGCCTTTTGAGACAGACCCTACCTTCGCCTTACCCTGACCTCTCCATTGAACAACAAACTACCCTACGGCTCATACAATCCGGCTCCTTCCTACACCCGACGCGTCTTCACTTAATGCCCACGAATCGCTACTACACTGAATCTAAATTTTGCTTAGAAGTAGGAACAGTCTGCCGCATAATCGGGGTGTGCGACTTTAGCCCTGAGCACCCTCCTCTCTTTCTGTCAACTACCGAACAAGTGCAATGGGAGATGCTGCTGTCCAGCCCCTCTCTGCCTACCTAGCTTCAGCTGGTGGACAGAGCACAGGCGGCTCGGACTGATTATGGGCATTAGTGAAGAAGGAACCACTCCCATGTGCTGCACTCTGGGCCGCTCATAGTCTGAATAGAAGTAGTTCCTCCTCCTCATCCTGCTCCTCCTGCGCCTCTCTGCCGCCGATCTCGTCGCCTCTGTCCGCGATGGCATCGTTCATGCATCATGAAAAAATTAAACCTGACAAAGAATATCTCTTTGAAGTAATAGATGGTGTGGTTAAGTGCATTTGACTTGTCTCTGGTTTTACTATATGTAGAGCAGCGTGAGTGAATTTAAGTGACGTCCCATGGGTAATCGTTGTGAGTGCCGCTTGCAGCTTTGCTTTCCAACCACATTCATTGGCTGGATTGGCGTTAATTTTTTTTTCTCCAACTTTTTTCAGGCTTTACTGCCGTTTTCAGAATATCTAACTTGTAGGAAAAGAGTCGTGGACTCGCTGTGGCTAGCTCCTACATTTATTCAGGCGTTCAGGCGCGTAAGTCCCGGCCGGAACTAAGACAGCGGTGTAGACATGCGACCGCCCCTGGAGGGCATTCCTATTCGAATCGGTGTTGCGTCTAACTGCTGACCTGGCCAGGCATCCCTGATGGTGATTGTGAAAGGATGCGGATGATGATGATAAGGGCGTAAATGCAGATGGTGTTGCCGCCACTAGGGCTCCCCCCCCCCCCTAGTGCGAAGCGCATTATGATAATTGTATGTGTACAGTAATGCACGAAAGACAATGTACACTGGCACACAACAATAGCAGTCATGTAGGATTGTCCGTGTTGCAGGTGCTTAGGCTGTCGTGGTCAGTCTCAAAAGAGTGTCCGGTGTAATTGGGTGAACCTCCGGTGGTCTTGGCTGAGAGTGGAGGATAGGACGAGTTATGGCGGGTGAAACGGTCCCGACGTAAAAGTGACGCGAGCTGCGGCCGCTGCGTAGACGACAAGGCGATGTTTGCAGAACGGGGGTTCTACGGGCAGCCTTTTGTGGTGAATGTCCACTGGTGTTCGACTGCTACTACGAGCAGGCTTATAGCCTTGGCGGCGACGTGTTGTGCACTGGTTCGCGTAAAGCCTCGTGGCGCGGGTTCGAGGCGCCCAAGTCCGGAACGCCGATGATGGGCCCAGAACAGGAGTCGCCGTTGACAACGCGTGTACGAAAGGTGCTGGGCAAGACGGCGCTGATGACTCGTGGGAGTGCCCCTCAGAAGTGCCCGCGACACAGCTTGTTTTAGCGACAGGTGCTTACTTTTCAGGTACTTTTTCAGGTACAGGTACTTTTTCAGGTGCTTAGGGCGTAGATGGTGATGTCGGTTCCGCTTCGCAGAAGCACCCTGAACTGGTGGCAACATCGAGCCGGTACGCACCTAGGCGCGTGCTGCCGGAGCGTCGGGCTTTGTGAGCGCTTGTTGGTCGTGGCCGCGAGAAAGCTCTTGCACAGCATGCAGCAGCTCTGTAGTCGTAGTTGCTTTGTGAACGTACTCTTTAGCGCGGATTTGGGCGTGTTGTTGCAAGGGTTAGAAGGTCGGGATGTAGACGTCCTGGTGAGCGGCTTCACTGCCTCGATATTCAAGCTTGGGCGTTGACGGCAGCACAATGGGAGACGTGAGTTCATCGGGCTTGGGTTTGGATGCCACGATGTGCATAGAGTTCCAGTTATGCTGCGACTGCACTGGTGCAGGGCAGAGTGTCAGCGCCCCGCTGCATATGATGCGTGATGGTAGGGTAGCGATCGATGGAGTTATACCAGATGGAATGGTCACGGAGCACTCACCGGAGCCCTTCCAGGGGGTGGTAGAAGGGGAAGAGGAGGGCTGCGGCCGGTTGGTGTCCGTGACGCATCGGCTGTGAGTATTCTCGGTGTACGTGTGGCGGCCGCGCTGGAGGTGGAGCCTACGATGGCGACGCTCGTGGCACGAAACGACGCCGACGGTGCAGAAGGTACGATGTGCGGCGGCTAAGCGTGCGCTGACCGTGCCGTTACCTCCTGTGCTGTAGGCTGAAAGCAATCGTCCCCGAAGGCGTAGTGTGCGAGGAGGGCAGCCCGAAGGTCATCACAAGGGGTTTCGCAGGGCGGTGGGAGGGCGAGGACGCAGCAGAGCTCAGCGGGAGCGTCTCCCAGAGGATGGAGTGCTTGAGCGGCTGAATGGTGATTTAATTCAGCGGGAAGGTGGCCTCAAGCTTGAAAAACCAAGCTCTGAGGTTGCGTGTGTCAAACACCGGTATCCGCGGGTCCCCCCACGATACTATGTCGGTGTGCCACTGGCCGGGTATTGCGTACGGGACACCACGTGTAGGAAAGGAGCCATGGTCTCAGTGATGCGCTGTGGCCTCCTACATTCATTCTGGTGCGTCAGGCCCGGCCGAAACTAAGAGAGTGGAGTCGGCATGCGACCGCCCCTGGAGTGCAGTGGTGTTAGAACCTATGTCACGTGGAACTGGTGACCTAGCCAGGCACCGCTGATGGTGATTTTGAAAGGATGCGGATGATGAAGATACTGGCGCTAAATGCAGATGGTGTTGCGGCCGCTACAACTGCTTCACATCCTTTCTTAGGGCTTTGTTTTGGATGTACTCACTCTTTTGTATATCTTTTTGCCCACATGGTTGGTCTTTGGACTGGAGTATCTGCTAACTAAAAAATAAAAAAATAAAAAAATAAAAAAACAAAAAACAAATCCCTCTCCTTAAAACCCCCCGGTTTAAAGGTAACCCAGAGCACTTAGACTGCAAGGCTAATTCAATAAGTGTCCGGGCTACAAAGCAAAGGTTGAAAAATAAATAACACAACAGCCAAGCCATAAGGTACAGCCGTAATATAGCAAAGTAATGAGAGCGGCATGTTAAATAGGTACAAACAGCAATAGAAACAAGAGTGCATAGCAAAAATATTACAAGCAAATGTACTGAAGTAATGCTTTAAGCTATATATGAAAGAGACATCAGTCGGCCGCGTGGTGAGCCTCTTCACGAGAGTAAGCAGTGCATGGAAAAGAGCGTGTTTCGTAATTAGTTCTTGAGTTTGGTATTAGCGAGTATTCTAGTTACGTAATACCAGAAGATGCAAAACGTCGATTTAGGAGGCCTATGCTACTTATTCGGTTTTGTCCAGGTGTGTGCTAATTGAAATTTCTCAGCAACCGGTGTCACCGCGGCCTGCCTGCGCCTAATATAATGAACGAGAGTGGCTACTTAAGTTAAAAAAAAGCGCTTTCAGGCAATATCACGTGGTCGGCCAGGCCACATACTCTGTTCTTTTTTATTTTTTCCTCACAGCGCTTTCACAAAATTGAAATTAGGCCCGCCTACGTCGAAAAGAAGCCTACGGGGGAACTTCCCCGGCGTAAAGGGAATTCCTGAGTTGGTATAGCCAATTTTTAGCCGTGAAACTATTGGAACTAATTAGACAGCGAGGCTTCAGTGGGGTTGAAGAGTTCGCCAGGTGAACTTGCCGCTTTCTGCTCTCACCTAATCCACTTGAGGGTTCTTGGTCGGAGTCCAATTACTTCCTACGCCCGGGGATCTCGATCCCGCCCAGGAACAGGAAAAGTAAACTTCAGCAGCGCTCAGGGCAGCCGGGAAATGTCAAGATATTTTTTTACTTTACTAACTGCACTACCCAAGAAAATTCTGTCGAACCAATTTCCAGGTGGGAAAATAATATGAATCTCATGCGCCCAATCAAACATGCAGTACATCTTGTGACCTCGTAACAAAATGGAAATCGAGCAGTGTCGTTCAGACAGAGGAGCAGGTTTTTGCAAATTAAAACAAAAAGTCACAATTTCGAGCTTTAGGAAGCCAGCGTGTATGACTGAAGGATCTATAAAGTGGATGCGGCTGTCAGGTCTTAACGAGAGTCATGCGGTTAGTACTGTGTTGATGTCCTTGCCATGGCGTGAGCCATCGAAACCTTCAACGAGTTTGCGGCGCATAAAAGTTGGCACAAAAAAACCTTGGCACTCACGCTTCCACCCTGTAAAAAAGACTAAACTCTCTAAGTCCGCACTAATGAGGAACTCAGGTAAATTCGCGGGGATTCTCAAGGAGCAATTAGCGCTGTGTTGGGTCCGCAATCCCTCGCTGGGAGTTACCCATCACATCTTACGACTCTCTCAACCGGTAGGTTACAACCCGCCCGAATCTTTTTCTCCACATGCACATACGGTGGCAATTTTTCGGGCTCCGTATTTCAGGCACTGCAAGCTCGGTGGCACGCATGCGCACTGCTTTTTAATCCATAGTATTTTTTGCCAAGTAACCCGCAGCCAGAATTGTGAAACGCTATGCATTTCCGAAAAAATGCATATTTAACAGAAGTTTTGGCAGAAGTTTTGAAATGGATATCTGACGGAACTTTGGTGGAAGTTACCATAGCGTAAATATCGATAATTGTGCGACAGACTATTAAAAAACCCCACCAAAAACACGAAAAACAATAAAATTTTAGCAAAATGATCTGAAAAAATCAGGAATATGCCTCATACATCTCCCCCAAAACCGAAGAATAAACGAAATAAGCCCGTAAAAAAACGTTAGACATAGTGATTAAAAATATCGCAACTGCAGACCAACTGTTCAGGGCGCCTTGCATAGTCGAAAAAAATATTTATTAACGAATAATAGCACTTCATCGCCATAATAGTGCAAATAATAATGATTAGCAAAAAGAAAGAAAAAAACTTAAAAAGAATAAACTATTTCAACCTCTTTTGCCACAAATGGCCATATTTGGCTTAAAAACTAACACTAGACAAGCGGCATAAGAATTCTACGTATGAGTAGACAAACCTCCAACTTTCTGCAGATATTTCAATGTGACTATGACCTCACAAACTCTAGAAACAAGAAGATGGCATTTTTTGGCCATCAGCATCGAACTATCAAAGATATTTTGTGAAAAACCCCATGGTAGAGCAAGCATCGTTTACTAGGTCTTCCTACTAGCAGGCCGTAACTTTTCCGTTTGTATTGATGAGGCTTTTATTCCGAACAAAAATTCACAACAGAAGCAGAAAATATACCCCGCGAACAGATCAAATAGACAAATTTCTTAGCAATCTTATTGTGCACTTAGGGATACTTCTTATTACCTATCGGTTCAGCTTCCAGTATTGTGGCCTTGATATTGTTTTCATGGTATCTCGGGCGCACCTTTCATCAGAAGACAGCCTAAATCGGCATCGTATACTACACTTGATTCTTGCACAACATTTAAAGGAGCCATGAAGAGAAAACACAAGTTTGGTTCATTCGAAAGATTGCCTCGTTAGAACCATAAAGACACCACTTATAACGCAAACTTCGCTCAAATAAGCTACATAATTAGGAAAAAAGGAAATGACCATGCGACCCACCAGCTCATTTTCCGCAACAGAACCTATGATGTCACTTGGGAATGCTCTGCGATTGGCGGAGGCCGGCAAAAGCAAACGCATGTTAGGCAGGGCTTACAGTTTGCATAGCGAGCTAAATGCCCGTGAAACATACTGCACATTCTTTTTATGACAAAGAACGGTGGAGTAAACGGTTGAAGTTCCGAACGAACACGCAAGCGTGTGCGCCAATGCGTACGAAACTACCGCCTGGCCGAGCTCGACATCTCGACGTCGCGCAGACGAATTTTCGGGTTCGAGGCGCTCTGACCTTGGGGGAAAAAATGCCGTAAACACCGCGCATTGACGCTCGTATCTTTCTGGTCGAAGCAGAGAGCTCGCGCGAACGGCTTTCCATACACGACACCGGCCAACTGGCATAAGCGATACTGCTACTGAAGTTGAACTATTATTAACCGTAATAAAAATACGGCACATACGTACCAGTCTGTATTCGTCCGTCGCGATGGGGCTGACGAGGCAGCGGTGCCGACGGCAGGGCGTTCGTCTGTTGTGGCTATCGCGGAATGGTCGCTGTCCCGTCCACCGCGTATCCCACAACTCTTGCCGCTCGTGCACTTAGAAGCATTGAGCGTTCAAGTGGTGTGAGGTTGTTAAATGCAAGCCCTAGCTCCTCGGTGAGAGTTTTGTTCTCCGGATCAGGCGATTCCATGACTAGGGCTGCGGGTGCACTAGGTTTTACAAGTATTTTTAAAATGGCCGCCGTCTCGGTCGACTCCCGCCTGTGGGTGCTATACGGAGTCGACATACTAAGTATCTGTTTCATGGACCGGCCCGTGTGACGCCGTTGCTCACGTCACCAAATGTGCAATTTTAGCGGGAGATTTTAAATTTTGGCTTAAATTGCCTTATTTCTCAGTGAATAAAGCATCATTTGCTTCCGGGAAAGCACTTGGGGTACTATGAAACACCTAATCTTTCGAATAAAACAAACTTTTGTTTTCTCTTCACGGCTCCTTTAAGTTAGAGCACATAATGTAAAACGGGGCTGAACTGCAGGTATATGGATATTTCAGAGAGCATAGAATGAATGTGTGTTCGAATGTGGTGCCCATTACAGCATATGAGCTTTGCACGTCACCGAAAAGTGTTTTCATAAAATATGCACAGATGTTTCCATCGTTACAGCAACCGTCAGTGTTAGGACTAGCGTAGGATTAACCATGACGGAACACTCTAAAGGTAAAAATCTTACTCAAACGGTGTGCTCGAAGGCTAATTCTCCAATATCACAAAAATGGCGCTTTTTAAATTAGGCACATAATTAATTGCTGAAGCTGACGCAGACATTTCCCACACCTCTGCAGACATCATATTCCACTGCACCCAAAGCGTTTTTTTAAGAGACAATCCCATATGTTTTGTCAAACGGGTATTTAATTTTTATCAGCAGTTGAATTTCCACACCTCATCTCATATAACACCTGGCCTCTTACTGCTGTAATCCGCATTGTCTTCGTTTGATTGTACGTTTGGCCTGGGCCATAAGGTTTAATAGTTTCATCTTCTCAGAGGGAAATAGCCGCGCTTCCACCAGGAGGCGCCGCTAGGGCGTGGCGCATTTTAACACGAAAGTGTTTTATGCCGGGATACACCAAGATCTCACGGACGTCATATCCGTCACGGAAAGACATCACCAGAAAAAGGCGGCTGTGCCTGGAATCAAGCCGGGTGCTCCGTCGCCGCATGGGAGGTTCCAGGCGCTTTTCCGACTCTGTTACGAGCTGAAGCGCAGACAGCCGTACGAACACGCCATATGTTTCCTATAAGCTCCCCTATATCGATGGTGCTACCGTCTCAGAGAGGTGAAGCGAAGTAGCACCCCACGATGCTAATGAGGGCCGACAGTTGGTGCCAGCTGAGCTCTTCGCAACGCAACCGTCTGCCGTACACTCCACGGAGCAGAGACGCATGGTCGCACACTTGCGAAAGCGACGCAGAATCATGTTGTCGCTCGCCAAGCAAACCCACAGACAGTCTCGCAAATCATGCTCGTTCACTGCAGCGGATCGTGAGTTCACCAAACGATTCGCTGGCAACCCGTTCGGTTTCGTTCGTATGGCTTGCGAGCGCGGGTGATTTCATTCGGGTTTTCGAAGTGCTCTGGCGCATGCAATTCATTGCCTAATGTTGAGAAGTCTGACGGTGCCATACCGACGAACTATAAATAGCGATGTGCAAGTTCATATTGATGCAGAATAAACATTCAAATGATCCTGTAAAGGCACATCTCACTTTCGTGTTTTACCGATTCCTATGAAAGAGGGATCAACCACATTTTTTTCTATTCTTTACACTCTAGAATGCAGGCCATATTTTCGATTCATGAATGCATTCCAGACATATACTACCGTCGCACTCATTCGACCACTTAAGTAAAGTGTTTATGCATTCATTTAACAGTAATGCCAACAAAAATGTCTAATACCTGCTTCTGAGTTAACAATGCCGGAAATCGGGGAACAGAAAATAAATAAACTTGGAAATATTCGACGAACGTTAACGTTGCGTAATTAAAAAGGGAACATTCAACTTTGCAAGACATGAGGGTACAACAACGTACTGAATGTCGCCACTAATTTTTCAAGGGAACTGCTTCAAGAACATGCAGAACAAAACACCCATTTCGGAAATTCCAGACGGGCTCTGCTGTTTTGCAGCTCCATACGTCCTCAAGAGGACTTCGAGAACACCTTTTTTCCTCCTTGATTACTCCTTTCCGGTCTTAACTCGGATTTCCACTCCGCCATCTTTTTACTCCCGGCTTTTGCGCAAGCATCTAAGCGGTTCGTACAGGATGTCTTCAAGAGACAAGCCATCTCGCCTTGAGGGTAAAACAAAGGAGAAAGAAAAACATCAAATACAGCACAACTGTCCTGCCCCTTCAAGAAGTGTTTGTGCAAACATCGTTCTCCACGACGGGGTTCTTTAATTACGAAGAGAAAAGAGACCGCACCTCCATGCTACCCGCACAATTCCAATATCGGTGAACAAACAGTCTAGTGATAACTCTGGCGACGATGACTTGGAGCTCTTTAGAAATTGGCCGTAATTGAGCAGTCTGTAGTGTACTATTGTTTTCTGGTAAAGAGCTGCATAACGAGAAATGGAAGCTGAGAGTATTTGAGAGTTTTTATTGCGCTGAGAACTCAACACACCCCTACATAAGGTGAGCATAAAATGCAGTGCTCGGAGGGGCCCCAGATAAACATGCAGGGAGCACTAGCTCCCTTGTTCGAAGCCGCTTGTTGGCTCGCGCCTTGTCTCAAGAGAACAAACATGGACCTCAAGGAACCTGCGTTTGTGTGAACTTACTCGCTTTTATTTATTCCGTCTTATTTTCGAAAAGGTAATTATGTTTCTTTTGTTTTCATTTCGCTTGTGGTTTGATGGATAGATTGGGCCCCTGACAGTCCGTTGTTGATGTTGCTGGTACGCTAGGAAGAGAACAAATGGAAATTTTGCGGATCTGATACCGTTGGATATAGCAGATGTCAGCAAAGTAAAATTGGGGAGGCTCGTTATTTTTTAATGTTATATATTTCGCGTACCCTCGTAAAACGTACAAAAAACGATGCGCCAGAATGAGGCAAGCCCATCAAGTGCTCCTGCCAAGGTAATTTTGCTTAGCGTTAGCACAGAGGCTAAACAACTGAGCCTCATTCTATTTTTTATCAGTTTAAGCGAAAACAGTAGTTTGAGTACTCGAAGGGAAGGGTTTTAAAGTTCGTGTTAAAAAATTACCGAGGAAGCGCAAACTTTTCCCAGTTCGCTCACTCACAGAACTCCATATCCTTAGTTCTTCAACTTGGGATAATATGACAAACCTTCGCTACTCACCAGTGGAATTTTGAGAGCTCTCCTTTTAGCGTCTTAATCAATTCTCGCTTCAGCTTTTTCTTAGTGCTCTTTCAAAGCCGTCTGCGATGGGCTTTTCACACGAGTGCTGTGTTATTGAAATGTGCCGCGCCCTCCAATTTCCGTTCCATATCTTTCTCTTAGCCATCTCAATTCTAATTTGCGTTGCAACAGTACTTTCTCTGCTTCCTTCTCTGCCTCTTCTTAAATAAACTCTGTCTGCCTTGGCTACGGAAAACGCAGGCCTTCACTGTATGTCTGTTATTATGTGTCACCATCTGGTACAATGCACAGTCTCGTTCTGCATTACCAACTTCGCTATGCGGTTTTTGAGGCAAATATATTTTTGCAGACGAGGTCTAAGCGTGTTTCTTATATGTGAAGGGGAGATGGAACCCCGATGCTTACATTTACGTACATAAGCGTTTCGGAGATCTCCCCTCAGAGTTCGTACTCGCTGACGTCTTGTTTGCAGCGTCCCATTTTAATCACAATTGTTGTAACGTATGAATTTGTTCTCTTTCGAGTAGCGCAAACTCAGTGGCCGAAAACGTGCAAACAGCGTCGTTTCACCGAGAATAAAGTACGGACATTGACAAGTCCACATTTCTGGGCAAACAACGCACGAGGAATGTAAGAAAGCATTGTGTCTGGTTTTCTTTCCAGTGCTTCCCTCGCAATGCACGTGAATGTCCCTGCGCCCAGTAAAAATAGCCAACCTCCTGAAGGTGCCTTGGGTGTCGCTTTTGCGTGCATCAATTCATCAAAATAGTGCCATTGATTTTTTTGGAGGAGATGAACTAAATATATGTTCTTGTTTCTGCGCTAGGTGTGGTTGCCGAAATTCTAATAAATGTGTCTGCTGTCGCTGTAATGTGTTTCCAAACGATTCCCCGTGCAATTTTATTCACACCGATACCCTTGAAAATAGACACAACAGGCCAAATTAAAGTTCTTTTTTATCTGGAAGACGTGGCTAACTTACAACTTAAAACCCTTTAGTCGTTTTGACTTAGCTCATTGCATGACACCTATTCCTTGGCAGCTCTTCCACTAGCATCTCGTCCACTTAATATCAGATATTCCTGAGAAATGAGTTTAGTGTGCACACAATATGGCGGCTGAAACGGGCACATTTTTAAAAAAGTCGGTGGACCCCTTAGTTGCCTTCTGGAGAATAATGTGCATTTTTTTCCGGCAGCACATAGCAGCTATTCGCATTAAGCAAGCGGACACACAAAGTTTAAACGAAGAAATTACTGAAAGGAGCTTAATTTGCAACCTACGAATTAGCGCTGTTAGTGGTGGGGTTTATATCTCCATTCCCTGCAGATACGCTTCAGCCCACAAGTAAATTACCATCACTCATTTGGAGTTGTCCCATTCATATAGAGAAAATTTATTTCCATTATATTTGTGGTATTTCCTTGTGGCTTCAGTTTGGACATTTCTCTTATCTACCAGTCGACTACATAAACTGTACTTTTTGCACTTTAAACTATCCGCGTTCAGTCATTCCATCGCTTGCAAAAAATACTTTGTGTACTTGCCAAGACATTTAAAGCACTCAAATATCAATACAAAAAAAGTCTCGTGACACAAACAAATGATACTTTTAACTTATCACAAATGCGCTACCTCTTTTGTTAGTTAATCGGGTTAATTTAAAGCGCTCGTATCAAATGGCCCACACGTGTAACTGCTGCTGCAGTGAAAGTTGATCGCCATAATGATGTCATTACAGTACACAACGTGACCGAGATAGTTGTGCTTTATTACGATTTATACACTTAGTACATCGTAAGCATGTTCGGAAACCAGTGTGTTGTAATTGCCGTGAAAACAGTGCACGTTGAAGCCAGTTGTTACCTATATATTTGGCAGAACACGGTCGACAAATGTGCTCATTAAAATCGTATTTTTGTTATTGCACCGCAAAATTTTAGGCAAGAAACAAAAATATTTTGATGAACAATGAGCTCAAGAAAAACAGCCGCTAAGGAAGCAGAAGCTCTTGCCGTGCTCCTTAAGGGGACAGCGCGCGTGACTCCAACGAATGTCAGTGGCCCGGAGAGCCGATGAATATCTTAGATAGCTCGCCCGCTTTTTTTTATTCAATACTAGCGGCTCTGGTAAAAGTTTCACATTCTCATTTGTTCCCAAATAATCATTTTATGAAGAAAATGGGAAAGCGTTCCTCCACTTTCCGATTGCGCGTCCTTCAGAACTTCCGTCGGTGGTTTCAATATCGTGCTGCCGCTTGTTTAAAATCTAGTGGGTGGGTTTCTTCCGACAATTCTTTATATTCTTCAATCATTGTTGATGGGGTAACAACAATTGTAGAAATTGAATTTGGGGCAATTTGGGAAAAAATTCAAATGAATGGTCTTTGGTAGCAACTTCTGCTACCCTCAAGCACATAGACCAAATCTCCACAACCTTCACCGCGCATGCCAACAATATACAGAAAGAATGAAATCTGGCGATCGCCTACACAGCCATCGGATATGCCAAACTCCCCCACATACTATTGTCTCTGTCTCCCCACAGGCAAGCCGTCTCCCCAAGGCATGCCTAGCCCCATTCTAATGTCCACCCGACCAGACCACCACCACGATCATCTAGACTCGCAGCCATACCGGCATTCCCAGTGATGAAGCGGCCCATGCCGCAGCAGCAGCTCTGCAGTACCGGGGATTGCCAACCGATAGGCAAGTGGTGCCCCCCACCCCCGCCCCGCCCGCTGAATTGACACTTATCTACAAATTCCCCTCGTGCAGGAATAACGCCCTTTTATCTCGATACGCCGATACCCGCCGCACATACTCAACTGCCCCACCAACTCTATTCCACCAGAAAGACTTTCCCTGTCTTTCGCATGACACGTACTATAAGCAGGTCATTCGCCACAAAATCGCACCCTCTTTCCACTTTCGTCAATGCCCACACTACGACAGCCCACTCGTCACCTTCCACCTGGTATTCTCTGTAACCACTATTCTTACCGGCCTGAGCAGACGTGAGACTGAGCAGACCTGCCCGGACTCTGCCCGCCATAGCACCTTGGTTTCTCAGGCTATCGAGTTTGCCCGGTGAATAGGGATGCTGAACTAGGAACCGTTCACCACCACCAACTTGCCGTTTTCTGTTGCTCCGAGAGACATTTATCACTACTACCATAGCTTAAGTCGAAAGCCCTAAATCCGTACGTTTCAAGCACGCCCGTTGTAAGATGTACAAATAGCGGGTCAAAAATGTTAGGTACGCCGGAAGGGAGCGCGAGTGAGGATTCCCGTGCCAGGAAAGTGAAACAGCAGCGCGGGAAGAGGAGGTTCCTAAGAAAGGGTGGCGCAGCGCGCGCTGGAAAGGGCAACACAGGCGCCAAAGCGGCCCGATACTTGAACGTGCGGCCCGCTGCTACTCGTTCAGAGCCGCCTTTAGGGTTGAAGGTACCAACGGGGACAAATACGGGCTCTTGGCAATGGCACGATAGCTGAACGAGCCAGGGATGCCCCTAGCATTGTCTGGAGGACGGCATCAGAATCGAAGTTTGCTGTCCAGAGTGGTGGTCAAGTGATAATCGGTGTAGCCGAAAACTTCAAATGGACGCTAAAGTGTGACGGGTGCTCCCGCGAAACTTTATGGACGGCTAAACAGAAGGCCAACAGAACGTCCAACTGTACTTTTCCCTTCAAATCCTTGGAATTCCCTGAGCATCCCTGAAATTTTTCGTGTCTTGGTGAGACCATCAATGCATACCTAGAGAAGTCGTAAATATTTCGTGGGGAACGTTGGCCACGTTGAAGGACTGTAGCCACCGACATTTTATATCTTTCGTTCTGTCTCACTACACCTCTTATAAAAGTTCTTGAAAGCGGAACATTAGGCCCACGGTGCTGCCTGACAATGTACCCCTCATTAAAAATTTCTCTGTGCAAGACAAAAGGCTTAACGTTCTTGCAACGAAGTGTGAAGTACAAAACCATTGCTTGCTCAAGCCTCACGTTTCTAAAATACTTAAGCGCAAGAACGGTAGAGCCGTAGCTTGCGACGTCCCCTGGAATATAAACAGCCACCACGTTCATCCATGTCCTAGGGCCTACCCCATGAAGCTTGAAAAATTTCGGCAGAGGCCTATCTAAAGCCGCAAAAAGGATTACGGGCGTGCGACGAGCCAAAACACCACAAATTACATTTTACGAGCGCTGCACATGGCTGATACCCTCTCTAGCAACAAAACATTTTACCGAAAATCTTTCTTTATGGCCACCATAAACAATGTCGAGCAGTTGTCCTTATCTGCGTTGTTTTTGAGCGAACAGGCTGTTCGCCTAGGGATGGACCTCTTTCGCGTAGAGCAGCTATTACGCGCAGAACCTACACAAAAAAGAACGATGGAGTGGCATTAGGCACCACCCATTTGAAGCGTGAGCGCAAGATCATTCATACTAGAAGCAGTAACCAGAAAAGCAGGTGCGTCTAGCTTTTTTTCGCACTCTTGAGATCTAGATATACAGTAGGAAAAAAACGTAAATAACAAAAGCGAATGTACCTGTAATTTTTAGTTTATTCTCTCACATTGGATTTATACTACGGAGTCTCAGAGAAAATATATTGAGCCAAAGCAGCATCTACCCTTGAAAAATTGCGCCCACCTTCCCGCGAGGGGAACCCTGTGTTGATGCGACGCATCGTGGGCTTCACTTGGTGTTTCCGTTGGATTGATTCTGAAATCGCGTGAAACGTGTCGGGAACGCGTATGATTATTATGTTTTATGATTATTATTATGTTTTATTGGCTAATCTTGGTCAATCTCTTAAAGTGGTATGCTTGGGGCTTCGCTGTCGCAACGACCTTTACTCCACCATTGTTGCTGTAAGTGGGAGCTTCTTTTCTTTTATTGCAAGTGTTAATCATTGCCCCATCATGCGTTGTATCAGTAGCTTCTTGACGTAGTTTGAATGAGTCCAGGATATAAGGCGCGTTCGTAGCATTTGTTTCTGTCTCGGTTTTGTGGCGCAGTGGGAAGAGCACCATGCACCTCGCGTTCCGCCCACAGGGTCGTGGGATCGAAACCGGGCGCCGCCAACTATTATTTTTTTTATAGTGTAGGGAGAGGTGCGGGCAACGCCGTATGGAGGGACAAGACGAGTGAATGAGATACAGTCGCATCTAAAATTATTGGAAGAAACCGTTATCGTGGAAGCTTGAGGAAATGCCTCACTTTGCTTGCCCTGCGTCCGCCTTGAAAACAACAACTGACTTTTTCAAGTAGTTCACAGCACACATTTTGTCTCCAGACCCGCTTCTAGACAGCAATAATGATACACCGTTGTATTATGCCATGGAAGGTTGGCTTTACTCAATGAAAAAAAAAATTGAAACAAAACCAGCTTTCTTCCTCAAATGTGAACCATTGTTCCATAGTATGTGGGTAAACGGACAGTTTCTGGTACGGGCAAAAATGTTCATCGCGGTTGTTTTGAACCCCTGTAGCCGTACAGTAGCCGTTGAACAAATAATAGGGCCTTGCTTGTTATACAGCGGCTTCTCCTTTCGAGGTTTTGCATTCTGGGCCAGGGCAAAATTATTGGCAAAACTTTCAAATGAAAGCATTTTTTTAACAAAAAAAAACGAATATCTGGCGAAGAATAAACACTAATATTGCGTACGACAGCTGCTTGCCTACAATAATATAATCCAGAATTTTTATATGCAGTGATCGGTATATAAAGCTTATAAAACACGCAGTGCTGTCGTAATTCGTGCCATTATTTTTACGAAACGACCTGTGGAAAATCTTTAGCTGTCAAAAAGCGCTCAAATGAGCCAGCGCGGAGGTTTAGTTAATGCAGAGTTGTTCGTGAAACTGCGCACGAGTATGGCGCCATACTGATGAAACAAAAATGCTGAATGTGAATTTATCTAATGCGTTATGCTAGAAGGTGTTTTAATATACTAAAACTACCTTCAATGTGATTAAGAAAAATGATGAGGCCGGTTAAAAATTTCTTTGTGTGTCATGATAAACACTGCGAAAGACAAAGAATTCACAGCCGGATGACCGACATGGGCGGGGTTTTCCAGAAACCCGCATGTCTTTCTGTTTATAATTAATGCGGAAATAGCATTCACGCCCAAAGCCTGATAGAGCAGGAAATAACGCACTTCCATTGTGAACTAGCAAAAACGTTTTGATGATTCCTTATACGCCAATACAAGCCCAAAACGATCAGTCTGATTTGAAATGAAAAAGTACAGGCTTATTACTTTAGCTCATGAAGCGAAGCAATTGGGCACAATAAAAAAATGGTAACCATGTTCGCACCGCCTCGCACACTTTAAACTGATTATTCGAGGAATATGGGCTTCTTCAAGGCAATGTGTCTTATCTCATGCTCGAGGCTGCGTCCCTCCCTCCCTCGTTGTCGTTGTTGTCCGCCGTCCACATGCACTCTACTGCGCATGCGCGCCTCTTCAGCCACCTCAGTGTTTGGGCTGACGTCAGCTCAGTCCACTATAAAAAGAAATAGTTAGGCGGTGCCCGGTTTCGATCCCACGACTCTCTGGCCTCAACGGGAGGTACGTGGCGCTGTTCCCACTGCGCTGCAAACCGAGACGGGAGCATGTCCTTCGAACGCATCTTACGTCCTTAACTCATTCAAACTACGTCAAGAAGCTACTGATACAACGAAGGCACGCGAAGCTGAACGTCAACGGAAACGACGAACTGAAAACTAATGGGAACTTCAGTCGACCCCATGGCTGCTTCGCATACTACTCAGGGTTCCCCTACGGGAAGATGGTTCCCACAAAAATGGCAACATTCACTGATTCTTCTCTAGATCCAATATGTAATTCGGTAACCGTTTCCCCAATTCCTACAGTCTGATTGTATAAGGCTATAAGGTTGGTGTTTTAGCCCCTAAAAGCCACCCCGTTTCTTAGCCAGTCCCTCACGTGGGTATGTGCCACAAGAAGATTGATTGCAGGGTTTAACACGCCGACGCAACGCAGGCGATGAGGCGCGCCGTAGTGGAGGGCTCCGGATTACTTTTGGATTACACCTGGGGATTACAGCTCCGGATTACACCTGGGGATCTTTAACGTGCACCGAAATCTCGTGCACACAGGCGTTTTTGCTTTTCGCCTCCATCAGAAAAGCGGCCGCCGCAGCCGGGATACGAACCCGCGACCTCGTGCTCAGCAGCGTGGTGCCACAAGAAGAGGAACAACAACAACAACAATGACGCCGGGCGATCTTCCTAAATCGCGCGCTTGCTTAATACTACAAAGCGTTCCCCCTCGGGAAGATGGTGTAATTTTTTTCTGTGTAAAACGATTCTAGACTCCTAATTAGTGACCCAGGAAAAAGTTTGTTTGTGAACAGTTATTGATAAATACTGTAAGAAAATCGACTGCTTTTATATCGTAAGCAACTACTATACGGCCGATATTTTGGAATAAATGAGAGTTTGCCAAGCTGTGTATTACTAGAAATGTCTTGACGGGTATCCTTCTCGTTGGCTATACCCTGTCGCTCCCCATTTCAACGCCATCCTTTTCCGCGGCAGCGTCATTCTCACAATTCACTTCGGCGCCACTTCCGGGCTATTGGTCGTGGACACCAAGAAAGATGGTAGCAGTAAGGCTAGTAGCGCCAGCAGTGAAAGGCGATCAGCAGTGGTGGCAGGAATTGTAGTAGTAGTAATAATAGAGTAGTAATTGTATTATTTATATGAGTGGAAGTAGTAGTAGTTGTCGCACGATTAGTAGTAGCGGTAGTAAAAGAAGCTCACTGGAGGAGAAATAATAATAGCACCAGTAGTGGGTGGTTTGTGCGTCACGGGAAAAAGGGGATCTGTCCTAAGTAATTTTACGCCTAACACAATAGAAAAAACAGGCAAGAAAAGCTTATCAGCTTCTCCTTCCCGTGCGAATTTCTGTCAGTTCTGGATGCTAGGTTATTTTTATTAACTCACAGCCTTGGGGTAGAAATATGATTCCTCTACGCAAAAGACTCACTCACTCATTCACTCACTCACTCACTCACTCACTCACTCACTCACTCACTCACTCACTCACTCACTCACTCACTCACTCACTCACTCACTCACTCACTCACTCACTCACTCACTCACTCACTCACTCACTCACTCACTCACTCACTCACTCACTCACTCACTCCATTAACGTTAACCAGCTAATTACCTTTCCCTAACGCAGGATTCCTTCAACGGACATTTGCTATTGGAGCTGCGAAATCGCCCGTCACACGGAAGAGCTCATTGACCATCCTGTCGCCACAGGCATACTGCCAAAATATTTTCACCCTTCCAGTCGTCCCGCGCATGGCCTCGAGTTGTGGGAATGCAAATCCGGTTGAAGACTTCCAGTGGAGCTCGCTAGGTGCCCTAAGGCGCAGCGCATGCGTCTAGCAAGAGCGAAGAAGGCTGCATCAGTGATGAGCCTGTCAATTTCGCCTCTGAGCGATGCCAGTGCTACTGGAAACAAGAGCGGTAAAATCAATTGGAACGTCTTAATGCTTCTCCTACTTTATTTCCCTGCGTAGAAGCACTTATGCTTAGTAATATTCGGAAGATGTCGTTTTGAAGATAAGCAGTTTACTTCCCCAGGTGCTGCCCCTACCGTGTTGCTAATACTGGCCATCCATGAAGTAGGAATGGACACATTCATAAACACTGCATTTTTTGTCCGTTCACCTACCAATAAACTACAAGAGGGCAGCCTACTTGCAGCGGAGTGTGTGTGTGCATGTGTGCGTATGCATGTGCGTGTGCTTGTGGGCTTGTGTATGTGATGCGTTCCTGATTTCTAAGGAGGAGACGGCTTCAGAGATTTGCAAGATTCTGCCACTGACTATAGCATACGACGTAAAATTGTCTCACTCACCTTTCGTCCTAACTACTATTTGGCGCCTAGAGGTTGTGATAACCTCATATTCTATAGAAAACTGCCGGTGCATAACCTAGAAACATTGGTGAAGCCGCACTGTTTTGTTCCTGCGGCTAAGGCGGAATAGGAAGCAAAGTAATCTGTGCCGGTGGATTCCTTGGAATGCATCAGCGCGACACTACTACCATTCTGATAACGGAAGACATGTGCGGGCAGATTATATTGAGATTGGATGCTTAAGAATAAAGTTACAAGTTGCTGAAGAATGAACTTAAAATATCCCAATTGAAGTATCTGGCGCTGACTGATCAACCGTCGCTTGAACTAAAATAATCAGAACACAGCAAAACCGGAGTAATGCGATTTAAAGAATACTATCCGCGCTAGTGAACAACCGTCGTTGCAAATTTCAGAATTTCCCTCTGACGGGCAGCTAATAAAGACTGCATTGGATTTATTTAATAGAACAAAAAAACCATTTTCCGGGTGTTGTTTTATCGAGATTTATACACTATATCTTAAAATATATCCCTTAAAAGAGCCATGCAGACAAAACACAAGTATAGCTCATTCGAAAGATTACCTCGTTATAATCATAATGACACTACATGCAACGCAAACTTCGCTAAAATAAGCTATATAGTTAGGAAAAAATACAATAACATGTGACTCACTACCTCATTTCCCGCACTGGAACCTATGTCGTAATATGCGCCGCTGTGCGAATGGCTGAGGCTGGCAAGAGCAAACGCAAATTACGCAGCGCGTATAAGCAGGCCGAGTTGTTTTCGCTTATATGTAATGCATATTTATTTTATGGCTGTAAGAATGGTGGGGTAAACAATGGGAGTTATCAAAGTATACGTAAACACAGAAGTACGAGTGCGTGGTACTGCGCGCGCTATACGTGTTTTAGCTGCACAGCGGTCCGGCCCTTTCGGTATTGCCTCACACGACAGTGGCCGATTGACGTGTAGGTGACAGTGTGTAAGTCTTACATGACCCTGTTTGTCGATCATACCCCACTCTTCACGAAACAATTACTACTTACTGTAACAAGAACAAGCCAAGGGCTAGTGAGGTCAGAAACAAAGCAAAGGCGGGCAGCGGTGCTTCGCAGTATGGTGGTGCCATCTTAGACGACTGACAGCAGACACGGTGTTCCGCAGTCCTCTGCAAACTAAACACACTTTGGAGGGAGAATCTAAATTTTAACTTCAATTGAGTAATTTCTCTCTGATAAACCATTGTTTGATGCCGGAAAACCCCTGGGGGCATTATAAAATACCGTCACGAGACATATGGGGGAGCAATACCCCACAGCGCTCATACAAAAGATCACGGAAGACGACGACAGAGGAGGTGCCTGCGAACCCTGCGCTGGCTATCTGATCGCCGACATGTAAATAATGTAATAGACTGTTCGCCTTCTTTATGGTTCATGTCATCTGATCTGTTGCCACGTAACATTTGACGAAGTGTGAGGTCCATCCCCATCTTGGCCTCAGCTTCGCACCTCATGCGTATGGCCGCAATCATCAAGGTGACTTGAAGCCCGTCGGGCAGCCCAGCCCCGCCACTACCAGCTCTCGACGACGTCCCCCAGACCGTGACGAGTCGATCCAGAGCCGCCAAGACCCGATAACATGTGACCACCCGATGACAACGTGTCCTCAGCCCTGTGGTCCGGCGTGGTTACAAGCCCCAACCTATTCGTCGTCGCCTTGAGGACATCGCTGCTACGTGCCAGTGTTCTCCAAACCCATCACCTCCATCCGTGGTGCCTAACGGTTCTTTCTCGTGTACTTAATCGCATACCCCATCTGCATCCCAATCGTCATGTTGCCGCAGTTTCGACAGGGGCGGTCGCCCTGGACCGCGGGGTAATGTCACGTGACGTATGGGTGGGCAATACCCCACAGTGCCATTACAAACGACCAGCGACGACGACTACTAAGGTGCTGGCGGACCCTGCGCTGGTTATCTAATCACCGCCATGTAAACAACGCAAATAGACTGTTTGCCTTCTCTTAGGTTTGTCTCATCTGCTCTGTCACGAAGTAATAATACCAACTCGTCCCAACTTTAAAACAAACGAATTTTGCCTGCAAGGCCCCTTTAGAAGCCATCCACAGGAGAGGATTTATTTCTCAGGTCTTACCTTTGAAAATCTGGGTCAATAGTTTGATTCTAGCATTTTTGTACGGTGATATAGTTATCAAAATTGTTTTATGTATGTGGTACCTCTCAGCAACAACATTATAAACTTTTATGCTTGATGTTAAGCTTGGAAGTTTTGTCATGAACTATTGCGGCGAGTAAACACTGCTCCTAACACCTATTCGGTTAGTATGGTAGGGTTTATTTTAATATTCGGTACAACGCTTTACAGGTACCTACTTTATAAGGAAGGTATTGCTGCTACTTTGTTGCTTTTTCGAATCAAAGGAAATCTTCTACCACCCAGGAAGTTTTTCGTACCTACGTTCCGGCATCGCCCAATTAAAGGTCAACTACCCTGAAAATTTTGACGACTTGAAAACACCATTTTCGTAAAATCTACCGTAGACGTCTCCACGATAAAAGATGTCAGCCCTGATTCTAATGTGTTAAATTAAACCGTACAGCCACGCGAACAGTTAATACATAGGAGATGCGCATCCCGTAATCACTTACGCTTTATAGCGAAAATGCTTACAACAGAGGAAGCCCTAAGTAGTCGCTCTGCACCAACGGAGTTTTGTTTGTATTTATAGCTTACACGGTGCTCAGACATGACGCAGTGGCGGCGTCCCGCTCCAAAAAAAACTTTTTTTTTTCAAGTAGTAGCAATGTTTCCTATCAATAAAAGCAGCTGGAAACCCATAACCATCAGACTCTGGGGAGGCCCTGCAGATCACCGCGACCCTCCGCGGGGTCCGCAACAAGCGGGCCACGTCTCCCCCGGCCACCTGCCATGAGGCGGCCGACCTGCCGCAGGAAGAGTTGAGCGGCTACCTGCATCTTTTCACGGACGGCTCCTGCATGCACACCATGTGCGAGAGGGCGGCTGTGTGCGTGGTGCCTGAGCTGGGAGCCAGCCGCAGCTGCCGCCTGCCCTACCCCGCCTCCTCCACACGGGCGGACCTGGCCAGGCTGCACCTGGCGGCCTACCTCCTCCTCGAGAGGGGGCCCTCGTGCATTCCGTGACGGTCATCCTTAAGGACTCTAGGCCTGCCCTGCTGCACTGCTGCACGCAGCCGACCAGCCCACCAACAGCAACGGCTACCCGAAGCCCTCTCTTGCAGCCAAGCCGCACACAGTGGCCTCCCGAGGCTGCAAACAGCGGCTCTACTGGATGCAGGGCTACAGCAGCAACCGGGGCAACGATGACGCCGACGCCCGATCCAAGGATGCCCACCATGAGGGCACCCCAGTTTACCGGGACGTCACCGCCTTCGACGAGTCCCGCACTGCCCTGGCCCGCATGGTGCAGACGATGCACCCCGACCCTCGGGTTGTGAGTGGCCTGGCGCTGCGGCCGCTTCTTGCACGCAGCAGCTGGGACGCCCGCTGCCTGTGGCTCCGCATGCGGCTCGACTGCTGTGATGTGTCGTAGCGTCTGCACCGACACGGACGCACTCTCCGGCATATGTGGACTTTTCGTAACCAGAGAGACTGGAGCACCTGCTCTGCTTCTTCCACACCACGCGGGGCCGAGAGCCGAGCTCCACCAAGTGTTCCAGCGTCAAGGCCTTCCCAGCGCTGGCATGGAGGACCTTCTGTTCTCAAAGGCGCCTGCGGCAACCCAACAGTAAGTCTTCGCCCATCTGCTCCATTACCTGGAGACGACCGCCCTAACGCAGCGGCTGTAGCTCGGACTTCAGTGACTCACTGATATTCCCGGACTGACAGCCCTATCTCATATTCTTTATCCTAGCTTGATATATTTCTTGGTCTCTCTCTCTACTTTATCCTTGCACTTGCCCTCTACTTCTCTTGCGCCGCACTTAGATGTATGCAGGTGCGCTCCTTGAAGAGCTCTAAAATATCCACAGTATACTTCATTTCCTTTTCCTTCACCACAAACCGCAACACACATAAAGCCACACTGATATCGCAAACACAGTTCCGGTGTTTTATGGCTTTTACAAACAACGTTTGGGCCAAGTTCTTACCGCGTTCACATAGGCAGTTTTAGTTGTACATATATTAGTTTGTGTTGGTGTAGAACCGTCGGTTCAGTAAAAAGAAAGTCCAATAAAGGGCTCTACAAATCGCACAGCCATTCTTTCCCAACATAAAACAACAAGTTCAAACCTTGACAACGGGAAATCTACACTAAGATAGTAGTAGAACGAACAACTCATAAATTGCACAAAGAAGTTCAGATTAGTATGGCAATCTGGTTTTATTTGTAGTTGACGTATCTGCTTTGGTTTCCACGGCGCACAACCCCTAAATAAATAATTCAAATTTCTATGTACCACAGTCATCGATCGACCTTTACAAGAACGGCGCCCAACAAGTTGTAAGCACTTTTTCATCCGCAAACTTCTTACAAAATGCCTTTATATATTGCCTAGCTACTATGCATCTCTTTCTTTGCAAAGGATATTCTCAAAAGGGGAATGGAAATCAAACCACTTGAGCGCACCACACAAGGCATGGTTTTGTCTAATGTTTACCGCGTTTATTTAATACGAAAGCACTTTAGGTGGCTTCAAGACTACTATCTTCTATCCCCAGCTTTTTTTCTTTCAAAGTGGAGGCGTTCTTTTTTATGATCTAGTTAATATAACTTCACAAAGATTTGAAAACTTCCTTTGTTACGGAAATATTTCAGTGTCCAGCGTCTACCTCATTCTTTGCAAGAAAAAGAAACTTGTGGGAACTATTGTGTTCCCCAATGCCTTATTATAAACCAAAAATTAGGACGCTGATACGGTTTAACAAGTTAGGATGAGATGTTTAAAGTAATGATCAAGTCCGCATAGTTCACTGGCAGGATAATTATGATGTTATTTCAATAAAGCATCTAAACTCTATAAGCGGAGCTGTATATGCTTAAGAAACGACCAGAGGCCACTAAGCCCAAGCTAAGATAAGCCACATGTCTTATCAGAAAATATATATTCAGAAAAAAAAACAAGAGTTTACAAATGCGTTGAGCAAGAATCAGGCGTTTCCTGGTTAGGCAAGATAAGCCGGTGTAGGCTTTTTAATAGCTCCGTATCGCCCCTCTATTTTACATATCTCACGGGTGCTATGAATGGGCGAAGACCTATGGAGGTTTCACGTTTACAATCGATGAACCGCATGCTTAACTGCTCGCTTTTGAAAAAAAAAAACAAGCCATGGATCCAAATTCCCCAGATATGATTTTAGCGTTAGCCCCTTCCGTTCAGGCAACCTTTAAAACTGAAAGAGTAAGATGAAGGGGTCTGGTGGCACAGTGTTGAGATATTTACATATTCCATCAATCCACAATTTTATCGGTGCGTGAGGCTATACTCGGCTTTAAGATGTCAAGTTTTCGTTCACAACCGATACCGGAAGCGTTTTGTTTTTGCTGCTGCTGCTGCTTTTTTTTCGCTTATTGAGCATGTTTCTATATATAAGCAAGCGTACCTAAGCGTGGCAGCACGTAAAACTTTCATTTTTTTTCTGAACGGAGGAAGCAAATATTTGCTTAATGAAAAGTTTAAGTACATTGATAGAGACCATAGAATCCCTTAAAATATGTAACTAACCAATTTATGCAATATTAATTGTGTTGATTGCATTTACTATTCGGTTGTTTAAATTGAAAGGAGGTTTTTTGAGGGTGCCAGCTGCACAAGAGAATATTGCTGGCAACTATTTTCGACACAACCGCCCCCTTTTCAAAGCAAGTTCGCTCATCGGAATGATGATAACTGAAGCAGAGTGACTCTGCTCTGGTATTTCTTTGTTGCTCGTGACATTGTGTTCCAGCTTCAACCTCCTTCTCTAATGTTCCATCTCCTCTTCATTCCTATCGCGTTCTCTGAAAACATTACTCAGCGTCGTCCAGAGATCTTTACCATTGCCGCCGCAAAACGTAATAAATGCATCCTTGAAAGTTTTAATCGCCACGTTTCGTCTGTATGTGGGCTTTCCTTGACCCAGTCATTGGCACGGAATCGGATTTATGCCTGCACCCCCCTACGCAAGAAACGGTCTGCCTACGTACGTACGTACACATGACCAGCTTTACGCAAGGTAAATTATTCATCTTTTTTCTGCGGGTCCTCTCTCTTCCTTCTCCGGGAGGGAAATGTTGTGCAAACCGCTTTACGTTCACGTAAAACCGCGTTGAGGAGACCTGCGTTTGTGTGCGTGTGGGGTGCTTGCTGGTTTACGACAACGCGTGCGATTTCATTCTTCACTCTCATCGATGCCTTAGAAAGTGTAATGGACCGTAAAATCATGGAGGGTCTCACCGCTCCAGTCACTATTAACCCCACTGCGTGTAATGAACTGTGTTTCCACCAACTATGGACGTTTATATTTTTATTCAACTGTGTCCACGGTTATGGCATCTCCTTGTGGAGTATTTTGGGGAATGCTTCGGTTAACGATGGTATTGAAGGTGTACCAATGTAAAAGCCCTGGCGGTGTGTTTGGTGAGCAATAAAGATGAATGAATGAATGAATGAATGAATGAATGAATGAATGAATGAATGAATGAAAACTGGTTATATTTGTACTAGTAATCTTATCGTCCGGGATGTTTCTATAGTCATTCCTGCTTCTGTTGTTTAAGGTCGTCCGTTGACAGACCATTTTCATTTCGCTGTCACAAACATTTCACCGTACTTATTTGGTGTCTCGATGTCGGGAATCAACGGGATACCTCATCATCAAACACCGCCAGAATCAAGGGCGCCTCTTCGCCCACTAGGTTTTCCTCACCTTCACAACACCAATGATCCAAAGTGTCATGTTCATCTTTGTTCTTCAGCACTGCAAGCCGCAGTGAGTAATGCAAAGTTATCAAAACCATGCTATAGATAATCCGACAGTTTTCGTCTGTCACCTACAGTAAATCTGCATAATGAAGCAACGATATCGGTCAGAAATAAGTAAAACCCCCACGAAGTAAAGACCGGCCCTTCGTCAATGATGTTTCGACAGCTTCTAACATGCACCAAGTGCTTCACCCAGACGGGAGAGAAGCAAGAACCCGTGCTATCTTAAAGGAGTATGGAAGCCATCCTGCAGTGGCACACAGGAACGTGGCCCTCAATGTCGGAAGGCGGGCTTCAGTAGCGAGTTATCATAATACAAGAACCCCGTACCTGGAGCGAGCCAACCCCCTACTCGTCGACGAAAAGGCCGTTGTTTAGGCGATTACCCAAACTCAGGCGCAGAGCGCTTTTATGGACTCTCAACAGGCTTGTCGCACTTTTTCCAGTGGCCGAATACGCAAACTACTCTTCAAGTTCTGCACCAGAAGCCGCTAGAGAGACCCGATAGGATAAACTGGGCGCCAGCGCTCACTGTAGTCTCGGGGAACGAGATTGCCCATCTCACAGCTCGAGAGTTGACCGGCCGAGCACCCGACGACAATAATCTGCGTCTGCTTCCTCTAGTCTCGTGTCAAGAGATTACCGCGAACTATCGGCTGCAGAAACAAACGCACGCCCCACTGCCCGAACAACTACACAAGGGACACAATAGAAGACATCGCGCCCAGCAAACTAAAATTTATCCCCCCCCCCCTAGCAGACACCACTACATGCCAACACCCTGTATCCCCCTTTGGCTGCATTTGTGGGGAATCCAAGACACTATGTGGCCAGAGACTGTATGCAAATCCCGCTTGTCGCGCCTTATCTCTTGCACACTTATGAGGTTTGGGAGAGCGCCTTCGCCAGCACTTCCGTCTACGTCCAGCGCAAGTTGGTGCAGAGGGCAGGCCTCCCTAAAGACTCTTTCTCGAAAACAATGAATATTTTTAGTCTCTCTCTCTTTCTCGACGAACTTCGAACTCGTTTCCTGGCGACGAATGCAGGACAGGCTTAAACCCTATGTGGAACGCTCCCCGCTTGGAAGAATGTATGCGGTGCCTCGCTCCGTAAATGACACCGCTGCCTTGAAAAAACGTCTTTGCTGCGTTCTCCAAACTAATTTGCACCGGATCACAAGTCGTCACCTCGACCCCGTTGCGTCTGCACGAATGGCTTCAAAGTGCCTGCCCGGGTAAAGTTATTTCTCTTGTCAAACGTCCCGCATAGGAAAGTCAGATGAGACGAGCCGAAAGCTGTTGGAGCGATTTTGGTAAGCATTCTCGTCTTGCTTTATTTGAATACTTTCCATCCTGGTTTTGGCGTCCGGTTATATTTCCTTTTATTCTGTTCACAACTGTGTGTGCTTGTAGGAGGTGGGGGGTGTAGGTGAATTCAAATTTCCTACGTAAATTCCCCCTGATGTGTTCGACATTGCTCAGCCATTATTCTTGTAAGGGTGTAAAAGTCTACCGCATTGCTCTGGACTAAAATGCGCGTAGATATGTGAGAGGAACGTGCAGTTTTTAGGCCGCCAACAGAGGCGACGACATCGGCGGCAGAGACGGAGCAGAAGTGAGGTTCCATGCGTTCGTGTGCTTCCTTAAATTTTTACTATCTCCTAGCGCATGCAGCGTAAGGAGCGCATAACGGGCGCACACTGCCGCTACACTTGCCGTGTGAGGAGCGCACAGCGGCGCGAAAGGTCACGTGACGCAACCACAAGGTATTCAGCGAGAACGCAGATGGTAAACCCGCAGATGTGTTCGGTGAGTGCGAGAACTGTCTGCCCTGTCTCCACGTGGGCTCGTAGCTTAATCGGTACGACAACGGGCTCTTACTCCGTATCTGTATTTGATCCAGGTTCAATTGCTGGAGGTGTCAGTACTTCTTTTATTTGTTCACGGGAGTTTTCTGTTGACACCGGTGGTCGCGACAGAACCCTTCGGGAGTCGAGGTAAAAAGCTTCGCTTTAAGACACTTTGTTTGCCCCCAGATCACCATATGTTCCGTTCGGTGTTGTTTGGCGCAGCTGAGAAATCGCTTTGCAGCCATTGATGCGTGTTACATTCATGAGCGAAGCTAACCTCTGACTGGGCCTGACAGAAAATCAGGAACTTCCGTGCTCAGTTACTTCGCTCCGGTGAAGGTAAGTTAAGCACTCTGCCGGAGAGGTAGTCACTGGGTTTACAATCACTGGGTTTACATTACATTGCGGTCTATCTGTAACAAAATCAATTATCAGTAAAAATAGATATTTCCTTCAACTTTGGCTGCACTTTTCCTTTCCAGACCGACAAAAGGCCCGCAGGCAGAGCATTCGAGATAGGCGTATACCATATTTCACTTTGCGGGCATCATCGGAGTCTTCCTTCTGTGTCGGTTTATTTGACGTTTTCAGCGCAGCCGACTCTTAGTGCTTTGTCTTTGTCACCTTCACTGGGATCTCACCAGATGGCGTTCCGACACAAAAGCAAGTTTCTTCAAGAAGCAATAATTATGAGTCCGCAAGACTTGGGAGGAAATGTGGGGAAAATTTCTCGTTCTTTTTTTTTTTTTTTGATGCCAAGAAAAGTAGACCAAATGGTAATTTTTCTCACACCAACATGGGTAGCTGCTATTGTAATAGAATTTTCCCGCTCTACGGGGCGGTCCAAAGTACGAAATATGTCGTTCTTATCCGTTTTTTACTCTAAATATAAAACTCGATGTCCTTAAACGCACGTAAAAATTTTGTCTTTCCCGATAGCTCAATGGAAGCTGCCCAAGTTGAAGCCGGATGTTATGCATGTGCTCTGTGCCTTAAGAACAAAAAAGAAGCTAATATAACTACTATTCTTCGTTCAGTACATTTATTTCTAGCTTTAAAGTAGCCAAATTACAAGGTAGTCCGCGAAAAGGTAAATATACGTTGGTTTTTTTTTTTAATCTGCATTTTCCAAATCAGTTTCAAAAGTGAACACAGGGTTCATACTCAGAGTTCACAGAGTGTACACATCTTCAATATGCAGTGTGTAATTCGGTCACTTGCTTTTCGAGCCGGATGTTCAAGCTTTTCGAGCCGTTGCAGCTTTTTCTGATACAGTCCAAATTTAGGAGCACCAGAAGAGAAACATACCTGCATTTGTAATCAGCGGAAGTGTTCTAAGCACGGTCTTTTATGCTTGCCTGTATAATGAGAACACGCTTTTTTTCATTTATGCCGAATGTTGTAAATGCGATGAACACCCTTACACAAGATACGCCGCCATATTGCCTTTCTCGGTTTGTTCTCTGGAATGTTTAATTTATTGATGTGAACACGGTAGTTCTGTGGAAAACAACCTTCACGAAGGAAAAAAATTTTCAGGTGCTAAGCCGCTCTCCAACTGAATCGTCTCTTTCTATTCGTTGGGCTGGCTTAGAAATCAAAGAAGGCTATAGAAATCAAAGAAGGCTAGCCCAAAAGTGCAGACTGGTTGCATTATTACTCATCAACGGCGAAACCTCCCAACTAAGCGGTTGTAAGCTTAGCTCAAGCGTTCATGTACTGCGATAACTTCCACCGCCTAAACAAAAAATCCTACTATTCACTGTGCTCAACTCAAAGCTTTTACTGGTCCGTCTTTACGGTGATTAAATGAAATCGCTTCTCGACTCAACAAAGATAGTGCCCTCATTGAGTTTTGACTCGTCAGCTGTGGGCGCTATCTGATTTCAAATATTTTTAGTTCCTTTTTCCCACTGCGAAGCCTCACAAAACTTGAAGCCTCATTCCTAGAGAGACACTTTTTTATTAGTAAGGGACCCGTATTATCAGGCACTTGCATATAAAGATGACGGTAGGAATGGGGACTCTTACGCAGGGCTGGCTGCTTTAGATGGTAGTTTGTTCCTTCTTCTCCCACAATGAACCATAGTGGTATCCCTTTCATCCCTTTGCTACTTACCTCTATCCCTCCAAGGGCTTCGTGTCTTCTTTATATTAAAGCGTATTGATTGATTGATTCATTCATTCATTCATTCGTGGTTTGGGCGCTTTTTCCTCTCTTTTTCTCCTCTCTCTCTCTCTCTCGCTCTCTCACACAACCACACACATGCACGCACGCACGCACACCCACCCACACACACACACACACACACGCAAGTACGTACGTACACACACGCTAGCACGCACGCACACACACGCTCACGCCCACGCACACACACGCAAACGCGCATGTACACGTGTGCTCGCGCACACACACACAACCTCACACACAAAGACACAGGCACACGCACACACAGACACATCCTCTCTCTCTACTGCTCTCACTCATTCGCAAACACGAGGGCTAGCGGGGGCTAGCCCTCGTGTCGAAACAAGGCCCAGGAATCGAAACAAGGTCTCAGCGACCTTTCGCGTTTCCGGCTGCTGGAGGGTATTTTTAACGTTCGACAATCAACAGTACTTGACCGCTCCAAGTTTACTGTGCGAGAGTAAGTTTTGAATTTTGGGTACGCGTTAAAGCAAAAACCATCTATAATAAAATGACCACTTGGTTTTCGGGCGCAATTTCTCACGACAAACTTTAGTTGGAAGGAATTAGTGCAGTGTTGCTCCTGTGAAAAGGTAATGTTTGCCTTACCGCATGTCCATACCAGCGCTTGAATCAGCCCGAGACTCCGGAGTTCTTGTTTGCCCAATCTAAACACGACCTAGACGTGCCCTATGGCCTTAGGCTCACCTGCACTAAACTTTTGCCGAATACTTTTCTTTGCTAAGAACTCATCTAAAACTCTGCAGTATTTTTAACTTAAAACACGAAAGTAATCTAAGCATCTGCAGATAATACTGGAGTTTGTGTGCCTCGTAAAAAAACTGAAAATCAAAAACGAATGTTGTTTTTCTACCATTTTAACATGATATGTGTATGTTAACAACTTATTCTCATTGTTTAGGAGACAAGACCGAATGAATGTTGTTTAAGCAGTGGCGGTATAGTGGTAGTGAGAGTGTGTCGTGAGTTTCTGGATAATGGCGTGTAAAATGTTTTATTCTCTTCTTCGGGAAGGATATTCCCGGAAGGATCTTCCGTATGTTAAACTTGTCAGCTACCTACACAATTCTTCTTGGAACAATAAAAGCGTGCCCGTTCCTGAGATAGGACAAACGGCATTCTCGATGGAGGCAAAAAGCGAAAACGCCCGTGTGTTCCACATTTCGGCGGACGTTAGAGATCCCAGACCCTTATTGTTTTGTCATCTTGTAAAACATGCCTTTCAAGTTTTCATTAAAGAACTAACTCAGTTTTTATTTTAATTACACCAAACTAGAAATAAATTTCTTAACAATGTACTGTGTTAGAAAAGCAACCCTGCTAAATGATTGCGCTAGCATTCGGTTTACCAGTGGTACTGAAGCCTTATAAAACGAGAAGCAGAAGTTATTATACTTGAAAATAAAAATTTTACACAAAACGACTGAATATCTCCGCTTGTGGCCTCCATGTTTGTGCTTAGTACCGGCAAGGTCTGAAAAATTATTAGGTATTTTAATTGCTTATGAACCGTTATGATACATATTAATGCTATTGACTGAGTTTATCACTGAGGAGATGGCGAGGTGCTCCCAAAGGGACACAACCGTACATTTTTATGCGGCTGAATGTGTAGTTTGCCCCGTTTAAAATATTATTGCACAATTTAGGAGAAGTTAAGCATTGCTTTATCAGGCTTATTCCAACAACCACCATTAAGTGAGACCGCTTTGTCACGGGTCTTCCTGCTCTCCCACTGTTCAAAATTACCCTTTCTACTATTTCAGGTTTAGCAAAAAAATATTCATAGTTCAGGCAGAGGTTACACAAGTCGAGCATGCTAGCAAATCGATAAATATTTCCCCACAGAGGTGCCAGTGTGCTATCATATGGCGTCAGGAAATTGGCGGATGGGATGGTACGATTAAAAAGGCTGTCGAAATTCATGTTTCAAAAGCAGAATCATTAATTGTTTTCTATTTTATGTTTGCGGCATTTGGGGAATTCTGTCTAAACGAAGAATTTTCGAGGTCGTCGGTCTGGTTCGAACACGGGTAGCTTGTGCTTCTACACTTTCCTTCTTCGAAACATTGCAAAGAATACTTCTAACTCACAAAAAAATAATGCAGTACTTCACCTAAGCCTGCATTACCATTCTCGACTGGTGAATTTTGTTTGTAGTGTTCAGTCAAGGAGCCCCATATTTTTCATTGTGATTTGCTATGCACCGGTGAGCTGCGCTATCTAGCCCGTGCCCTATATTCTTACCACCTTATATTACACGACCGGGTGCGGAACTTTCGCCGAGCATGCCTGGTTGTTTATCGCGCTCCAGATATCTATGTTGCGCATGCAGGCCAAATATTCGCGGCTGCTGCTTGCTCAAGAGAAGGAAAGCGTTCCTGCGTTCTCGGGTGGGCAACGGGCTACAAGTAAACAAATATTTGTTTTTGTCTAGCGGTGTGGGATTGATTTACTAATATTCCAATTAATCGAATACTGCTTTATCCGTGATTAATTTTTAGCAGGTTAACCCGTGAAGACATGTGAGCAAAATGAACCAAGGGTGCAATGTTAAAATTCTGCGCAATGTTCTTGAGAATCATACTCGTGCTCACATTTGAGTCCCAACAGGAAACGACGCAGGTATTATCCGAGATTGTAGTGAGACAAATCGGAAGTGGATAGCCAAGACAGACGCGAGAATGACTTTTTCTAATGCAAATATACACCGTTAAAACATTGCATATACTAACCCTGGAGAAAGTAAACAATGGTTTATCGGTGTCCCCTGTGAATACGGCGTGTGCATACCATCTTGATTCAATATACAGTGCGAATGACTGTCGTAGTGATCAGCGTCCCGGCCACATCAGCGCCTTGACGATGATACTTACCCAATGGGGAATGTCTGCGACAATCCTGGAAGCACGGTGATAGAATCTATTCATATATTATTGTTATAATTACAATTAATTTTAACATTATTATTAATGTAAATTATTTTCTCATGCTCCTTCACAAACCAACGGAAGCGAATTGTCGTTCAATTAACCGTATAAAGCGCGCTGCTTAATCGGATTAAATTTTTTAATCGACACCAAGCTCTATTTCTGTAGAGGCATGGCAAAACAACTTTACCATCTTTTCCTAATTAAAGTTGAGAGAAGCGCGAAAGCTAAAAGTGCATCCAACATTCACTGAAAAAGCCTCCAATTGATAGCTAAACCTTCAAAGACAAACGAAGGACGAACCCATCCGACGATTTCTCGCGCACTAAGGAAACGCATCTACGAACCATTTAAATGTATACGGATACGTGGTTTAAATCTGTACCATTGTGCTCTTTCTTCGTAATCGATGCGTATACTGTCATGTCTAGACCTGTTCCAGTTTCGCGATTTTGAAGTAACCATATTGACACAATGGAAGCTCGGCTGCACACATGAGCCGTGTGACCAGAGCTTATCAGAACTTTTTGGTATACCAACACGTCTATGGGTGCATGCATCAATTTTTTTGCCAGCACGCCATCGGTCCAACTAAGGGAGCTTTCGCTTTAACAATAATCCATATGTAGCTGTTCTGCTGAAGCGCTGAATGAGTAGCCTGGTTATCCAAACCAAAAGAAAGGAGATGAAATTATTCACGTGCTTTGACCTTCAAACAGCCATCAAAGATCCTTTCAAGCGAGCGCATCTCACATCAACCTTCTTCTCTACTGCGCTCTCCCGGTGGTGCCGCTGACAGCACCCGGGGTAAACTCGATGAGTTTCATGAATGCCTTATCACATGGCGACAGTGACACTGCCCGGCGTGTTAGTGACAGCCCTTCTACAGAGCTGAACTGTGCGACAGCTCGGTGTGGCGGTAACCCGGAATGTGAACTTCCTTTGAAAGTTCATCGATGAAGCGAACTCCGCTTGCTGCTTGAATGGGTTAGAAGTTGTTTAAAGCGAAGCCTGTTATGCCTCCACGATTTGTCCGTGAGCAGCGAAATAACACAGCAGAAAAGCCAACTCGTTGATGATGAAAATTCAAAACGTTTCGAAAATATGATTTGCGTCCACTCAGCTCTTCTTTAGTTCCCCAATGAAAAAAAATCAAAGCCCATTTTAAAAAGTTGGTTAAACCGAAACTTTTTTTCCTAAGCTAACTGAATGAAGTGAAAGTCGAACGCAAACAAACATGCGACGAACCCAAGAAGGCTGGGAGAACCGAATGCAATCACCTAATCGAACGAAGACATCGCATAGGGTAGTTCAACATTTCTTGGGTTTGTTGCTTAGTCCTCCGTTTTAGACTGACTGATTCGCGTTGCATGGGAGAAAGCTTTCAGTTTAATCATCTTTCTGTAAAAACGGGGCTTTGATTTTTTTGTTGAGGCAGGTAGAACAGCTTCATTGCGTTGATATGTTTTGATATGCTTCACTTTGAAAATACATACACGTAGCTGAAATTCGTAAGAAACCCACGTCTTTTAATTACTCGAAAGGATGTAGCAACGCGAAGCGGAGGAAATGCGCAATTTTGTATTTTAGCTTGTGAGCTGCAACCAGAAGTACACCTTGTCTGCGTAACGAATTTGCACTGTATTAGGGTCTCATTTACAAGCACTTCAAGTCAAATGTAGACGAAGGCCTGACCACGCAAATGAAAATACACCAAACATTAGTAGTAGCAGTAGAAGTACAGTGCTCCCCTATTATGGAACAGGACCCTTGGTCCAGGTAACGGGGAAGGGTGGTTAGAAACTGGGGATGAGGCCAAATACAGACAACAGTTTAAGCTCGTACCGAGATAGTTCTCCGTGGGCATCGGGAATTGGTCATTTTTCCCGTCATGATTAGTCTTGGAGGTCGTAGTGAAGGACACAATACGGCCCCAGCGTTCACATTACCCCTACTAGACCGTTTTTAGGGAATCAATTGCCATTTTATAAAAGAGAGAGAGAACCTTCATTAGAAAGGATGAGCACTGGTCACGATGTACGAAAGGAATGGGTAGGGAATGTAAGAGAAAATAAACAAATGCTGGCCTTTCTCGGTAGAGTCAATAACTAGGCCAGTTCTTGGAAACTGGGAACCTCCAATTAATGGGCCAGTTCGTGGTTATCGCAACAGGGATCGCAATAGAGTGCAGGTTTGTGCAGGTTTGTGCAGGTTTGTCAGGTTTGTGCAGAAGACTGTGCAGGTTTGTCAGTTTGTTCGGGGGACGACCCACTCAAAGAACCCGCGGTAGACCACTTTAATTGAATAAACTGCTATTTCATATATTAGTTGTGCATCAGTTTGTTGTGAATCGGGATGTGATTGGCGTGACATGATTGTACGGTGCCTGGCGAAAACTGGGCACCATCGAACAAGGTGTGTGAGGTCTGATGGAGTGGTGGTATTGCGGTAAGGACATGGAAAAGGCAGGTGAGGGGCATACCACTTGCGAAGTGTTTCGGATGTGTATTCTGAATTTGCAACGTATTTGTTAATAAAGATTTCGTCTGAGCGGGGAATCGTATGCAGCTCCGCCTCGCGGCTGGAAAGTTCCCTGCCGGAGAGAACGGGGGCCGCAGGGCATCTCCAAGCAAGGCCAAAGTGTGTTCTGATATGTTGATGAGGTCTTTGTTCGTATTGTTTTTATGGTCGAAACAAGATGCTGTAAACTTCAGAGCAACAATAAATAAATAAATGAACATCAAGCCGACTGCAACATACCATATTCTGGTTGATGTTTGGATGAAATTGATGCTGTGGACGCCGCGGTTGACAGGACCTACTGCATGTTGCGGGAGGAGAGCGCAATCTGCTTGGATGTAACTGATTGTGATCGGAGCTGATTGCCAAGTGAGCAGGCAAATTGGTGTGCCAAGGAAGCGGTCAATCTAACTTCGGGGTTACAATTCTGAGATGAAATCATCTCCTGTGGCCCTATGTCAAAGTTGAACAAGAAAGGTAAGAAAGGACACGAATGGCATTTGCAAATGAAACATCAAGAGACAGCGGTAACAATGCGCAAATAAGAAGTGAAAAGGGAGATCACCAGGCTCCACAATTCTAGAACTGCCACGCTTGCTTTAAGCCCCATGGCTTGTGATTGGTGTGTATGGTATCCTACTCAATATCATAGCACGTATTCCGGCTTCAAAATTCAAGCACAAAAAAGTGCTTCTGGAATGCATAGCTCATGTACATTAGACGTAATAAAATAAGATACGAGTCTCAGACAAACGTAACACCTTGAAAAAGTTTTGTAGAGGAGAACTCTTAGATTATACTGATAAAAAGGGCAACTACAGTAGTTCATCTTATCGCAGCCTCAGCTTTGCTGGCATCGACGAGGTCGCATAAGCTAGTAATTACTTGTCATCTTTTCGTTCCCTATTGTTTATTTTTTTGTGAACTCCGGGTAACATGCTGGCTGTTGAATGTGTTATGGTTAGCCTGACTTCGATTTGAATGAAGAAGTTTAGCATGCGATACGCACTTGCCTTCGCCCCACGCGAAGGACGGTATCCAGCCTCGCGCAACTACAAGCCAAACAAGCGCAAGCGTTGACATGAGTAGTGTTTAGGAAAAACTTTCACTCTTGCTGTCACGTCGAATACAAGTTTTTTGTTTCTTTTTGGCTTCCATTCCAGGCAGCTAAAAAGCCATTTCTCAAGGCTGTCTCCCGAAACCAGTAGAAATGCATCACGTGTGCTATGTTAGCATGCACTGTATTGACTTGCACTCAAAATAACTGTATAAAGCGCTATCTGAAGTAAGGGTAATTTCCGGAAAGGTCTTCTTCGGTTTTTCACATGTACGGTAAAAAAAATGTTCGCGAAACATATCAACCTCACTTGCTCCCTTTGGCGAACACGAATTTGTACGGCGTATGCCTAAATGACTTGTTACTCAAAAAAAAAAAAATCGCCGCACATTTACACAACATGTCTTTGTCAAGTTTTTACAGTTCTCTGCCGCACAAAACAGTGGTCACCACAATATCCTCGAACCAGCAAAAAAACTAACATCTGTCCTTAGTGTTCTGCAAACCACAGCCAGATACGAATAAATTATACAAAATAGTTCGGGATATTGCGACAAACCTTCCTTGTTATCAGCAGGCAGTTCATTAAAAAAGAAAATAAATACGTCTGCTCTGCAACCAGTAACTGTCACACGGCCTAGCGTACCACTATTTCTCCAGTGGCGTCAAGGCCGCTTTCGCAAGTCGCAAGAATCACATCTGTGCCTTGACGGCGGGTGCAAGACAAGCATAATTGGAGTAACGATTGCTGCTTGCTCGGGAGAATTTTTGCCGCCCGTTCCAAGGCGAAAGTCAATTCTCCCACTGTTAAAAGCGCCCTTTCCCGGAATGCTCAAATTAATGGGAAACGCACTATAAAAACGTTATTCCCTTCGTCAGGAAGAGACGTGGTCAGCAAGAGACGTCTCAAGGGGTGCCTATCTCGGTAAAGTGTTCTGCTCAGATATACTTTACAAAAAACGCAAACAGAACAACGCCAGAAAAATTGTGCCGTTAAGAATTGTTAATCCTTTCTATACTACCTTAAGAATTTGTGGTAGCATTGAGGCCTGGACTGAGTGTCTATATTTCTGTTGTTAAGTTAACTGGAATGTAATGAGGACAATATTTGGCGAAGTCTCACGTAATATGTCAATATCGCATTTGCCGAATTTCTGACAATTATGCAAAGCAGAGTTTTACCTAGGGCGGTATTTGCGGGACAATCTAATTTGAAAGGATGGGAGTAGAAAAAAACATTCAAATAGAATTTTCAATGTCGCGTTTAGCATTACGTTTCAGCAAGCGGCTGCCAAAACGAAACGTAAACTGTACTACTGGGAATCGCGGCATGTCCCCTTGGTGCGTTCGCTGCCTCATTTATCAGCTGAGCGAACATACAGATATGGAGAGAGAGAGAGAGAGAAAGAGAAAGAATTTTCTTTGTCCTCCTGGCTAAGGCCGTCTCATTCCGCGGGATCACTGGATTTTCTCATATTGATTCTTCCAGGAGTTAAGCTGTCCTCGCAGGCTGCCAAGGGCTTTCTGGACGAAGTACACCACCGGTAGTTTCTGCTGAAGCACTGCTTGCTTCCTCAGAACTAACTGTAGACACTGCATCTGAAGCAAAGCAATACATGTAATCTTAGAATTGGAATTGAAATTATTTTGCGTCAATAACTTATTATGTCCGACGCCTGCACTGCAATTAAGGAAAGTAAGCTTGATGGTGCTGCCTGCATCCGCGTTGGCATGTGATCAGTTCCCTCAGAAGCATGCGCCAAAACACGGTAGCACTTTTGAAATCTAACCTGCACTACTAGGCCTTTAAGTTACACAAATATACAGCCGTGAGCACGAGACTGCGGCTTTGCAGATCCACTTTCATTTTGAAGCGCACTCATCTTCAAATTTTGCCCAGAAAAGATGGCAAGTAACTTTTGGTAAAAGCAGCAAGGTTCGGTCTGAAAAATTGAACGTGATAAAAGAGCACGGACAGTTAATTGAGAACCAACTTGAATTATTTAATTCTATGACACATAACAAAGACCGCCATTTTCAGACGTAGTGATTGTTTGTCAAATGCGGCAGGACAGAGTTAATCATTCGGTTGCACTGTTTCAAGGCGATGGTACAAGCATATAAACACACTTTTTTGTGTTGCCGATGCTAAAGTAAGCAAAAAAACTGACTTAAAGCCTGCCTAGTGCTCTTATCCCACGATGGGTGCAACTTTGAGATATATTGACGCACTTGAAAAAGCTGCGAATGGTGAGGGGGGGCGAAACAGTCGTGGTCGACAAATGGAGTGTTGATGGGCCAAAGGCATGAGGGCAAAAGGTGGGCAAAACCCATGAGAAATACATTTCCCGGTGCTTTGATAAGTTTTGTTTCTGTGATGATGCCGTGTTTTATATACTGGGTGCCTCGGTGTGAAAGAATGGGTCCTTCCACCTGGAATGCCATATTTCAAGGTGATACCCGAATATATTGTTGTTTTCGATTGACCTTCTCTAACACCTCGCGCTATTACCAACAAAAATGAAATGAAATGAAATACTAAACCCACTTTTACCAAGTTGGAAATCTGATGAAACTGTGTAGCTGTGGGTTATTTTTACGAAGATACGGGGTAAGGTCCTCATCAAGCCAGCGCCTGCGCTGGCTTTTTGATTACACTCCTTGCAACATGAGATGTATATGTATAAATGAATGAACTTGAAACTTGAAATTTGAACGTTTTTTTAAATGCGGAGCATTTCTTACGCTCGCGATGTCACTCGTCGATGTTGTCGGCGCCGTCCACACGCTCACTGCGCATGCGCGTCGCGTCGCGTCGCGGGGGAGAAACGCATGCGCGTTTCTCCCCCGTACCCTCCTCGCTCTCAGCAACAGGTGCGGCGGTGCCGGAGGAGCGCGTGTACCCCGTGCGCTCCGTCGCTCTCAACAACAGCTGCGGCGTTGCGGGGGGAGCGCGTCTGTGCGCGCATGCGTCGTAGCTACCCGTGCGCTGCGTCGCGCTCAACAGTAACGGCGGCAGGGCGTGTACACGTGATAACGGCGTGGTGGGTGCGTGGAAAGTTCGCGCGCTTGTGTAAGGAAGTGTGCGCATGCACGTCTCTCCCCCGTACTCCTCTCCCTCGAACGCGGGCGGCGTATATATAAGCGGCGGAGCGCGCGTTCGGAATTCAGTCAAGGGCGTCTTTGCTTGGCTTTCGCTTGGCTTGACGCTTTGCTTGACGGCACCAAGCAATAAAGATAGACTAACTTTACACTCGTTGCCTTCGCTTCTCCTTCATTCAATAAATAAGAATAATAAAGACGAAATAACAATTAAGCATTCCCAAATCATACCCAATTACACAACATTCACGCGATACCCCCCCCACTCTGCGACGCATTTATTCGAGTTCCCCCCGTGGGAAGATGCGGGCGGTTTTTTTTTTCTGGAACAAGAAGTGTGCGAAGAGTTTCTCTGACGGTTTAATAGGGAAGCTTCATTTCTCGTTTGCGGAGGAAAATAGTATTCCACGTGGTGGATAAGGCCAAGGAATCCCAGGTCCTCGGTGCAGAAGTTCGCGGGCAGCGTTATGCAGCGTTAAGTATTCCCAAACCATACCAAATTACGCAAC
The DNA here is from genome assembly GCF_048455015.1 of Haemaphysalis longicornis. NCBI lineage: Eukaryota > Metazoa > Arthropoda > Arachnida > Ixodida > Ixodidae > Haemaphysalis > Haemaphysalis longicornis. The sequence goes on along the minus strand of NW_027526204.1, from coordinate 148,580,704 downwards.
ATTCACGCGATACCCCAACCACTCTGCGACGCATTTACTCGAGTTCCCGCCGTGGGAAGATGCGGGCAGGTTTTTTTTCGACAGGTCGATGTTCGCAAACGTCAATCTTTATAAACGTGGGTATTTTTGACGCCATGCCATGTAAATTTGTTTTCGTTTTCGTTGCTTTTTTATGCGGAACAAATAGTCCACCTGGCGGAAAGAATAATTCTAAAGGGTCCATAAAGATAAGACATCGTTTTATTTCAAAGAGCAAGTTTTTTGTAACTAACTCGGTGCCATTCCGAGCACAGAATACATTTTTAACCCAAAATACGCAAGAAATATTGAAAAACTGAAATTTAGCGCAACCTGATGTGGCATGGGCAGGAATATGAACAAGCAATCAAAACATAGCAATCAGTTGGTCAACTGCACTAAAGAATTCATGTGTTACGTACGATCCAACAGAAACAGAAACCCTAATAAAATCGCCGAGCCATGTTTTAGCGGCCGCTTAGGTCGGATGACACTAATAGCGCAAACATTATACGTGACGTCATTGAAAATTTGCCAGAGCGTGGCAAGGGAGTCACCACTGCTCCATATTTTTCTTTAGCATATCCTTTATTTATTGTGCGTCATGTTAAAGGCTTCTTAGCGGCTAATTGCCATATAATTTGTTTTCTGATAGCTCCGGTAAAACAACCGTCACAGCTGATTTCTGTAACCATACTCCCTACGTCGGTGGCTATTTATTGACAGCACACAGAAATTCTGCAATGTTTACAACTTTATTGTGAGCGTGACAAATACCAGCAGAAGCCGTCGTCAGGGCCAGCTCTAGAACAGCTTCACTGTTGAGAGTAGTCCTGAGTACCACTTACCGCGTAGGGAGCGCTTGAGGATCCTGGAAGATTCTACGTCTCCCAGCAGGATTAACGGAGAAATGAACATATTGACAAAACTTGCAAGGACTTATGCTAATGCCCCCCTTTTATTCCCCATTGCCACTCGGTGGAACGCCATGCCTGGCCTAGATCTCTCGGGTTTCCTTCTCCACTTCGTCGATACCCGAGCGTATCATATTTTGTTCGCTAAGCACCTATTCGAAAGTTGTACGATCAGTATTAAGTAAGCCTTCATGTAAACGAAGGGAAGGCGCTATTTTCGTGCTTCACCGGTCAAAAAAGATAAAAGAGAAATATCGCGGGTCTATTTTCTCTTCGCCATTAATTTGAACGGCAGAGTTTCGAGACGCGACGTCCTTAAGTACCTACCTTGCGTTAACGCAGACAGATTCGACGTGTATTTCTGGTTGGAGTTTACTGATGCTTTGCATATTCCGTACCTTCTGGCGTTAAATCAGTAAACTTCAGAAACGCTTTTGATGTCGTACGGAGGTTTCACAGCTCGATTGGCTCCGGAAAAAGGTGTGTCTGCTAAATAAAAAAAAGATATATATTCATATAAGGAAAACAAAATACCAATAACGTTCTTTTTACGTCCCGCCTCAGTTCATATCAACACCATAAATTTCAAGTAAGCATGGCATCGCAATTTAGAGAAGTGTAATTCTTCTCTAAACGTGCCTCTTATCTTTTGATGTGCTGTTGTCTGTATTTTAGCGACACCAACTTTCCTTTTGAAATTCAGAAAAGTGGACAAGTGGTTTATTATCTCCTGCGCTTTCAGATGCTCTTGATAATACGAGCCTGCTTCTCCTTTTAAGGCGAGACTTTGCATGAGAGGATTAACTCCTGTTTCTCCCGAGGTGCGGGTATACAAAAAAAAAACGTACACAAGCTACTAAAAATTTCAACATTTCATCGGAAAATGTGAAATGTTAGACAATATGCCTGTCGATTTTGGCTTGCGGAGTTGTTTCCATGGCCTTTCGTATAAAAGCTGTAAAAAGTTTTTTTTTTTTTGTTCTGGCATAGGCAAAGTTTGTTCGATCAGTCTCGAAGTCCCCGAAAAAGCGCCAGGGCTCAACGTTTAAAAATTGTAGGTTTTGCCTTCCTGTAGAAGCCTAACGGGTACTGAAGTGATGTCCCAAAATTTTGTTCTCGATGTACCTAGAATAATGAAATATTCCCTGAGTACCAACTGCTGGTGTATGGAGCCCTACGAGGCGTTAAATGATTGAGGATTGTTCCACGACTTCCACCAGGATGAACAAAGAAATTAACAGCTGAACGAAATTTCCTCGGACCCAGGCTAATGCTCTCTATTATTTCCGTAGTGTCACTACGCGGCACGCCATTCCAGCCAAACAACTTTCGGTTTTTATTCCATAGTTCGGCTGTCCCAAGGCATATAATATTTTGTTTCTGTAAGCAAATATTCCAAAGTTCTAAGATCATATACCAACTGCGTACTCATGTGAATGAAGCGACGGCTATATTTTCATGTTTCACCAGTCGAGAGAGATGAAAGAGACAAATTTGGCGTCAATTTTCACTTCGCCTGGGAAGTAAACGGCAGAGTTTGGGTACGTGGCCCTTTTAAGTGCCGAACTAGCATTAACGAATACAGGTGCGAGTTGTATTTCAGGTTTCAGTTTAGTTAGGCTTTGCATATTCCGTACGTGCTGGCGTGAAAATCAGTACACTTAAGAAACGCTTTCCAAGTTGGCGCACGGAGACCTCACCGCCTGATTGGCTCCTGAAAAAAGTGTGGGCCTCCCAAATAAAAAAGCTACAAATTCTCAGGCAAGGCAACAAAACGCGAATAACGTTCCGTTCACGTTCCGCCTGAGTTCGCATTTGGATATGAAAGCAATTACTTTCCCGTAAGCATGGACTCATATATTTGTAAGTTTTTGGGACTAGACGAGGAGCACAAAGACACGAGACAGCGCTAATCCCGTATCTCTCTGCTTCTTGCCTTGTCCCCAGTGTTTTAAGTATGATTCCAAACCAACTGGCTCACATTTTGCTTTTGATGCAAGCACTGGATGCCCATTTAGAGAAGAATGTAAATCTTCACGACGCTAAGGTCGGTAAGAAGCCAATGGAAGAAAGCTCGGTGGCAAACGTTGGAATAAAAACTCGCAACAGTCGAGGAGATGCACTTGTAGGATTTGCAGAGAGAAATAACTTGAGGTTGCTGAAAAAAAATTCTTTAGGAAAGAAAGAATACGAAATGGACATGAAAAAGATCCGATGGCACAAGAAAGAACGAAGTTGATTTATTTTAAGAGACAATCCAGGTATTGTGTAGGACGTAGAGGTGTGAAGTAAGATTCGGAGAAGCGATCATAGGACGTTAGATGCAAGCTAAGGCTGAATCTCGAAAGAGGAACACACAGTTTCGTGAAAATAAGAACCAGCTCAGTCAATGCAAGATCGGATGAGTTTAAAATAACTCTTCACAACAAATTCGCGCTTGTAAACGAGACGAACGAGGTCAGTGTATACAGGTGAAATGACAACTTTACAACGGCAATCAGAGAATCAGCAGCAGCTGTGAGATAAGCAACTTGTATGGAGCAAACTGAAATACTTAGAAAACGAATGGGCTATTTGCAAGATGTAAATACACAAAAGTGTCAAGTACGGCGGATCATATTTAATTAGCCGAACTGTTGAAACTGATTAACAGAAGTAAAACACCCGTCATTTGTGCAGATAACATGGCAGGGGTCAAGGGAACTCTGCTTATAGGGAGATGCTTGCAAGCTACTAAGAGGAAGCTAGCCATCGGCAAAGAGAGGTTGTACGTACTTAGACACAAGGAGGGTAACAATACGCACGGCTTGGACGACATTACAAAGGTAGCAGAACAATTGTACGCCAGGCTGCATGCCGTCTAAGTTAGACCACGGGAAAACTAATGAGCGTACAAGCTTAACTTGCGATTTCCCACTAGTAACTAAGAGCCCTATTGAAAATGTGGACTTCATCGAAACCATCAAACATCACCCTAGCAGATTAATGTAAAAGCATTTATGATGGCATGACAGCACTCTGTTGGATGCTGGTAGACGGCGGCTTGTAGGAAGATAATGACATGCTGATGAGGGTAGCGTCGATTATGGCAGGTTGGATGAAGGTATGACGGCGGAAATACGAGAAATTGCGTGAAAATGGTGACGACAAGACCATAAAATATTCTACGCATTGCTAACTTTACACTAATTTTATTTCTTGTGAAGAAATTTATAAAATAGGTTTTGCATCAAAAAGGTCAGCTCGTAGTTAGGACTTCCGTTTTGCTTTGTCTATTCATGTCGTGATCATTTTACTGCTACCCTTCCACAGTTCCCTTAAAATTCATCAAGCATCCCTTTTATGGTAGTCTTTTCGAGGTGTGTGCTGCGGTGCTTGAAATTATTACAGAAAAACCTTTTTACTGTGACTATATTGTGCTGAAACAAATATCAAATATGATGGCTGTCTCCGAACGGGTGGGCAGCTGAAAAAAAAATCACTTACTAACACACGAAAGCTTACACAACACAGGTGCGCCCAATGCAAATGTGTGCTCACAATGCACACGCTTTCCTATACTCCCAGACGTGGTGATATCGAAGTGGTGCTTGCTTTTGACCGATTAGCTTGCTGCCATTCTTCTTCGCCATAAAAATAAAATAACCGAAAAGTAAATTATTTGCACCAAATAAAGTGGAAACCCTTCTGATGGAACACGTATACCCTTAAGGCCGTGGCACGGGTGCAGGTCATGGCACGGTGCTCTGGGCCTGGACTGCTCATGCAGGCATCGCATTGTGGCGATGCCTTTCTCGAGCAGGCGTTTTTCATAAAGATTCCTATGAAATGAATCAGTTGAAAAGCTTGTACTCTACATTTCACTCCTCCGAGAAAATACGCCTAGAACCAAATGGTCCCTTGCCTAATTTTATCTGCTTGAACCACCTTTGAAGAACATAAATGCAAAATACTTTCACCATTCCGTTTTTCTTACATTAAAGAGACCCCTTTGAAAAGATCGTTTCTAGGCGAATCTAAAATGACCATGAGATACTATAAGCCGACAGCACAATTAGTTCATCGTCATATAAAAGGACACTGAAGAGAACTTGTAACGCTACTTTTTATGCTTGCTCTGCGCAGACTGGCTCAAAAAAGCATACTTTTCATCGTTTATGCAGTTCACATGGCGGTATTTATTTTATAAAGCCGGAAACAATAAAAACTACCATTTCTTGTCTGCGGCGGCCACAACTACTAAAGCAGTGACGTCATGCGAAATATACTAAGAATGGACGATGTCCAAGATTAGATTTCAAACCATTTTCGGGTTCGGTTCTGTGAAAAAACATGCTTGGCATTCGAATTTATCATTGGCTGCGCATTATCGATATCTCAGCAATCAGCATAGCACGTTTTTATCATGTCTTCGTCCATAAAATTCCTCTGATAGGCCTACCCGTGCGCATTGAAATCGTAACAATCTCTAGCCGAGACGTACGCAGTGTATGAATGCCCTCAGTGTCACCGAAGGCGCTCAACTACGGTGCGCTTTTGCCCCCACCTTTGGAGCTTGCCTGGCTCGCGCCTCGATCGTAAGAGGCGTGTTCCCACCAGGCCAAGGGTCGGAAGATTTGGGACTGCGCCCGCAAGCAGTCGGTGCTTATGGCAACACCACGCCAACGAGAGCCCGCCGTGCGTGAGTGTCAGTCTTAACGCTTTCTGCGAACTCTACCGTGGAGCAATGAACGTCACAGCGCAAAAACGGTGAATTCATTGTAGGAAACATTTCGCGAACACAAAAAAAGGTCAACTTAAAAAAAGCATGCACTATCGGGGTTCGAACTTGCAAATAGCAATACAGTGTACCTAAGGCTCCAAACAACGCGGCCATAAGCCAGTGCTTATGGCCGCGATGTATATATATATATATATATATATATATATATATATATATATATATATATATATATATATTTGCACACAATATATAATGCACAGCGTGTTTGCATTTTATTTAGTTTTTGCATTCCAAGACGCCTAGATAACCATTTCTTGTTTAGCGCTCGTGCAGTAAGCGTCCCACAAATTTCTACAAATATCTCGTCCCTAGCGACTGCACGCAGTAGGCGGAAAAGCGTTCGCAGAGATGGTCGTGCTGCTGACAGCTCTACTGGTTTACCCTGCACAAAATGTGCTTTCCTCACTTTGGTTTCACGCTGCACGATAAAGATTTCGGTTAATTTTAACTTCTTAGCACCTATATCAACTTCTCTTTCTTATCCCGCCTTTAATTTGACTTAGATTTTTGTACCAGCGTACAAGTCACCGAAGCGTCATATGTGCGCTTGTGTGGAGCGACTTGGACTTGCAGCTGGATAGTCTGCAAACTAACAAACTAGAGGCACTTTCTTCTATGCGTGAACGTATCGTGGCTCAGCTTCAACTGAGCGAAGGAATGGCGACGACCCGGCGGTGGCTGGCCGACTGATTCTGTCGGAGGTTCGGTGAGCCGTGCAGTAGCGCAGCCAAGCCAAGCCATCTTGTTTTGATGTCACACGAAACGTCATAGGAAATCGACAAGGAGGGTGCAGAGAGGAGAACAAGATTTCAAAATTGATTTTTGTACTGAATAAAGACGTGTAAACACAGCGAGAGCGGAGGAATTATGGCCTACACTCCAGGATACAATTTGCGCTAGTAATTCCACAACGTTTACAAATGACTTCAGTGTCCTTTTAATCGCCGCAAAAAGATTTATATCGATGTGACCAGTGACAAAACCGGTTCAGCTGTCTGGGAACCATATTTCGTCCTACTAACTGCTTGCAGTTTTCGTACTTGTGTTAGTGCTCTTTTCATATTCTCTTCAGATTTTTCCGTTACCAATATGAGACGCCACAAAGCCACCGAAGAAAAAAAAAATGAAGGAAGCTCACACTAACACGTAATATTAAAGGTAGCGAAGCTGTACGCACCTACACAAGCATCACGGATGTTTAAGCCCACGATTGCAGACGATTTGCTCCATCTTCACTGCCGCAACGACCTGAACGCCATCATTTTTGCTGTAACTGTAATCTTATTTCATTTTTTGGAAGTGATAATCATTAGACATCACCCTGGAGGGGCGTACGCTACGACGTGTCTTTCTCATTCCAAGCAACGGTTGCCACGATTACGGCGAACACTGGAGTCTGCTTCGTTCCGAGCAAGTGTTTCTACGAATAATGTCAAGCTGGAGATTCCTTTGGCCTATCTTGGCCAATCTTCCTAAGGGTGTATGTTTGGCTTGGCCAATCTACCTAATTGGTTATGCTTGGCTAGATAAGCGTGCACAGGGGATGCCGGGCTGTCATCGTGAGGCCCTCACACACAAGCGCTCGGCATTTTCTCGGTTTTGTTAACTGTAGGACGGTCGGAGTGAGGCTCGCGGTCACGTGCTCGCGCTAATCAACTTCTTGGTATTTTAACGGCGGAAACAAAAAATTACGATTTGCTAAAGAACTTAGCTGTCGAGATATTTTACTGCCGCCGCAAAAAGAAGAAAAAGAACAGCCGAGCGAGGATCGAACCACTAATCCTAGCAGCAGAATGTAAGTGCATAACCACTGCCCTTATGTCGCACACACGCAGGTGCAGCCAACCGACGCTATTCATTGAGTGCACCAAATCGTTTTGTCAATAAATATTAAATATCCCAACTTATGTCTACCCTATTTGCATGTCAGCCATTCGGGCAGAAGGCACTTGGTTTTACGCAGTGATCTTCAAAGCCAGCCACATCGTAAGCAATGTAACCGATGTATCTAGCCATCTCAAACTCAAACAGATATCGCACATCCCCGTTCTCCCCGACGATTTCCAACGTAGCTACGAATGAAATGGCATGCGGCAGTGAAATGACAATTGGCTTGTGCGATGGTACTGTGGCGGAATTTGTTTCAAGGCTTACCACTAAAGAGGATCAGCGAAGCAACAGCCCCATTGTCTCTGCGGCACACCATATAGGCCAGACCACGGACGGTGTGGAATGCGAATCCGCTTGTGCGATAGTACTGTGGCTGCATTTGTTTCAAGGATTACCACTAAAGAGAATCAGCGAAGCAATAGGTCCGTTGTCTCTGCCGCACACCATATAGGCCACGCCACGGACGGTTATGTCCACGGGTTAAGCCCGTCTTAACCAAATAGAAGCACCGCGAAAATGATCACGCTCCCGTCCCTCTCGCAGTAAAAAAAAAAGCTGCCCAGGTTTTCAACGCGGGGCTGGACCTTTCTCACTCCAGGCCCATAAAACGGCGAATAAAGGGCATACATTTCCATAAAATTTCTGTAATTTGTGGCGAAAAAATAAGAAGCGCTTATCAAACTAGCCTATATGGAATATGCCAAGCGTTTGTCAACACCGTTTCAAAAATGTAATTTTTTTTAATTTTCTGGAAACGCTTAATGCCACCGTTCTTTGCGTTATTACAACCGCTTTGCTATCAAATAAATTTTAGCTTGCTGTCATCATTCATTCAGAAAATTCCGCTACATCATAAATTTAGCAGGGAAGCTTACCATCACGCCAGCATCTGCCGTCACGGCGCAGCGTGCCTGTCAGTGCCTTGCAGCGTCACTTCTAGTGCCCTCCACTGCAGTTTATTATGCACGTCAAGCTTTTGCGATATGACCATCAGCCTTGCCACCAATGGAATTTGATTGTTGGTTGATAAAATTTGCAACAAGTGGGAAGGAAAAAGATCAAAGACATAAAAAATATGAAAAGCGGCAAGTTACGATGGCATAATCGTGGATCTATCGATGGAGGGAGGATGTAATGTACTGCAAAAGCTTGCTGTACTAATTTCGGAATGATTAAAGACTCAAAAAATGCCCATGGCATGCACAAACGCCAACGTCATTCTCATTCATAGGAAGGGAGATACATACCAAGGACATCAAGAATTTCCTACCCATCAGCCTAACCTCAGTTTTGACGAGCTGCTTACCATAGGTATAATTAGCCGCGTAGGTGTCAGCCTGTATTCCCAGCAACCCTCTTTAAAATAGCAGGCTTGGTTTAGGAAAGCGTACTCACCTATGGATCACATCCATATTGTATGTCAAGTTATAGCAAAATCAGCAGGGTACACCAAATTCCTCTGTGTGGCGTTTATTAAATATGGGAAAGCCTTTGATTCCGTACTCACATCAGTCGTGCTAGGAGTTGTAAAAGGCCAGGGAGTACAGGACACAAATAAGCGTATCTGCATATTTGCGATAACCATTTTTACTTTGAAATTCAGAAAACCATTTTGACGGCAAAAAGTGAAATACCCTACTTGGAGACAGGTTGAAATGTGCTGCACGCTTTCAGACCCTTATTTTTCTTTGAACGCTAGATGTTTCAGGGGGTATAGAACTTTAGGCCTGTTTTATTGGAGCCTCCTTTCCGAAATAAAAAAGTACGCATACGAAGAAAAATTTGATTAGTTTGTCAGAAAATGAGAAAAACATAAAAGAATGGATGTCAATCCTTCCACGTGGACCTGTTTTCATGATCTTTCAGGAAAAGTTTGAATACTTTCTTTCTCTGTTTTTGTCTTACGAAAGTTAACTCAATCAGTCTTGAAGTTATCCAAAAAAGCATCCGTGTTTTAAGTTTTCAAATCGGATATTTTGCCGTATTGTGGCAGCTTCACGAGTGCTTTCTCTACTACGTCTGCAAGTAAATAAGTACAGGTTCAAAACTGCCTAAACGGAACAAGACGGGAAGCACGCAAAATGTGAGAAAAATCCTTAAACAAAAGAAGGCCTCAGGCCAACCTTGGTTTCTAGCTTCCCTGACAACGCAACAATTTTTATTAAGAATGTGTCTAGCAGGAATTTTGCAACGACTCTGCTAATCTATACGTTTCTTTTCTGAAGTGTAGCAAACTAGGCCGAAAAGTTCTTAGGAATGTTCTTGAGTGAACCACTACACACAAATGAACACACAGGAAAAGCAAACGGACTAGCGGACGCCCCTGTGTCGTTTTTCCCTGTGTCTTCATTTCGGTGTGGTCGTTCCACTCAAGAATGTAATTCCAACTCTCCCAGCAAGCTACACTTCTTCTGGAATGTCCCGAGCACCGCGCATGCAATACGCATTCGTTCGGAAGTTGGTTGGTTAGGAACCTTGTGCACATGCATACTTAGAGTCTTCTTTTTCTACATTCTGATACCCATTCCAAGCGTGAGACATCACTTTGGTACTCGTCGCTGCGATCGTCAAGATCTCTGTTCACGACCGGAGAGGCGGCGACTGAAGCATCTGCGGAAGTATTCGTGCAGCAACAAACAAACTGCAGCCCTAATTGAATGAGATGCTAAGGGCAGCTGTCGGTAGAGTGAGTTTACCGACCGCAAACGGTGCCAGGGGCTGGCCCTAGGGTTCCAAGTATCCTCACATCACCTACACTATTACGGTAAGCGATAAAAGCTGCCATGCTTAAAAACATTTTACATTGTATGCAAAACATCAACAATGTTTTATTGAAGGTAGTCTTTTCTATTACCACCCTGACCTCTGATTTGCAAGTTTGTTAGCGTGTACCGGAACGGGGGTGATGTAACCACAAAATATTGATGGACACCATAAAAACACGTTAGCAACAAGATGGGTGCTGATGAAATACTTTCGAACGCACAAATGATGGAAGTGAAAAATGTGACGTATGTCGACCGTTTATCTTCATGCAATAAGTATCTGATCACGTCGAAGCCTCACAAGGGTAATATCTCCTTTTATCTTTAGTGATAAAAGGAGATAAAAACCTAACCGAACGCAAAGCCATAAAAATTAAGGAAGTACATATATATAATAAGCCTTGGGAAAGTGCAGTAGTAATTTGTAAGAGCCAGAGAAGTGGTTTACGGAGTGCAGTTTATTAGGCGACCATATAAAATGGCGTCCAGTTATGAACTTTTTCGTCGGAGATGAAAAACAGCGAAATACAGAAACTGGAGTTCGGCATGATTTTCTTTCTGTCCTACAACGCCTATACGTTGTAATATGTTGCGCAATGCTTCGAACTAGTCTTGGAAAATAATATACTGTAAATATTTCATGTGCAGAGCGCCGGTCGTAGAACGAGGTGCTACCGGGGCTAGAATCATTTATGGTATGCGCGCCAAAATTCGCGCCTTTTTTATTATACCCTGGTGTGTTCTTCTGAACGTCCTCGTGTCGAGCAGCCACTATGTCTTCGTTGAACTTTGCTGAGCATCTTACCCTCGTTGCTTTTCTTTTTCGTGCATTCGTTGTGAAATCAACTTGTAAAACCCTCCGGACGTTTGTTTCGTGCGTTTATTTTTACATCAGCCGATATTTATTGCACGGTAGCGCATAATACATCTACATCATTGAAACACACTCGGTGCAACGCACTCACGAATTGAGTCGACAGGCACCTTAGCTTATGCAAGCTAGCAGTGCGCATAGAGAGAAGCGAGTGATAAATTATTTAAAGCGTACTTGCTCTCCTGGCTTCGTACAAAGTCTGCCTTTACGAAAAGCAGGGTTAAGAAGCCCATATATCACCAAGAAGATGGAGTGGAGTGTGCATTCTACTGCTCCCTCATATTCAGCATAAATACAAGCTACGGCTCTTTTTTAACTAAAAAAAAAACAATTTTGCTTTCAAAAGGGCTATTGCTTAATCTGTTCGTCCGTTGACCGCATCAAAGTGTGCGCACACGCCTTAACCCTCAATAAAACTCTTGATGCAATCCTTATTTTTCTCAGACTTGCTAACAGAGACAGCAGAATGAAGTTCCGCATTATAAACTATATAAGACCACCCTCAACGTTCCCATATAATCGTTCACTGAACACCTATACTGCACTTGCTGTTCTTGCCCCTGACAGATCTCATACAACAATATAAACATCGGCAAATTGGCGTTTTTCTAGCACAAAACAAGAATACAGGATACTTAGAGTTGCTTTGAAAACTATTGACCCCCCTTATATTATCATCCATTCACCGCTCACAGAAAACCTCAATATTGCTCCCATATCTAAACAAATGTCTGACCATTACTATACTGCCCAACGCGAAGTTTATGCGTGGTGCGAAATTCAGTCTTCTCGGTCACGGCGCACAGCTGCTGTGTCTCGGGACGTGGTCGCGTGATCACCGAACGCACGGTCGTGCGCGCTACTCAGCCGTTATCTCCCATCGCGTCACCGCCACCGGGCAAGTTGATGTAAATCGTGTTTGAACCTCCGGCACAAATATCACGTGGTTCGGATAAGCTACACAATGAAGAGGATGCCAAAGTCCACCACCGGCTGCATCCCGCTGCCGGTGGTGGGCTTATGTGGCGCCGCCTAAGCACACAAACCACACTCGCAATTTCGCCTCACTTTCGTCCCCTGTTCTCCTTGTGTCTTCTTTTTCTGCTTTATTCGCTCTGTTTCAAGGCCGACAAAACCACAGTAGTGGACTCTTAGGTGTTGCGTATTAAAACGTGGCAGCTGGTGCCAATCCATGGAGATTTTGGGCTAACGTGGCCAATCATGCCCATCCTACTGATTCCACAATCATCTACACGGCTTCATCACAGACGCACGTCAGCGCAACCACTCAATCAAACGCAATGGCAACAAGCTTCTTACACACACCCTTTGTACCTCCACTAATACCCCCTAACAGCTACCCTGGAAACACTCCCAATAATCACCAGCATTCAGGACGTCTTCTTAGCACCTTTAACACCTCAAGATATACCATACAGACTAATTCAATGCTACCTTTCCACGACACACACATGTGTAAACTTCCTCAAAAACTACAGGCTGATATATCAGAAGATTTCATATTTCATTTCAATAAAATTCCTCTCTCTCTCTTAACAAAACTCTGTCCCAAAACTGCCACAGTGGGGGTGATTCCTGGTCACGCTGAAATTCCAGGCACTGAGATAGTGCATAACGCTGCCCGCGAACTTCTGCACCGAGGACCTGGGATTCCTTGGCCTTATCCACCACGTGGAATACTATTTTCCTCCGCAAACGAGAAATGAAGCTTCCCTATTAAACCGTCAGAGAAACTCTTGGCACACTTCTTGTTCCAGAAAAAAAAACCGCCCGCATCTTCCCACGGGGGGAACTCGAGTAAATGCGTCGCAGAGTGGTGGGGGTATCGCGTGAATGTTGTGTAATTGGGTATGGTTTGGGAATGCTTAATTGTTATTTCGTCATTATTATTCTTATTTATTGAATGAAGGAGAAGCGAAGGCAAGGAGTGTAAAGTTAAAGTCTGTCTTTATTGCTTGGTGCCGTCAAACAAAGCGTCAAGTCAAGCGAAAGCCAAGCAAAGACGCCCTTGACTAAATTCCGAACGCGCGCTCCGCCGCTTATATACACACCGCCCGCGTTCGAGGGAGAGGAATAAGGGGGAGAGACGCGCATGCGCACACTTCCGTACACAAGCGCGCGAACTTCCCACGCATCCACCACGTCGTTATCACGTGTACACGCCCTGCCGCCGTTACTGTTGAGCGCGACGCAGCGCATGGGTAGCTACGACGCATGCGCGCACAGACGCGCTCCCCCCGCACCGCCGCAGCTGTTGTTAAGATTGCAAGGACTGAGGCTCCTTGCAATCTTAAAATCTCCTTGCAAACTTCTCGTGTCTGTCAAATTTGCGCTGTTCCCCTCCTTTTGTTGTTAAGAGCGACGGAGCGCACGGGGTACACGCGCTCCTCCTGCACCGCCGCACCTGTTGTTGAGAGTGAGGAGGGTACGGGGGAGAGACGCGCACCTGCGCCTCGACGCGACGCGCATGCGCAGGGAGCGTGTGGACGGCGCCGACAACATCGACGAGTGACATCGCGAGCCTAAGAAATGCTCCGCATTTAAAAGTTCTAATCAGCACGCAACTACGCATTCTTCGACGCATGCATCTGAACACCCTCTTTACACCGGCTCGTTGCTTTCTCTACCGTATCCTACACTTCCCAGCTTCTCCCAGTTGTCCCCAACATTATGCTAGTTAAAAGATTGCATTTTATCTCGTCGCATTTTATCTCAGTCCCCACATTTTCCGCACCCTCTTCCTTAAACATGCCTGGCGTGGCAATCCTCGGACCAGCTACAGGATCTGTCGACGTTGGTGAACCTGGCCCTGGACATTCTCGACGCCTCATAAGGCATTTAAATAAACTTTAAATGCAGAGCATTTCAGTAACTCACGATGTCACCCGCGTTGACGTCCGTCGTAGTCCGCACCGTCGTTGTCCGCACCCCTCCCCCTACACTATATAAAAAAAATACTATCCGGCGCCTGGTTTAGATCCCTCGACCATGCGGGCGGAACGCCAGGTACATGGTGCTGTACCCACTGGCCACAAAGCCGACACAGAATAGGACGCTACGAACGCGCCTTATATCGTTGACTCATTCAAACTACATCAAGAAGCTGCTGATACAACGCAATCACTACCACCAACTCCCCAAACACTAAACGTTAACGCAATACACCCACCCCCTATGCGACGTATTTACTCGAGTCCCCCTCGCGGGGAGGTGGGACCGCCAAAAACAACGCGTTGTGGACTGCGCAGTAAGGTGCCAGCACGTGCGAGAACCGCTCGCGCTGTTCGTTCCAGGCAGGGGGCGCGCGAGCACTGAGAAGGCGGGAAGTTTGAACTGCTTTGGACAAACCTCCGTTCAATTTATCAAGAGAGAAGTGAGACAGGGAGGCGAAGAGCGTGATGGGTAGTAGCAGTAAGCGGATAACGGTGCCACAGGCCGTTATGGCGAATCACTGCTCTGCATTTACGACAGCTTTCACGTTGAGTGGAACAGCTTTAATTTTTATATTTTCAAGGTGGACGTTTTCAAAATGGGACCGATAGCGTTGTGCAGAAAAAAACTAATGCATCCCCCATGGACGGTTGGTCGACCGAAAAGCTCTGAAAAGATTTGTGGACACACCATGGGTGCGTGAAACAGTCCTTACATTGTGTCAACACGTTTGCTCGAAAATCGTGAGAAAGGAACGGTTCTAGGTAGGACAACACACGCATCAGTCATATAGAAAAAGTACAATAGTATACCCGCATCTCACAAACCACGAATCGGGGTATATTTAGATCTTTCGTAGACGCGTCTATCAAGTGCGCGAAAAATCGTCACACGAGTTCGTTCTTCGTATGCGATTTTGGTGTTTGAAGGTTTGATTCTATCGATTGGACGGAGTAAAGCGAATGTTTTTGCGCAATTTACGCTTTCGTGCTTCTCTAAACTTTCTTTAAAAAGGGACGGCAATTTTTTTTTTATTATTGCGAAAGGATTGTGACGACCAGTATTCACGGAGAATACAGTACGGGGAAGACCGCCCTTTTGCCACAAATTCTGAACTACATTAGCCGCAGTAGCTGCACTGATGCTCCTATTGATATTCATACTTTTCAGAAATATTAACTTTCGGGACTTCCCATCAACTCGAGTCACTTTTAGGTGCCTGCCAGAGAAAGGGGCCCGCGTAGGGTTGCAGCCGCCCCCGTTCCCCAGAAATCTCGAAGTAAAACTTTCATTTGGGGACGTTTATTGAAAAGCAAATGCAAGTCTACGTTTGGTTCTGATTTTTTATTATATCTGCAGGTGGTGGACAGATGTGAGAGAAATACTGGCCGAAAGCTCGCCACCGAGCCGCAGTAAGAAACACCCAGTCACTGGTTGGTGTTGCAGATGCCAAAAGAACGGCCGCTATCAGGGTGGGCTGTAAGAAGCATGTAGTACGAACGTATATTTCGAAACGCCCAGTTTAGCTGCTAATAATAATAAAATTAAAGCACGCGAATGCCGCGTAGCTTATCGGTTTATCGGAGCTCCTTATAGGGGTGTAGTAAATGCTCACCCGTGTTGGCGCTTTCTGGCGAGGCATGCGTAGACGCTGATGTCCTTATCTAGCGGGTTATAATCGCAACAGATAAGGATTTTTACATTCTTTTAACATAGCGCAAGATTCTTCTCGATAGAGGTAGAAAGCGAAATCTCGAATTGAAAGAAAGCTTGCTATATTCGGTTAAAAGCGCAGTTGAAGAGGCATGCACGAGACGCATGCCGTGCTACCGTTCCCTTTGGCACAAGAGTGTCAGACTAAATTACCGTTCTTGGGACTGCCAGTGCCACCACGACTATTAAATGCAGAGCATTTGTTTAACTCGCGATGTTATGCGTCCGTAACTGGGCGTACGCACCACGGCAGCTGCGCCCTCTCCCCCACTCCTCCGCGCCCTCAACACGCTTGCAACAACAGGTGCAGCGCGCGCTCCGGCGTTGCACCGTAGCAACAGCAGGTGCGGGCGCGTCGTGGCGTGACGGTGGCGTGATAGCACGCTCTCTTACCGCCTCCTCTCCCTCTACTGCGTTCGTAGGGAATATAAACCCGGGTTTCGGCACGCCAGCCACACTCCAGTTCTGCTTCGCTCTCTTCTCGTCGCGGTTCCCGCAGTTGCTAAGCGATGGGAGCAAGACCTTCAACTAGTACCGCGACGCAATCCAACTTCAGCGTCGCGGCACCAGCACTTGACGTTACCTAATACTCGTTTCGTTCTCTCTCTCTCCCCAATCATACCAACAACAACAACAACAACCCTACCACCACCATTACAACACCCATCGCCACCGCCACGCGCGTAACGCCGCTAATGGTCTGCATTTACTCGTGCCCCTCCCGCGGGGGCATATCGGGGTTCCTTTTTTTTTTGCACAGCTCATTGTTTGTCTCGATAAAAACGGTGCTTTTTTCTCACTACCATGGCCCGGAAGGATGGTTGCAAGAAAAGAACTCATGCGGCTAGCTTCGCAATTTTCACGCCATTAACCGGAGCCATGAAGATGAATAATGGAGCTAAAACGGAAGATTGGGCGAGTTGGTACTTGTTCATATTAACAGCGCTACCGACACAGACAAAAACTGACAGAGACACCGACACAGCCGTGTTTGTGCCCTCTTCTTTTTGTCTGTGTCGGTAGCGCTGTTAATATGAAAAATGGAGCATATTTGTGTGCGCGCGAGTTTCCAGGCGTCCAACATCCGCCCGGCCATATGTCATCACAGCAGTCATAATTCCAAAGTCAGCGCCAGACATAAGGCGTCCGATGATGGCAAATTCTCGAAGCGCTTGCAGGCACCCAAAACATACTCCGAACAATCGTGGCTTCTCAACGTCTCGTATTGCAGTCTGAACTAGACTGTACATGTGGCAAGCAGTTGCCTCATATCGTTGTTTTGCATAGCACTGTCGTGCAATAATGCTAACGGGGATAAGCCTCAAATCCTACGTTCCTACTTTAGTCAAGCTTAGGAAATACAGGTTAGGTCGTCAAACCTACTCCATCTGATTATTTCAGCGAATGCATTGTAGGAATTGTGGTGCGTTTTTTGGCGGGACAACTAACAAGCCAATAACCATGTCCAGTTGAAAAAATAAATGAAACTCGCGGTAACGCGAAAAACTTGAAGGTAGTGAGTCTGTACGCAACCTTCGAGATCATCACGATGGCTTAAGTCCACGATTGCAGCCGCTTTGCTTCTTCTTCTTCTTCATCATCGTCATCATCATCATCATCTTTATTTATACGTGCCCACCAATAGCCAATGGCCTTAAGCAGTGGTTCACAGGAAGAAACACAAAATTTGATGCAAAGAAACAAATAAATATGTAGCCTGAAACGAGGAAAAATAAATAGAAGGAGAAAGAAATAAACATACAATCAGTGCACTTCAGTCAAAGTAAGCTTAGCAAATGCAAATTATTGTTAAAAATATCAAGGTGATTTGCTTTTCATTGTACAGTCTAAGCAATCTTTTCATGGGAGGACAAGTAGATCTGATTCGAAATAAAAGGAATTCACGAAAAGACTTACAGGGAACTCTAATCAATTGATGACGTAAGGTCTTCACACTCAATGATGCTGTGTAAACACTTAAACAAAAAAAGCAAATCGTCGTCAAGCCTATTTTTAGACAATGTAGCCAATTGTAATTTCTCTAAAATGTTTTCATACTAATAGTAAACTCGGCTATCGAAATACCTCTCGTATTCAATTCTAATAAAACGTCTGTGTACATTTTCAAGCTGAGCGCTACTTGTTATGCCCAACCTGTTCCAACGAACAGATACAAAATGAAGTTTTGGGATCACCATAGTTAAGAATAATCGAACAAAGCGCAATGGATTAGAAAAAAGATCTCGTAATTCGCGACGCAATTCCCAAGAGGCTGTAGGCCTTGTTCACAACAGAATCAACAAGCGAACCAAAATGCAGTTCTGAATCTACAACAATGCCGAGATCACGACTTTCTTTAGCCCGTTTGAGCACTGTTTCATTTAGTGTGCAATCATGTAGCACAGCAAAATGTTTTCTAGTGAAAGTCAATACATAAGTTTTGGTGGCATTAATCAACACCTTATTTTCAGCACACCAATTAACTATGTTTAAGGTGTCAGACTGAAGTAGTACGCAGTCATCATGCGTGCTAATTTCTCGGAGCAATTTTATATCTGCATACAGATGGTGCGGGAATTTTCGACACAGCATGTATTATCGTTAGTAAATACATTAAACAAAAGAGGGCCCAAAATAGATCCTTGTGGAACGCCAGAAGTAGAAATTAAAGGCTTGAACAGCACACCGTTAACGCGCACGTAATTGCATCTACCGGACAAGTCATTCATAATGAAAGTACAAAGTTGATTGCACACGCCATACGCTCCTAACTTTTCAACCAGTCTCTGGTGGTCAACTAAGTCAAACGCTTTGGACAGGCCAAAGTACACGGCATCAACCTGACCACGATTTTCAATATAATGACTTGTGTACTGCAAAAATTTCATCAGGTTACTTTCTATGGATCGGCCTTTATAGAACCCATGTTGTGCATTCCCGATCTGACGTTTAAAAAAGAACCATAGGTGATGAAACACGGCAATTTCAAAAACGTTCGCAAAAGGGTTCTGCAAAGTTATAGGTCCGCATTTAGTGACGTCACATGAATCACCAGATTTATGTACAGGAAGAATTACGCCGTTTTTCCGTAACGCCGGAAAAATTATGTTCGAAAGAGAAGCGTTGTAGATATGAGTCAAAACAGGCCCAAATATCGTGCTGCGTCCTTTAACTGTGAAGCTAGGAATGCCATCGAAAGCGAGCGAGAACTTTGGTTTCAGTGCTGCTATCGCCCTTTCGATATTACATTCGGAAAAAGAAAACGTGTGCATCACATTACCGCTGTCGTTTGAAGGAAAAAAAGTGCAATGCGAGTTCGAAGTAAAGGTGTTTGCAGACAGGACATAATGAAAATAATCCGCAAAGCAGTCAGCTACATCCTTAGGTTTGTCCATCACTGTTACATCCTGGGCTAACATGATGCTCGTTCGACGTGTTTAAATATCTTTCACATATCTCCAAAATAGTTTTGGCTCGCGATTTAATTTAGATTCAACTGAATGTAAATGTACTTTCTTATCACGTTTGTAGGCTACTTTTACTAGAGCGCGGGCTTCACCGAATTTTTCCCGCCAATATTCGCTTCGCGTGACCTTATACTGTCGGTGATATCGTAATTTTTTGCGTAGCAAGTGTTTCAATTCACGGGAAAACCAAGGAGGATAGCTACTTCTAAAGCATTTATGTTTAGGAATAAATAACCGCATTGCTTCATGTACAACGCTTGTGAGGGCATGAAAAGCTTCGTTTGCATCACTGATATTAAGAACACGTGACCAATCATGATCACGTAAATACAGAAACAGACCTAAATAACCACGTTTAGAAAAAAGATTTTTTCACATTCAAGATAGTTCCTCTGCGGACGATGAATTATAAAGGCGAAAGAGAAGGAAACATGCCATGCGTCAGGCGGGACGAGTGGGTCTGCAGTCATCAAACATTCGCTGAAAGGAAAGTTTCACAGTACAAGATCAAGTATATTGTCCGCTGGATTTTCTATGTTGTTGCGTTGAGTAAGATTCAGGAAGTGCATGAACTGTAGTAGCGATTCCCCTTTTGAGTCTCCGCACTGCAATGAGGTCTCAGTAGAATTCCATCGTATCTGCCGAATATTGAAGTCTCCAGCTATCATCTGTCGGCAATTTCGGTTGTTCAACATATCCCCAAGTTCAGTCATTTGCTCATTGAATAAGACGGAAGAATATCCTTGGGGGATAGTAAAACGTACCAATGAAAAGTTTTATGTGATCTGTCGTGTTTACTTGTACACACACGCTCTCGGCATATACTTCCAAATCTCGACCACGTCTTGCTTGAAACACCTTTCTTAGAGCGATTAGGACACCACCCCCATACTTGACAGAAACCGTGTCATAGTCGCGGTCAGCCCTAAACAATGTCATCGTACTCCCGCGGGAAGTATTCAGCAGAATTGAAATTGTGATTTTACCACGTCTCTGTTAGGCAAAGAACATTATACTCATTTGTTAAAACGCTTTCCAAGAACTGATTAGACTTCGTCCCAATGCCACGTACATTTTGATAATAAAGGGAACAGTTCATGCTTGTAAAAAAAAGAAGGAAGCACTAAATCATCCGTCCTCAACACTTTCTTTGCACGCAGCTTACCCCAAAAAGGCCGAAAGATGCAGCCCACAGGCCACACATTTGCCTCATTCAAATCACACTGCTCAGCTTTCACAGAGACATGAAAAGACGCATACGTGGCATACCTCGGTGGCAGTTTTGTGCAGGTCACTTCAATTTCCGGAAGCGTTGCAGCGCGATCGTCCCCGATATCCGCAGCAGTCGTCGCCGGGTCCAGCCTTGACACAAAGAGAGCTCGTTCTGTTAAAACACGGGGAACCGAAACAAGCTTGGTCTTTCCGGCTTTTCCCACGCTGGCTTGTATGTAGCGTCGTTTTGGAGCGAAACCGTTCACGTCACCAGACTTTTGTAGAGCATCCAAGTACGAAGGACGAGAGCTGAAAACATGTGAACCGTCATTTTCCGGCGGACACACGCCCACCGAAAAGCGGGCGTTTTCCATTGAGTTTGGCGGCACGTACACAGCACCACCCCCTTTGCAGCTTTCTTCTGTTTGAAGGACCGAAACATCAGCCGAAGCCGCGGTAGATGCACACGATGAGCCAATATGCTTGCGCAGTAAGTCAGTGTTGCTGGCGAGGTGAAGGCGCAACGACTCATTGTCACTTTTGAGTCGTCGCACATCCAAGGACAGTGCATCGGTCTTCTCGATCAGGGCAACGACCAGTTCTCGCAGCCCAGCGTCATCACCCACGGCTGCACCGCTGGCGGCAGCTAACGACGCATGCTTCCCAGCCGGTCGTAATCCTTCTTCATCGTTTCACCGGGTGTAGGAATGGCTCTTGTAGGTGCTCTCCCCTATGACCATGTAGGACTCGTAGTCTTGGCCCACCACATTATTACATTTGCAGTGAAAGCGGCTTCCCCAAGGGCCGCAGCAACGCAGGAATTGTTGCCGGCCAACAAAAGCTTTATTGCAAGATGGGCAGGTATCCTTCGACTTGGTCATGCCGATGGAAAAAGTGTGTCGCACATGCGCAAGAGCGCCAAAAAACAGCAGCGACGAAAAAAGCGTCTGCACTCGTTCAGTGCGCAGCGCTGAATGAGTGCGGACGCTTTTTGTAGCAAACATCTTCCCTCCATCACTGGTGCTTTAAGTGTGATGCTTCCTTCATTTTTTAAAAGTGATAATCATTGGCATCACCTTGGTGGGGCGCACGCTGCGACCTGTATTTCTCGTTCCGAGCAACTGTTGCCACCACTACAGCGAACGCTAGAGCTTTCTTTTTTTGCCACTCTTGGCAAATCTCCTTAAGTGGGCACACTTGGCTTGACAAACGTATGCCAGGGGCGCTGGGTGGTCTCTGCGAAGCACGCACACACGAACGCTAGACATTTTCTTGGTTTTGTTACCTGCCGGGCGGTGGGAGCGAACCACGCGTCACCTGCTCCCACACGGCAATTACTCGGTATTTTTAACTGCGGACACGAAAGATTACTATTTGCTAAACAGCTTCGCTGTTAGAGAGATAACACTTCAGTCTTACTGTCACGCCAAACTCGAGTAGAAAATGTTGTACTAAGGCTGAAATAGAATCCAGTGAGAAAATTTGGCGCTTACGCTTTCGCGCTGAGGTTATTTCATTAATAATTCAAACCGCTTTAAACAAGAAAGCAAAGCTACAAGCAACAAAGCAACAAATATGCAGCCAAAGAAGAGTTGACAGTTAACATGAACGTAAGGCTAAAAAAGAAACCAAATAATAGTTCAAGAAAAAATCGGCTCACGCAATCAATAAATGTTTAAACGTACAGTTTCTGTTAAACTTTTTTAGAGCACGTGAAGAGTGCGTAGGGCACAAAAAAAGCTTACCTTAAGGCTGCAAGTTTGGTTAGCTGGCGTTTTCCTAGAACCATTTTACCTGCGAAAAAAGACCTGACCTAGAGGGAAGCCAAAAAGGACAATCGCTAGACTGCAACTGAAAAGTTTACTTGGGACATGTAAGATATGACAACGCTAACAAACAAGAATAAAAAGGAAAAAAAAATCTTGCAAAACAAATGAAACAATATACAGTCATAGATGCGTGCCACCCCACACTACTAAGCTATGTCACGCGCATGCGCCCTTGCAAGAAGCTTAGCTCTTTTGCCGTAAGAGCGATTGAAGGCAACTGCCTCCCTGTGATTATGGAAGTCCCTACAAATCTCTTTTCACTTGGTCGCGCCCGCTGCGTAAAACACGAGTGGTTTGCAACAATGCTTGGACACAACCAGCTCACCACTTGCAATGGTCGGCCAAGACGGTCGTTTAAGCAGCACCCCGTTTATGGTACGTAGCATTTTCCACAGGACAAAGGAAGGCTGTAAATGTCGCCAACTTTGCAGGTGACAAATATGGTGACGTGCGTTTTTGTGCAGCCTTTCCTCTTATTCTGATTGACGGCAGAGCAGATCCGCATCAGCTTCCCAGCAGTAGTTTGCCAGTACATCGACCAGCATAGAACGTTCTACAACAGGAGACGGCACCAGCCAACTCGGGTTACGGTGGGTACCAGTGCCGTATGTTCACCAGCAACACGGTAGTAAAGGCTCGTACCTGATAGCGTCATTTGAAACGAAAACGTCACTGTGGAAAGCTTTTTGGCAAACACATTCAGGAGAACCGAGACGGCCAGTGGAGCCGAGGATCAGCTTGACTAGGAGGCCACTCACCGGGCGGGCGCCCGAATATCAGGAATTGCTCTAAGTTAAAGTACTACCATTTTCTTCCTCCCTCTCTCTCCACATAAGTCAATATTGTAGCGTAACAGAATAAAAGCCCCCACTTGTTTTCAGTTTCCTTCCAACGAGAGGTACAGGTTACGGCCATACGTTACCTCCGAATAAAGCTAACGTGCTAATATTACCATTAAAGTTGAAGTCAATGCCCCCTACTTTCGGCCACTCTTCCGTTCTGACAAATTGAAAGTGGCAGAAGTAACCGTCCCAACCTCGACTAGCGGAAAAAACCCCAGTAAAGACGTAGATGGATAGGTGGTCCAGTTCAACCCACGTATTTATCTCCAAAAAATACGACATTTCTCATCATCTGCGCTTGTACTCTGCTTTCTACGTCACCGAATCGCGCTGGGGCTGTTTCGCTAAATCCGTGCAAATAAACTTCATATTAAAAGTTTCTTTTGTGAGTTGTTACTTTTGATCAGTGCTTTTTACCCAACTAAACATTTTCGAAGACTGATCCTGAGTTTCTCTGCTCGTTCAAGCTTTTTTCCTTGCCTCTTCCGTTCGGAGAGAAAAAGCGCACAGCCGAGCCCTTTTGCGCGAGCAACTGTCAGTGGAGTCAGGTTAAAGGAACCGGAGCTCGTTGTTTGGCAAAACCAGGACAAGCGGCTACGCTTGCGATCAACAACTTTCAAGGCTAGTTCTAAATCAAAACTACACAATCTTTCAAAAAGGAAGGCACTAAAAAACGATCTTTGTACTAATCTGTACGCAACAGCCCCCTGTCTTATGGAAAACGTTGTGCTTTTCGAACTATCTTGTTGAACGCTAGAAGTCAACATACAGTCAAATCTCGTTACTACGAACCCTACGTTAACGAATTTCTCAAATTTACAAATACTTGCAAAATCGCCGCCAAATTGGCTGTATGTTCAAAGTAAACAAATTTATGACTAGGAATTTCAGTACAGCCCATATTTCAGAACGGCACACGTAATTTATTTTCTCCTGAATAGTTGAGGAACATCAGCATTACGCATTCGGGTAAAGTAACAGAGCCGTAACTCTCGCGTGAAACAGAAACCGCCGTTTCTGCGTGTGTTCCCCCCACTGCAGTAGCTATCATCATCACTATTTTGAATTCCAATTGCCAGCGTGAACCCAAAGCTGTAGTTTAATGTGCAGTAGCCTGGCCAGCATAGCCATCTTTTACCATTTTCTCTCTCATTACTTTGGGTGTCATTCAGTCACCGGACGGTGGATCAGTCGTTGTTCGCGCTATTCACGTGGGCGGAAAGGTATTCCTGTGTTGTGAGTGATCTTGCTTCGAAGGTTATGCGAGACCCAACGATGAAAGCAGCTAGCGATGCTAGCGAAGTAATACATCTGTGGGCACATGACACAGAAGACGATGAGATAGTCCCCAAAACTGACGTTTTAGTGCACATGAATATAATCTACATTTTCATCGCTCGGTGAAATGATGTACCCGATAAGGAATTGCACACAGTAGAATCCATCGTGCGTGATTCTCTCGCCAGAAGAAAATAACTAATTTATTCGAATAAAGCTGCTTTGAAGTGAGTACATTTTAAATGTGGACTTTGCTTGTCTGCACACGCGTATACTGCCAAGATGCGTCAGTTTTACACCTAGGTTTAAGTACTGATTATAACCGCAAGTTTTTCATTACAACGAAGTTTTAAAATAACGAAAGATTTTTGGCATCCCCCGTGACTCCTTATATGGAGATTTGACTGTATTCGCATTATATGCAACTACCTACGTTCTGGCTGAGTTATGTAGTGGGTAGAGGAAGAATCGATATTTCAGACACAGACTTCCACAACTCTGAAGAGCCTCTGTAGCTACACATTGATGTTACGTCAACCACGACTTTCTTTCAACTCATCCGGGTGCATTTTTCATTTGTATAATTTTAGTACAAGAGTTTGAAAGCTTTATACCTTATTGTTACGGGCAAAATTTTATTTTATTTCCAAGTAGAGAACTCTTCGGTGCAAGAAATCACTGAAGCTGCTTTCTATGAGTGGTTCGAACAGTTGTTATGAGTCACGTGAGTATTTGTGCATTAAAATAGTTAGGCAACATTCGCTTCTTTTAAAAACGTGCATCTGTCCTACACCTGAAGAGATGTTCATTATAATGCAAGGGTCGGCAACCTTTTGAGTTGCGAAGGCGGAGTTGGAGGAAGCCGAGACGGCAGAGGGCCCGACGGCCAATCGGGTGGGGGCAGGTGGAGAGGGGGCTTTTTTTTAAATATTTGAAAGCAATCTGGTTAAGTGTGAACATGCGGGAGAATGACAACTGAAAGCGATCAATTTTTTGTTCTTCTCCCGTCCAACCATAGGTCAAATGTGGCTTGTCTGATTTCACAGGGGGAAGGGTGCGGGTCCTGCCAACGTGTGGGGGATGTATGATAAGCGGCCCGCGTGCGGCATGTTGTCGAAACCTTGCTTTATTGCACCATTTCTGGCGCAATGTAATTTACGTATAAAATAATAAACCATAGACAGTGCAGCATACTTTTTTAAAAATCGCCGCGTATCTGCCTGCTTCACGGCAAATGTCGTCGAAAAAGGACAGTATTCGCCGCCCCTGCCTTGTAACACCATCTCTCTCCCTCCGCCCCTGTCATAACAAACGCAATTGAGATTTGCTGAATCCGATTCAATATTCCCGCGGTCTCGCTGATTCTGTGCTATTTGTGGTGACCCTTTCTTTCTATAATTGTTCATGCTACAGATCGAGACCTTTGTAGTATTTACTTGTATCTCGCCCGTGGCCGGCACCATTTTCCCGCATTTTTATGAATATCATTCATAGGTTTTTTTTTTCATGAAAACAACACCGCTTCTTCAAGGTTTGGTAATTATGTGTTGCTTCAAATAGGCGCAATAGATTTTGCTGGTAAACAGTATGTCTTTCAACTTTAAACTTTTGCACGGGTGCTTGAATCGAACCGAGTGACCAGGCAGGAGCGGGCAGGAGCGGGCAGGAGGAGAGGCAGGCAGGTCTGACACCACAATTTCCGCTTTTACGGTGCATAAAACAGTTACTGCGTTAACGTAGCCTAAGGAAGCTCTCACTACCCTGTAAGGCTTGAAGGCAACGAAACTGTGCGCAACCGACACGACCATCCCGACGGTTTAATTCCACGATTGCAGCCGATTTGCTTCATTTTTGCTGTTATAACGCCGAAGAAGCAAATCGAAGAACGAGAACGAACGAACGGAACACACACACTTTAACTATAGCGCCCGCAGGTGCAACGTGTGCCCTATCACGTGTTCTGTGCCGAGCGGGTGACGTGATTCCTCTCCCCACAGTCACAGCTGATTGACTAAGCCATTTGACTCTCCTGCACGAACTCACGGTCGTAGCCGAGTGGGTGCGACGACTTACTACCTCCACTGGCCTACCAGACAGAGGTTCATATCCTGCCCGTGACAGTGATTTCTTTATGCTCTTATAGTTATTTCTGTGAAACGCCGGAATTAACCAACTGCTAAACAATTTCACTGATGAAAGGACTATCGTCTTTAAAACAGCACTGCTCTGTGGTAGGCTTCCGCGTTTGAGGATTTCACAGGGGGTTGCTACATTTGCACACCTTCCGCAAAGCTGGCAGACCGAGCCGGAGCTTCGAGACATATTTTCCCAGCTCCTT
Organism: Haemaphysalis longicornis; assembly: GCF_048455015.1. Taxonomy (NCBI): domain Eukaryota; kingdom Metazoa; phylum Arthropoda; class Arachnida; order Ixodida; family Ixodidae; genus Haemaphysalis; species Haemaphysalis longicornis. The sequence continues at coordinate 148,553,829 of NW_027526204.1, read as the reverse complement.
TTCCCCCTCCCTCCTTCCACCCCTCGCACCAAATTTTTCAATGGTGTCAAATCCATCCTGCACTGCCTAATTCCCACGTTCGTGGGGCTTGGGTGATATAAAAGCGCCGCGTACTCTCGTGCTGACTCAAATGCGTTCAAGTTTCACTTTTACAGTGAATAATGAAAGCCCCCAGGAGAAGTAGTTAGAAAAAGGGCTGCCTATATGTATATCTACCGGTAATTTATGGCGTGTTCTTTCAAAGCTATTCTTCCCACTGTTTGTGGGGTTTAGTTATCGTTAATGCCCCCGTGCACTTAGAGTAGGCATATAAACGTACATGTCAAAATAAAAAGGCGCTCGAATCGGCAATCTTCTGCGTACTAGAAAGGTAAGTGGTACAGGTAAGAGGTACAGAGAAGAAACGTAAAGCTAAAGGTAACTACGCTTAATTCACATTTAACACATACAATAAACACACTCGTTATGACCAATTCCTGCTGTCACAAAACTGGCCTCCTTGGAAGCAACACTTCTCTGAATGCGGGAAGGATTTTCTCGCTATGCACTCTGGCGGGTGACTATTAAATCCTTCAAATGAAGAGAAGTTTCAAGTAAATCGAGATTTTTTCTACATATCGAGAATTAGTTATATGCAAGCTTTTTTGTAGGTTTTTAGGAACTAAACAAGGCAGACAACTATAATTCCTTACTTGCTTTAGGAGTAGGGGTTGCAAATTGCATTACTTCGTGCAAAAATATCAAGCGTGCGTTGTCCATACTTAAATGGACTCTGCAACACTTAGGATAAACGCCTGCACTTTTTTCTTCCCGTCGGGAAGCACTGCGAAAGGTGTAGTTATCGCCAGCACGTTGCGGCACTGCGTGATTTGCTTGTCGCAGCGTATGCGCCTTCCGTTTCTGATTTGCTTTTGTTGCTTCCTTTGTGGGATATATGAGGGGGTCCTCGGGGCGACTTAGCCAGTCCTGGCGTAAGCCACCACGCTAGCTTCCGGCGTGTCAACCACGCGGGCTCCCATGGCTACGGCAGCCCAGCGAGGTTCGCCGATACGAGAACACAGTAGACAGTAGTGCCGAAGCACAGCCGTTTATTTGGGGAATCCCAAAGCATGCGAGCACAAGGCTCGACGGCGTTCACGAATCACGCCGTCCGGGTCGTGACCGCGAACGGGAGGTGGGCACTCACGGCGCGCGACAAACAAAGCTCCCACCTGAGACCCAAGTATCCATCACCGCCGCGTTCCGCCGATCTCGTCGCGACAGGGTCTCCGACGAGACTCCCCTTCTCCCGTGCGCGCACGCTCGCGCCGCCCGCGCCCGCGCCCGCGCGCCTATCCCCGCACACATCGGTGGCGCCATCTCTCGGGGGACGCCGACGAACCAGCGGAGCGCCGGACCGGTTCCAGCGCACAAGCGTCTCTCCCGAAGCGCGCGCTGGCTCGGGATCGTAGGTCGCGGTTCTCCACGATTCCCACACTCCTCCCCCCTAAAACTGGACGCCACTTGAGCTCGAGTGACGCCACGGTGCACCACACTCGTCACGTCTCAAGTCAGCAAAACAGCCACCGAACGCCACTCCACACCAAGGTTCGCCACACGATGCCGCCGTCGCGATGCTCGCCTCACAAACCCGCAAACACATTGCAATGGTTCCAAGTCTCTCGCGGTTGGGCAGCACAGCAGGTTGGCAGGCCCGGGGGTAGCTGCAGCCGCAGCCGACGAACGCCGGGGTCGCGCCATGATGCGACCCCCACTCCCAGCTCGAGGCGGCAACAGGAACGGCCGCGCCCACTGCGGCTGCCCGAAGGCTCGCGCCGCTCGCGTAGGCGCCAGATACCGCCGCCTCCTGGGTTCCGTGGCCGCTTCGGCCGCAGGTCCTCCCGAACGGTTGGCTGCCGCCCGGCAGGCCGGAGCAGCAACTGGAGTAGCAGCTCCACGAACCGCGCTCGGCCCCGCCGGTGGTTCAGCAGGCCATCCTCGCTGTCCGTGGCAGTGGTGACTGGCGTGGCTCCCGGTGGTATCCGTATGCTGCAGGTCTCGCTCTCACCGTCCAGTTTAAACGATTCCCGAACTTGAAGTGGGACGCAGCGGGACTCCGCAATCTCCTGTGATTGGCCGGAAACCTTATCGACGATCTCGCCAAATAGGGTAACAAAGATGCCCGAGAGGACTCCCCCTTGCACGTTCGCTTGCTCGCGGAATCACGAGTCCGCAACTGTGCTCCAGCCGCCACCCCCGCCTGGAGGCAGCTCGCCTGACTATTACGGGTTGTCGGCATCGAAACGGCCGTCCGAGCTATTTCGGCCTGGTGCGTTGGTCGGCAAAGCAGCGTCAGCATCAAGCAGGCGGGCTCCTGCAACTCACTCGCAGCAATACAAGCTGCCGTAGAGCCAGCGCCAACCGCAATACCAGCGGCTTACGGGCGCACATCACCGGTATAGGTCGCCTGAGAGTCCGTCTCTTACTAAGACTGGCGATCTCTCGCGACCAACGAGCCCGCTGCCGAGCCGCGCGAAGCTCTTACTGCCTAAACGCAATCTCAAGCGGAGACTTCACGGCATCGAGACGCACGCACTCCGGAAGCGCGGAGACAACGGTCCCATTGCTCCCGCTTCCCCCCGCAGCGAGAGGAGACTGATTCTTCAGCGATCCCCCTCGCTCTTTGTCAGGCGTCAAATCGGCAAACACTCCGCCTCGGACTCGAAGCGCAGTAGCGGCGGGCTAATCGTGCGGCTTGCGAACTCCCAAACACCGCACCCTCGCTCGGTAGTGTCCGCCGCGCCTGCGGGAAACTTCAACCGGCGCCGCCGGCGCGGCTGCGCGGAGACGGCGCTACGAGGAAGGCGACCCGCCGCCATGTTGGAACAAGGCCTACGCACCTCCCGTCTCGCAAGCGGGCCGCGACTGCGGTGCTCGGAGGTATCCTACTGACTCACCGCCACCGCCTGGTGCGTGTAGGAAGGTTAACACATTTGCCGTCACGGCTGTATCGGGCATCATAACTGTCTGCCTGCAACCGACTGGCGCGAGGCGTTTCGTCCGAAGTCTTCCGGACAAAGGGTAGCGGGCTACGACTGCAGCAACGCATTTCTCGGGGAGCTAGCAACCTCGAATTCGTCCGAATACGAGACCCACGTTCGGGCGCCATGTGGGATATATGAGGGGTTCCTCGGAGGCCTTGCCAGTCCTGGCGCAAGCCACCACGCTAGCTCCCGGCGTGTCAACCACGCGGGCTCCCATGGCTACGGCAGCCCAGCGAGGTTCGCCGATACGAGAACACAGTAGACAGTAGTGCCGAAGCACAGCCGTTTATTTGGGGAATCCCAAAGCATGCGAGCACAAGGCTCGACGGCGTTCACGAATCACGCCGTCCGGGTCGTGACTGCGAACGGGAGGTGGGCACTCACGGCGCGCGACAAACAAAGCTCCCACCTGAGACCCAAGTATCCATCACCGCCGCGTTCCGCCGATCTCGTCCCGACAGGGTCTCCGACGAGACTCCCCTTCTCCCGTGCGCGCACGCTCGCGCCGCCCGCGCCCGCGCGCCTATCCCCGCACACATCGGTGGCGCCATCTCTCGGGGGACGCCGACGAACCAGCGGAGTGCCGGACCGGTTCCAGCGCACAAGCGTCTCTCCCGAAGCGCGCGCTGGCTCGGGATCGCAGGTCGCGGTTCTCCACGATTCCCACACCTTTCTAAAGTTATCGAATGCGTTAACTCGTTGGTGCAACTGAAGGAAAGCCGTCAAATCGCCGCTACACCGCTGTAATAACGTAAGTACAACTGTAGAAAAATGCAAAGACCGGAGAAGAGACAAAATTCTTTGGAGCGAGCTTCTAAGTTATCTGATGGGCATAGAGCAGTAATTTTTGGCTGAGGAACCTTGCGACCCCAAAATCTAAATACTGAGTGTGTTGGTTGGCTACGTTCTGCAAAAAGTGAGCATGTAGCACAATAAGTTGAGAAAAACGTTGGAGAGCCCCTTTAAGAGCCAGAGTATTCTTTTTGTTGCCCTTGTAACGGGCCATTGAGTACGCTACTCCCGAAAACCTTTCCCGTAAGACGGAACGATAATGACAACCTTTCGTTTATGAACTTTCTTGTTCTAAAGAAGCCTCTTCAGAACGAACATCGAGCACCGAATTCGTACACTGGATCGTCAAGCAAAATAATTAATCGTATTCATATTATGTCAACAACACCTGTACACAAAAGAAGTTTGTCCTGGTAAACCGCACAGAGTTTCCCGAAGGATTTCTCCAAGTGCGTCCTGGCGTGTTACCTGCCATTTTGTAGGTGATATACACCTTGAAAAGCCCTCATGCGGGGTCTACTCTGATAAGGTAAAAAAAAAAAGAAAATATTCTAGGCATAGCCTTTCCGAAAAAACTGACCGTGATAAATGCTTCACCTAACATTCAAGGGCGCGAAAGAACCAAAGGCGCCCAATGAGGCTCCGAACCGACAGCTAAGTAGCTCAACCGTAGATGACGTGGAAATTATTTACGCCGGGTTTGCCTCGACACCGTTCACGGGGCCACTGAAGCGTGTAAAATTGTCAAACTGGGCGGATGGTTGTCCCGTCGGAGGAGGTCCGTCCGTCCTGCGGGAACTGAGTGAGTTCCACCGGGAGCTTATCTGTACGCTGCAGATGCGTATCCCAGGGGAAGTGCCACCAGTGACGGAAACTAGGCTTGAGGATGACAACAGTGCGAAGATGGTAATAATGAAAAATTGAGGTTAATAGTGCGAATTTAACTCGGGTTAAAGGCTTACATTAAGAAAGAACATAATACAAAGAGTTAAAAATATTCCTACGCATTAAATTCCCTCCGTATGTATATACATTAGGCGTGCGTGCGTGTGTGTGTGTGTGTGTGTGTGTGTGTGTGTGTGTGTGTGTGTGCGTGCGTGCGTGCGAATGTGCGTGGGGAGAAAGCGAAAGGAAGAAAGAAATAGTTAGTTTACCGGCAACTGGGCAAATAGTAAAAAACGCCTTAAATAAAGTTTTCCAAGAAGTGTCCATAGTTTATATTACCGGTTGTATGTGTATATACGGACGTGTGTGCGTGTGCGTGTGTGCGTGTGTATGTGCATGCGTGCGTGTTTGTTCGCCCGCGTTTGTGTGTGTCTGGGTGTGCGGGAGCATGGGCGTGTGTGTGCGCGCATGTGTATGCATGTGTGTGTGTGGACGTGTGTCTGTGCACGCGTGTGCGCATTCATGCGTATGTGCGCGTGCTCGTCCGCGTGTTTGTGAGAGCGAGAAAGAGAACGTATTTTGGTAGAGAATCAGGGATAGCAGGTTGTAAATGAACGAAATTCCCAACCAAACTGTTAATTTACAAACGATTCTCTCTGCTACTTTTGCCACAGTGGGGTGATTAAAATGCTTCAACATTGTGCTAATGAACGAAGTTTATTTCTGCTTTCCCAACGATTCTTCTTCTTAAGTATAAGGGACGAATATCCTAAAAAAGATTCTATTGTTCAAGGGGCATCCAGTCCCGCAAATTATATTTTTGCCACTGGACACGTCACCCACACGATTCCACTGCTTCTCTGATGCACGCAGCATACAGAAATATGCGTCAGGGTTGTTGGAAAAAGTTCAGCCGTAAACGTCGTTGCCTTCGATCTTTAAGCCGTGAGGCGAAGATGTCTCACCTGGGACACTGCTTCCCACGTCTTCACCGGAATCCGTCTGCACCCCCTGAAACAGACGCCCATCATCAGGTTCTGTGAGATTGCTGTCACTTTGGACATCGCTGTCACCCAATCGCCCTGAGACGTGATCTTGGTCGTCGAAGTCACGGTTATTAAGGCGCGTTTCCGCTGCTGGGCGAACAGCAAATCTCAACCCGCTCAGCAGAACGGCCGCAAGAAACACCAGAATGACAATCCCGGAGAGCAGTGCAAGACGCAAGCCCCCACCGAGCAAGGTACGACGTCCTGGTTCTTGCGGCATTGTCGGTCTGGGCTCAGTTACCACCGAAGAGTGGCGAGTTTCCCGATTCGGCCCATCGTGGTTTTTCTTCTCGGGGTCACGTTTCCGCCCGCTGCTCCAACTTCGTCCTTCGAATTCACGCCTAACGTCTTCAGACACCCACGAAGGTAGGCGTGCTATTCGAATGGAACACCGTGGACGGTTTCTGGTTGGATGCAGCATGCGTCCGCAGCTTCCGGCGACGTCTGTATCGGTACTCAAGGAAATGGCCGAGCTCTCGCTTCTGAGATCATTAAGTCTGGGTAGTCCAATTTTGGAGTCTCTATGTCCACTATACTGCGCCATGTCGGGACTTCCTGGTGATTCTTCTTGGGCTGAGGGTCGTCCGTGGTCCTCCAGTTCGTTTCTTGAAATAGGTAGAGACAACTTGTCCAGCTGCACAGACTTCAGGATTCCGCGGGTGCATCTCGCTGACGAAGTCGCTTGAGCTGCTCCTTGGGTGAAACTAGGAACCGGATTTGTTTCCGCCATGGTTGGTTGGTCGGCTGCCCAGAGCATGGCGTGATCCAGAAAAACGAATGGGCAGTGTTTTTTGTCTTCTTCTACTTCTTCTATCTGGCTGTCAACAGAGATGCATCCTTAAAATTGCGGACTGGCCCCACGTTGCTGAAAAAAGTGGCAAATAGATCTGTTCTAAAGAAAATATATGTCCTAAGAGAGGGTAATTGTTTTAAATATGACATAATCCATTAGGCAACACCCTAAAGTTTTTATAACAATGTGGTTGAATACGAATATACTTATCGGAAAGAATAAAAGGGGGCGCTAAGAAGACGAAGATGAAGTAGACACACACACCACATACAGGCGCCAGTAGGTGGTGGTGGTGGTGGCCCGAAAAATGGCGCTTACCCACTTAGGGGGATTGCCCAAGAAGAGTTATGTTACAATCAATTATGCGAGGCAAAATAATGGAGCAGAAGAGAGAATTTGGTCTAGGTTAATGGGAGAGAGAGAAAAACACGAAAAAAAAAGAAAACAACAGAGAGAAGAGTCGGAAAACTATAGTAAAAGTCAGCCTAATCGGAATGTTTTTATTACTGCAGACGAGCTGTCTCCGAAATGAAGGAGTGGATGGCGTTGCACACGTCCTTATGACATCGACCCAGCCTAGTCCCCCCAAACGACAAAAGCACCGGTACATTCAAAGGCAGTCCAAGACGTAGCAGGGGAATCTCCAGTAGCCTTCTCCGATGGTTAGAAAATCGGCGCCAAAAAAGAAAGAAATGCTCTTCGGATTCAATTTCTTGGCAAAAGTGGCACAAGGGGGAGGTTATCAGATTTGCCCTATATAAATACCGATTAAGTGGTGGCACACCACAACGAAAAGAAGTCAGCAATACTTCGCACAAGCGAGTTTGGCATAAACTTCTCTTCCAGCGGTACCTGAGGTGTTCCAGTTCAGGAGAAGTGTTCAGACCATGATTGGATGCATCTTGATTGAGCAGGTATTGGCGATAACGTGCCAACAACACGCAAGAAAACGGGGGGAGCACCTCGACGATCGGTAAAGCCAGAGCTGTTTTAGCTAATATGTCAGCGGTTTCATTGAGGGTTAACCCACAGTGACCGGGCAGCCAAACGAGCCGGATCTCCCGCACGTGAGTGGGGACGCAAGAGTAAAATGTTTTGAGAATAGGATGTAAAGTTTCTGAGGAGAGAGCCATGCACACGGACAATGAGTCGGTGAGCAACATCACGGAAGAATTCGCCGAATCAAGTTTCAGGTTTGCAAGGAGTAGAGCAAGAAATTCCGCATAAAAAATTGGGATGAAATCTGGTAATCGCAATGAAAAGGACCAGTTCAATGTCGGAGAGAAAATACCCACCCCTAACTTTTCGTATTTTTTCGAAGAGTCAGTTGCAATGACCACGGGAGATGGGTATTCGGACTGGTGAGCCAGGAGAATGTTATTGATTATGTTAGCCGGAAGAAGCTTAGCGTTTTGGGGAAAAATATTGTCAAACGCAATCCTTATACTGTGGATGGTAACTGCAAGGCGGGAACTGAAAAGAGGGTGGTGTTTAATGGAGTAAGCAACGAATTTGCAAAAATTACCTGTGGCGCCTGTATGTACTGTGTGTGTCTACTTCGTCTTCGTTTGCTTAGCGCCCCCTTCTATTATTTTTTTCAATTAGCCTTAACCAACTAGCTCAACAAGTTTTGTTACGAATATACGATTTTTCTCGGTACTGTAACCTAACCTATATCCGGCACGAGGGATAGTGACGGAATCTCTAGAGCAGTGCCAATTATGCTTACCTTAGTTATCAAATCAACCATATGTCCAGGTTCTTCGACTGATTAACCTGATAGTTTGGGCGAGTTGGTACTCAATTAAAATATTGCCTTTAGCGCGAAGAAAAAGACAAAGGAAGAAGCGCCTGTCCGTGCTTCTCCGCTTAGCCACTTGCCATGTCGTCACTGTCTTTATTCTTTGTTTTGTTGTTCGCGCTGTGAGCAATAATTCTCCGACTGATTGGGCTTCACATGAAAGCCTGCACACATGCCCCTGAAAATAACGGGGTCAAGGATTTATAAACCGAAGCACGTTTTCGGACAAAGTGTCTCAATGTGAGCTTTTGCAGGTTGATTGGTGATATTTGGAATCAGATGGAATGTCGTAAACGCGCGCACGAAACACAGGGAACTCAAAAGAACCAGAAATTTGCAAGAGTTCGCAAAAAAATTAAATAATTGCAGAAGAAAGACGAAATGAAATTCAAGAAGGCACTAACAACTTTCCTACGCCGTGTCGAATAGGCAAATAACCACAGAAATTCAGGTTGTCAATCCAAACAATGAACAAAAATTTGGTGACAGCAGAAAATAAAAAAAATTCAAAAAACGTCACAAAGGTACAGATGAGGCAGTCAACTTTACGCTTGAAGCAACTGGAGCTTCTGAAGGCTCTAGAAACTGTGGAGAAGGTATCCTGAAACGGAGGGAATGTTTTATGCTCAACACGCGAATGATATAGAAACCGATAATATTCCGCCGGCAAAAACATAAGGTGAAAATATTGTCCAAGCTCCGAACAAATCAATCCGCTTTATTCAATCAACTTTATTTTAGCACCACTCACTCATTGCACAAAAAGAGCGAGGACGCACATTTTTGACAAACTGAAGATTTTCAAATTGGTAAACTGTCCACTGAAGGAAGGCAAATTGCCCGTTTTGGAACAAAAAATGCTGGAAAAAGGACGAAATAAACAATTCAGAAACTCACAATCTTCATTAAAGTCCTTATTTGTGTGAAAAGTAGTTTTTTATTGTTTTGGTATTTTACGTACGATGTAAAAAAAATTGCTCCATAATGTTTCCTTAAATTCTCTTCGACCAATTACGTCTATTTACGATATACGAATAAGTACGTTACTTCCGCCAATTCGGCATTTATGGCCGAATGGAGGGCGTTCCTTGGTGCTGGCTGTGAGGGTAGTGGGCAAAGGATGCTACGCATTAAAAGCCCCTGAGGATAATTTTTTCTGGCACGAAAACGTTCTAACGTCATCGATCGATCTCGATTGCGGCCAGGTATCCACTTGGAGTTGAAGCGGGCCCGCTTTGGTTGAGCCCCCCAAACTTTCTTCAAAGGTGAGGCGGACCATTTCCTCATACTCGAAACGAAGTTCCTTCAATATACAATATTTCTTTCCATCGATCGGCACCACTGTTCATTTCTCGTGGGTCTGCTGCCCCTATTTCTTATTGATTGATTGATTGATTGATTGATTGATTGATTGATTGATTGATTGATTGATTGATTGATTGATTGATTGATTGATTGATTGATTGATTGATTGATTGGATTGATTGTGGGGTTCAACGCTCCGAGGCACCACCGAGGGTATGAGGTGCTCCGCATAGTGGAGGCCTCTGGATCAATTTTGACCACCCCGGGGATCTTTTACGTTCACCAAATGTCTACTTACGGGCGTTCTCGCTTTTCGATTGCATCAGAAAATCAGCCACCGTCGCTGGGGTCGACACTTCCACCTTGGCTTTATTTCTATTGCTATTCCGGTGACTCTCAATATTGTAACGTGGCGGCAGATGACACGAACCATGAAACCATGAAGCGATGTATTTACATAATGGTGAAGAACTATTTACATCAAGCCATAACCGAGCCCGGCCTGGCTGCGCCGCGCACACACCTCTTCGTCGTCATCCTTGGTGGTGGGCCATCGCGCAACGGGGATTGTCCTGTTTCGTGATATCACCTCCCCGGTAGATGACGATCGTCCCGGTCGAGGCCGAGGCAAATTGGCGATTGAAGGCGGATGAGTGTTGGGATGAAAATCGCAGTGACGAATCACTTGCCGCAACGGATGACGATGACGGTGTTGATAATGCCTGGCCCAGCAACAGCAATGGCTTCAACCGCGGCGAAGCACCAAACGTCCTCGAGCCACTTCGAACGGAAGGGGGAGGGGACGCATCTTCGGATTGTCTGGGCACGGCTTGTTTCGTCTGGTCTTCATGCGGGTCTTACATCATCTTGTTCTGGTCTCGACTGGGCTGGGCCGACCCGGCGCGGCTTCGTTGTCCTTGGCGGCTGCGTCCACGCCGATGCGATGCGATGTTGTGGCCAGGATGGGGATCTCGAACCGGCACACTCCATCAAAGGTAGCGTAGCGGCCGGTGACACGAACGATGCGTGATGAAGTGATGTATTTACATGTTGGTGAACTATTTACATCAAGCCATAACCGAGCCCTGCCTGGCTGCGCGGCCCACACGTCTCTTCGTCGTCATCCTTGGTGGTGGGCGATCGCGCAACGGGGATTGTCCCGTCCCGTGACAAAATCATTATGCGATACCTTTTGCCAAAAACATCTGTACTCCTGAATTCAACTCTGGTGGTACGACAGTGCGGGACTGCAACTAATTAATTTCCAGTATTTCGCAATTTGGTTTGATTTCACCTATTTTTTTCCCCTCTAATTTTGAAGCAGTACTTTTTATCTCTCTTCGCCTAAAGCATGTCCCTTAGACACAGGAATATTTTTATCATTAAATTTGTTTTATTTTTTTAACTGATACTTTCGCCTCGTGTCCACATGCCACCAGCCACATTTTTCTTCCAAGGAGAGTAAGTTATTTCGACCCATTGATTTGGTTCCCGGGCGAATTCATTTTAAAAGATGTGCCGTTAGAGTTACAATTAAGCTGAAAAGCAATGTATGTCTACGAAAATGTCTCTCTAGTGGCCGTTCGAAACAACTTGGCGAACATTCCAGGCACTCACGTGCATCTTCTTCCAGCGTGGCAATTGCGTGAGTGGCAGAGCAGCACAGCATGAGGCAGACCCGTAAATTACGGTTGAAAGCGCCTGTTACCGCTATGGGGGGTCGTTCTATTCTGTGAAAGTATAGAGAGTTCAAGAACAGAAAATACAAACAATACAATGTCATAAAGTCCACCCTTCCCATGTGACTGTTTTTTAACATAGGTTGAATTCAAGCAACTCATCACGGGACAGTTTACGAAAACGGCGCGTTAGCTTTGTATCCAAAGTAAGGGAAGTAATAATCTCTGGTATGATTGTTTTTTTTATTATTTCGAACCGCTTTCCCCATGAAGAAGATAATTGAAACCTGAATCTTGTCCTTGCGGCTTAACCGATTTATTGTTTGTAGGGTTTAACGGGACGACGCAAGCAGACGATGAGGCGCGCCGTAGTGGACAGAAAAGGATTAATTTTGCCCACCTGGGGATCTGTAACGCGCGCTGAAATCTCGTACACACGGGCGTTTCTGCTTTTCGCCTCCACCAGAAAAGCGGCCGCCACGGCCGCGAATAGAACCCGCGACGTTGTGCTCAGTAGCGCGACGCCTTAGCCACTGGCCACGGTGGACGGGCTTGCTGCTTAACCATCAATGCTCAAAAGACAGTTACCGGTCCACATCGGGAATTGTTTGTCTGGGACTGACGCCATTAGGTTCTGTTTTATACCATGGCGATTAATGCATAGGGCTGTAGGCCAGGTCCCAGGTGTTCTCCCAGTGTTTTCAAACTCTATACTAAAAGATAGGCATCGCTTGAAAGAAAAACAAGGAGACGCGCTAAACTATCTCTTTAGACACGAGGACGAGACGCGACCCATAAAAAAACTTTTATGCGCTTATATAGACACATTGTCGGAAAAGCAAGCATTCCCGCAAGTGTCTCCGCACGCGTCTCCGCGCCGAGAACCGGCTGGGCTGCCGGATGACCCGCTGCGTCGGCCGCTCCCGCACGCATCCGACCCGCTAGATATTTTGCCGCACCGCGTCGGAAACCGGGTTGTTCGGACGGACATGCGTCCCCCGCTTGAAGCTAGGTATGAGGAAATTTTAGCACTCCGTATGCTGCGCGTTGTACGGGCGTAGCGGGCTCCAGTTAAAAACACGTTCCCCATAGTTTACCTGGAACACAACGGGATTATATGTGGATCTGACCATTTTCAAGCAGAATATGAGGAACAACAATCTCGTGTGCTTTATGTCTTGATAATTTACATGGGACACGGTATCACTAAATAGATTTATGTAGAACCACTCCCACCGCTGGCTTCTCTTACTCCCAAGTGTTCCGTTTACTCCCAACTATAGCGCCACCGAGCCATGAAAGGTGCCCACAGCGCAACGGTGTCGGGCGCCATTCAAATCGAACCGCTGCCGCAGACTTGCAACAAGGCTGCAGACGCGCTCATCACGAAAGTTCTGAAGACGATAGTCTTTATTGGACAACTTAAACACAGAAATTTCGGTCTGTCTGTCTGTCTGTCTGTCTGTCTGCCTGCGATTCGATTCACCCACCCGGCCAAAGCGAAACGAAAGCTGCGCAATAGCCTTACATACTCACAGCCAAATCTAAACGTCAAAGTACTGTGTTAGTTTTCATGCTTGCCAACATTGTTGAACAACAACAAGACACTACGCAAATATAAGGTAGCAAATCAGTACATAAGGGATATTTGCAGTGTTTCTTTATCAAAAAACTATGGATGCTTCGTTTTTGCGATAGCAAATGAAACACTACATCAACGGCAGAAAATCCGCGCCTGCTGTTGCCAGCGCTACCTCCTGGAGGCATTTAAGAAATCAAACAGCCATAGCAACGAAAGGTTCCACTAGAATGGATCCACGTTCCGCTCTGCTCGTGAAGTAAGGCAACATGGTTCTATAAAAGTAGTAGTAGGGTGCCTCAATTCACGCGCGTCGCCACCGTTCGGCAGCGCTGGCATCAAGACACCCGACTTCGAGAAATAAAACGCGGTAAATTTGAAATGACTTGAGCCAACCTATAGCGGGTTATCTTGGGAGGAAAAATACGGGAGAGGAACAGCATGAGAGCTGAGCGGGAAAGAGAAGGGTGGCCTTTACTTGGCAAGGGCGCCAGTCGAATATCGTCTCTCGGCGACATTTGCAACGAAAGGAGCAGATACACGGCCATTTTTTCTCTCTTTACGGTATCGTTAGCCGTGCACACAGCGGCGTTTTCCTGACGAGCATTCTATATACCCTTGAACTTGGCGCAAACGCTTGTTGTTGTAACTGCTAAAATATCTGTTTTTATTTGACGGGAAGGCATCCGAAACCGCTCGCTTTGCATCGTCGATGACGTTGTCTTTGTTCAATGTCGGCTCGGCGCGCTATGTTCGCGTGCGTTTGAATGGTCCATGCTTGTTCTGGAATGACAACTGTACTAAGACACGTATTCTTTATTTCATTCTAGCTGTGTATGCGTGCTCCGTACGCAAGCAGTTGTATCTTGCGGTGCTTCTATGTAATGAGGAATGTACAAAGCGCCCATAGTTGAGTTGTGTTGCCTTGGAGGCGTCGAACACGCAAAGTAGCTTAAAGTGTACCTAACACCATGCTGAGCAGGCCGTACGCGTCATATCACACGTTCAGTCTCCTACACTGTAGATAGAACGCTTTTAGCGGAACAGCGCTCTTCTTGGTCATATTCTCACGCCTTCCCGCTCTGATACCGTGCGCGATTCCTATATTTGAGGCGGCATGACCTGCGCCATGCTACAGCTATAGCAGATTGAACAGTCAAATCAGTTCGTTGCAGTTTCGTAGAGGTCTCTTTTGCCTGGTATAAAACCTTACTCACGCGTTGTAGATCACGAAAATAATTATTCTGGAACGTTGCGTGTAGGCCTGCCTAAAAAATGTTAGATTTAATTCAAAACCATACACTTCTGGCCGCGGTTATATCAAAATAGTCCCTTAATATGGCGAGAACTTAGGAGTACAGTGAATTGGGTGAGTTGGTATTGAACCATGGTGCAACTGCGCGGAAACACGAGGACGCAGAAAGAGGCACATATAATACAGGACGCGGCGCACGAACTAGAAATTAAACTTAGGAGGACAGTTAGTTGGGCGATTTGGTATTGATTGATACTATAACCAACTGGCCCAATTAATTGCACTCCTATGTTTAATTTCTAATTTCTGTGCCACGTCCTGTATAATATGTACCTCTCTTTGCGTCCTCGTGTTACCGCGTAGTTATAGTATGACGGTAACGCACAGCTTTCAAACATTTAAAAAAAAAGAGAAGCTTTCCGCGCACTAATCTCGTTGAGATTTCTGAGTATTGCACTGTGGGCATGCTGTCTTCACGTTACTGCGGATTGTGCACTGTGCACACTTTTTGCATGCTATAGATACGCGTAATAATATCGATATTGTTGAGTTGCTGGCTGCACTTAGTGGGATCCACTATAGATGATGTTTGTGTAAGCGACCCGAACATATTATGCCGATGTGTTGAATTAGAGTTGAATGTTTGGTTGAGGGCAGCGGGGCTTTGTGTTTTCTTCGGTCAACGTTCATTCTAAGCTACTTGGGTATTTTTTCAGGTGCTGAAAAGGTACTGTATTTCATGGACTGAATCCTTAAGCAGAACTTCAAGGCATTACTTCTGCAATAAAAAACGACAAGTGAAGAAGAGATGTGAACCAAATAAAACTGATAGATGTGAAACAATCATTTTATCTCATCTGTACTTCTGTAAGCAGTAAGTCTTGTTATTATCACTGTTTTTACTCCCATAGTTATCATTTTAGTAGTTAACTAATCAGCCGCCGCTTACAAGCTCTGGCAACTCCCCCCCCCCCCCTCCCCCTCCCTATGAGCCATTTCATTAAGGTGAACAAGGAGATATTCATGGTGGGCGATGTCGCTATGGGGAGTGACCGCATCGCCGGTGACACTTGCCATGAAGTCACAAGGGCGGGCACTCAAACGATCTTCCAGTGTGTCATTAGGCTCTGCAGCTTTTTTTACCGCCAGTCCTCCAAGACAGCACTACCACACGAAGTCGTGGACTGTTGTCCGGCGTTGCTTTATTTTTGACCGTATTTGCCCCTGGCTTGTTTTTTATGGTAGAAAGTCATCGTTTCGTGAAACATGGGGTATCCTCGATAAACGGGGTCACGCAAGACGTCGTCGCTTAGCCCAATTGGCCAGTGTAGTGTACGAAAACTCCAAAGAGGCGGATTGCTGTGTAGCTAAAACAAGCATTA
This sequence comes from Haemaphysalis longicornis, assembly GCF_048455015.1. Lineage (NCBI taxonomy): Eukaryota > Metazoa > Arthropoda > Arachnida > Ixodida > Ixodidae > Haemaphysalis > Haemaphysalis longicornis. The sequence goes on along the minus strand of NW_027526204.1, from coordinate 148,538,289 downwards.
GTGCGCCCAGCACCAACAGCAGTGCACATCGTTACTTTTACGTTTACGTGTGTTTTTGTACTTTTCATTGTCTACCCCACCATTCCTGCTGCGTTAAGTCAATATGCAATACATTTAGGCGCAAACTGCTCGTTCGGAAAGCTTCAATGCCGTCCTTAATTTCGCTTTTGCTTTTGCCGGCCTCAGTCAATCGTACAGCTGGTCCTATGACATCATAGTTTCTGTTTGTGGAGATGGGCTAGTAAGTAGCATGGCCATTCTCTTTTTTCCTAATTATATAGCTTACTTGAGCGAATTTGGCATTAAAAGTGACGTCCGTAGAAGTCTAAGGAGGAATCTTTCAAATGAATCAAACGTGTTTTGTATGCATGGTCCCTTTAAGGATAAAAGCATAACAACACTTCTAGCCATAAAACAGTTCGCTAGAACAGCGCTTGCGACTCTTAAGATTCAGGGTGCTAAAGAATACTTTTTGACTGTTCGCTTCTCCGAAATTTTGAAGTAAACAGAAATTCAGAAAGTAATCCCTCCCCCCCCCCCTTCATTTTAACACCTAAATCTTGCTCCTTTGCTCTTGCGTGACTGTACACACTGTAAGGTAGACTAAGAATTCTAAAAGGAGCGAACGCCGAAAGTGCTCATTACCTGGTAAGTATTGAAGCAAGGAGGGTCTAAACAGTATTCGCATGCGCTTGAAATATTATTTCCCCAAAACGGACTCCTGCAAATGCCGTCCAAGAGCAAGGAATTTTAAATATAACTTACTCAACAGCTCATAAACAATTCATTGGCAAACAGCGAGCATCCAAGGCGCGCCTAGTGGGGCTGCATGCGTGCCAAAGCGTTCCCTCGGGTGCAATAGGGGGCGAATACGTTGCCTGCCTTCAGCGTGGCCTGAATTTATTTATATATACTATCGTTTATTAAGACGTTCTCTGAATATTAAAGGCACGTTTATCACTTGCTTGCATGCATGCATTCCGTTTAGCTGGAAAAATCAGACAATATTCTGCTGCTCGACCATTACTTCTTGCTTATCGTGCAAAACTCTATGAAGTAGGCAGCTTCTACAACAAATGAAACTCTTGTTTCGTGCTGAGTGTGGAGAAAGGGACGAGCCGCGGAGACCCCTCCCGATGATGCCTTTTATCAAACACAGTTAACGATGATGATAGTGGGGAACGAGGGAAGGATATCCACTTATTTCACAACATCCACCAGCGTATGGAGGATCCAAGAGAGAACCACGACCCAGCACCTTACGTTTGATCATTGGAGAACAAAGTACTTCGGGCCATAACAACTCTATCATTTTGTCTTCGCCAGAGCGATCGGCGTCTCCACCATTGGTCACTGGAAGCACTGTCTCCCCATCCCAAGAAGGCTTCTCTTGGGACATCTCGGGTATAAGGACATCCATCTGAAAGTTCTTCGTGGTTTCTTTTGTTTGCGATAGTTCAGTCCTGGTAGGAATCATTGCCTTTCGTTCCAGGGATGTATTGGTAGTGGTCCCTTCTTTGTATTCAGTCTCTTCGGGAGAAAATACGACATACTTGGCCTCCATTTGCGTTATCTCTGGAAAACTCCCTTTCATTTCCTGTCGGCCTTGATCGTTTTGCGCTCCATGAGTGTGATTCGCATTTGACGATTCGTCACTTTTCAAATATCTGGTCCGATTCTCCCGGTGTTTCCTATGTTCTGCTTGAATTCGGTCTTTAATAAACGTCCTTAGGTTTTCTCGAGCTTTCTTTGTTACAATAATTTGAATTTCAAGCTTGGATTTCGCCACACAAACTAGATAGTCAAAGTTGAATGCATTTTCAAACTCGGCCTCCAGATTATCTCTGTCTGCAGAATATTCCACTTCTCGGTTGATCTTGCGTAGTTCATCATGAAGTACTGTTAACTTGGTAGCAAGCTCATTCAACTCACTTACTGAGGGTCGTGTCATTGGGAGAAGGTCTTCAACATAGTCGATGGATGCCGTGATGTCTTGACAAACGATGCGCCGCCTTTCGAGAAGGGCCTCCATGGTACGGTCCAGCGTCAAGTCGCTTGTAATAGCTGGTGACCGGGCTCAGAAGGCAGAAGACGGCGTCGTCTCCGCATCGGTCGTGTCACTGCTCACGGACATCTCGTGCTGTGTCGGGCAGATATCTCTTGCAGCTTGGTTCGTTCAGTCTTCTTCTTCTTCTTGGGCTGCCCCGCTCTTTTCCCAATCGGCTTCTTCCCTGTGCGGCTTCATTCCCGATCTCCAGACGTGAGGATGCGGTCGAACAGAAGCGGAGTACGCTCGCTGTAGGTCACCTCTGGAGGTCCCTTCTCCCGGGCTTCACGGCACCAAAATATGTGGAGAAAGGGACGAGCCGCGGAGACCCCTCCCGATGATGCCTTTTATCAAACACAGTTAACGATGATGATAGTGGGGAACGAGGGAAGGATATCCACTTATTTCACAACACTCAGTATGCTAAAATGTGAGTGTTTAACATTTGGATCTTTCTACATCGTGTCTCTACGAAGCTGGAGGCCCCTAATCACATGATTGTTATCGCATTTTGCTGCACTGAATTACAATCAAATTCTAACACGCATAATAGTAGACAGAGTTGCTAAGGAATATAAACGTATCTATACTCTATTCCAGGAAGATAGTAGCCACGGATGATTGCTTTCTGTTTTGTTGAAGTGCATGAGTGATAATACCTGTGCAAGTTTAGTTCCTCGAGGCTGCAATTACCATTCGCATGTAGGAAGTCCGGCCAAAATGTTTTATGATCTTTCTGCACTGAAAAAAGCTGCTGGGTTGAAAATCTTTAGCCCGGATACAATGAACAGCCTTTTTCTATCACTTAAGTCGATATCGGGGTATAAAAAGGCGCCGGGATGTATCATTATAAGTGCGAACGGAGAAGAAAGGGAATTAGAGTTTGTTCGAGTGCTATCCGCTATATTTTTACTACTGGGTAATTCCCGTGAGAATTATGCGCTCAATGTCACGAATCTGTTGTCAGCAATTGCAATTAGGCCCTAAAGAAGGGCTGAGGGTGCAGCAGCCGGAACGGCCTCTTAACGCGTGAGTAATTATCAGGCAATTGTTACCTCGCTTAGCAACGAGCCGAGAAGTGCTGAAGTGGGTCGCAGCGAGGCGAAACGGGCTAGGGCAGTGCAATGAAACAATGTAATTGAGCTCTAAATCAACGGAACCGGCTATTAGTCCAGAGAGGCTGAAAGCGTTACGTTGTCTCCACTTGCCAATTCTGGTTTGCCAGTTGACAGCCAGAAGATTGAAACGGTTAGGATGGCTTGGCTTGCCATAAGGCAGAACCCTAGGTCTCCATTTAATCTACCCCAGGTCCGAGAGCTTTTTGGACCTGCTATTCGAAGAGAATTATGAATAATGCGAGATCTTTTTATTATGGATGTTTCTAAAGGGAGGGCTACAGAGATGCTATGCCAGTTTTTGTTCGGCAAGGGTGCTTTTGGTTTTACTGTGGGACGTGAAAGGTATCCTTTTATGTCCCAGTCCTAGGCACATGTTCTTTACTGACGGCCTCCTACTACCTGCGTTCCGCCGTATCTTGTAGATGAAAGCAAACCGATGCTATAAGGCAGCCTAATCACGGTTGACTGGGCAAAAATCCATGGTGAGCTCTGTGCTGTTTTTGTTGAAGGGACCAAGATGCAGCCCGATAAAACAACGAGGTCGCGAATAAATGAAGGGCAAGGTATCGAATGTGTTGTGCCTTGTACATCAACTATTGCGGGAGTATTGCAAGGAGAGATGTCCTGGGCGGCAAGATGAAAGACGAAAACGTTGGCTCCGTAAACGCAAAAGTAGTAGAAAGAAAGCGTAAACGACAGTCATTACGATTGATGCGGTGGATCCGGTTTACGAACCCGATCCCGGGTCTGTGGCCGATTTGTCTTAACGAACTGAACCCTGCCCCAGTTGATTCATACTCTCTCCACACGCTCTCTCACTATGCATTCATGACCAAGTTTGCCTCGACCGGACGCAGGAAATCCGGAAGCGTGGTTTTTGCCAAAAGACAGTTCTAGTTCTAGCGCCGTGAAAAGAATTGTTCCAACACGTAGCAAAAGCCATATACCGCAGCCCGCAAAACTAAGTACAACCACAGTAAACAGCCCACGGAACGAGAAAAGCAGCAGAAAGACGCGGCACGAGCGCTGGTCACCATGGTTCCAAACCAGCTGGCCCAAATTTTCCTTATGCAAAGTACAACCACCCGTTAAATTAAGCAAACACCCAACTCACACACGTGAAGCTTTTAGGCAGTCTATTTATTTATTTATTTATTTATTTATTTATCAGTGTAATTACCTTTTATATTATTTAGCTATTACTGAAGCCTTGAGAGTACAAACAGGAAATCCGAAATACAATGCTTACAAGTTGTCTTCATAGATAGAGTGTTTACGAGTTTGTCTGTCTATCAATCTATTATCTTTAGAATATAATTTACCAGTAAAGACAGTATTCCCAGAAGCCAAACGAAGGGAGGAAAGTCAAGTAAAAATGTACCCATAACAGTAAACCCACACAAACCAAAAATAAAAAAAAATGTTGTTCTGCTAATTAGTGATAACGAAAATGCAGGAACATGAATGTTAGGCTTTATTGTTGGTATCAAATTAGGTATTAATGTTAGGAATGTTAGGTATAAAGGCAATGTTTCGGGAACGCACCGGGTGAGAACTCTCTCGGGGTTTCGAATAAAATCCCACTCTACTGCATGTTTTTTATTGTTTTGTTCATAATAAAATTTTTAGTGCGACTAGAAGCTTTTGCAAGCGTCAAAAGGACGTTTTCTTGTACGGTGGGGGTAACTAATGGAAATAATGAAAATGCACGGAGTTTTAATTAAAGGCCAGTTGGAATCCCGTGAAAGGTGATGAACAGTCACAGTTTCACACTTGTGCGTGAGTTGTGTTTTTCGGAGAAAGTACAAAATGATCATTTTTACGGTTTAGATGTATTCTATGAGGTGCATAGGTTTTCCAACTTTGCGGAGAAAACTTAACGTGATTTCATGGGAACAGCGGGATTTGCCGCGAAGATTGGAGTGTGTGGTCTCATTACGTGGTGGAAAAAACTTTACCATTTCTTGCTACAGAAAGTTTAGACAAGCACGTAAGCTTTCTGAAATCAAAACGGCGTCAAAGCGTGCGTCAAAATCTTCGCTACAAGGGCGTCGCATCTTACGTCAACCACTCAAAGCCACAACTGGCAAACGAAAAACGAGTCAATGCGACGGTTTTTTGCGAACAAAGAAAGCCAATCTGCGAACGATCTAATATATACCGATTCGCGTTTGGTGACATAAAGGTATACTATGGCACTCATTCTTCATGATAGATGCATGTATTGGGTTATCCAGAACCCTTCCTTTTTCGCGATTTTCAAGTAAGCGCTTGGCAGAATGGAAGCCCGGTTTCACACACTCACCGTGTGTACCAAGATCGTATCAGAACTTTTCGGTCGACCGGGCGGTCTATGGGAAAATGCATTACTTTTTTGACAGGACACCTATATTCCCACACTACAAACCTTTCGCCTTAACAAAACTGGCTGGCGATTAAGATACTCCCTGGTGCGATATTTGGGCGCAGCCGCAGTACTCTCAGCCAGCACTCACTCGTGGGTTCTCTCGATGGCCGCGACGATGAGCCTCTGCGTCGTCGGCGCCAAGTGCATCTTGGGAAGGGACCGCGAACTGCGCCTTAAGAGAACGCACATCATAGACACGTCCACGCCCCCCGGACGCCGTCAAACCCCTCATGCGGGCACGGCATACTGCTCCCTCTCCTCCCACACCGAACACTTTCAGAGAGCGCTGGCTCGCGCCGCCACAGCAAACGGCCCTCCCCTCTCAATTTTGCAACTCTCTTCCTTTGTCTTTTGTTCCTCGTCGGTCTTCCCATCGTTCGCTTTTTCTTTCACTCGTTGGTCCTTCCATCGTTCGCTCGGTCACGACGACGACGACGCGGCTCAGCCCAGAGACGGGCGCCAAAGGGCTGGGCCCTAAACACTCATTCCGGCCTGCCCTCTAAAGCGCTTTACACATGCCTTCTGTTTTCCTGGGGGAACTTCGTGCTCTGCAAAATTTCAATATGGTGGCAACGGAAGAAATCTCACGGGTGATTTGATTAACGTGAATGTATGGGTGAGTTTGTTCTCCATCATACGAATGCCTATAGTGCGAACAGTTGGACGGAGGATGAGAGGATGAAGACTGGTGACAGGGGCAAGTGCATGTTATATGCATGTTTACCGGAGTCTCAGGAGAAATAAATGCTGTACACACTTCGTAATTATGGGCGATATACATAAAGCCTGGGTGGACGTCAGGTTGGAGCCTTAATTTGATGGGTTATTACTAGAGACCGGAACTTTAGGGAAAATGCCTTTTTCCTTCTATCCGTATCAAGCCTATTTAACATATACGCATGAACTAAGCCAAGGGGGTCTTCTGAAGAAGTAGCTTATTTTGCATAAAGTGTCTGTTTTGACTAAATGGGCTTTTAGTGCCTCTTTCAGCTATAGGGGCTTTTGGTTCCGAAAGTTACCTTTTTAGGGGTGAAGCTCCTCTTGCTCAGGCCCTGTCCCGTCCCTCGTTGCTGCCGTGTACATACCGCTGATGATGATTGTGGCAGGATGCCCCTAGGGATTGATTGGCCAACCAAAGATTGGACGATGAGGTTAAAACGTTCAACGCGTTCGTGGCTACCCAACAAGGAGGAGAGGAGGAAGATGAGGTTGTCGTACGTCGTCTGCGAGCTCAAGACATGTACCGGGGGTACGCGACACAAGACGCTCTGCAGAAGGCGACGGCCAAGGTGGCTAAAATGTCGCACACCGAACTTGCCAACTTACCCATGGAGATTCTCGTCGTCCCAAACAAGCCCTACATGATCACATCAAACCTCGACGTCGTCGGAGGGCTTGTCAATGGAGCGGTGGGAAGTCTCAAGCTTTGCGAGCGAGGAGTGGTGGTCTTGACGCGGCGGCGCCCGGTTTCGATCCCACGACTCTCCGGCCGCGACGGGAGGTACGTGGCGCTCTTCCCAGTGCGCTACAAACCGAGGCGCGAGCATGGCTACGAACTCGCCTTATGTCCTTCACTCATTCAGATGGGGCGCGCCGTCAAGAATACCTATAACAATGTGTCGAGTCTTAATATGATGTGCAGGCGAATGTTTCACGGTTTTTCCGATAAGCATTTTAGCTTCGCCCCTCTCATCATCATTGACTTCGTGGAGATGGCGGGATTTTTTGGTTATATATACCTGTGTTGATTTTTTAAGCCGATGTTCTGCAAGGACTGTTCTCGCTTCAGAAGCCCGCAACTTGCCGTTTGTCGCACTCCGGTTGCAAGAAAAACCTGCGCGCGGTGCAAAGCACACCAAAAAGCGCTAACCATCCTCAAACCGTTGTCACCTCGACCTTTCCACCTCAGTCGAGCCGACAGAGGCCCGTGCGCTACGACTCCGCAGCCAAGCTCACCAACGTCACCCCGGTCCGGACGAGCTCTTTTGTTCTATGTCCTTTTGACACGCTGTGTCCGCGGACAAACGGCGAAAGCCTCTGCCGACTTGCCCTATGTATTGCTAATGCCATAAAAAAAACCAGCAAACAAAATATGACCGCAACACAGCTGCGCACGTGTCACTCTAGATCTACGAGGCCTCCTTAGAGAGAACCACGTGAAAATCTCAGACAGCAAAGTTTACGGTGACGCCATGGACACATGCACTGTTAGCCATGGATCACAAGTACACAACCAGCAAGATGCAGGACGTGTAGCATGAAGGAGGAACAAGAAATGGAGAGTATAGGAATGATGATATCTGCAGTTTAGAAGTGGTCTTGTTACAGCCGTCATATGCCGTGCCGGGTAAACTTTCAAGGCATTTCAAAACCTATCATTAAGCGAATTAATTCCTAAAAATCTTACGTGCTGTCTAATGTTGATAATGGGTACATAGTGTATAGTTACTGAATGGAGTTATTCTCACTGTTTAGCTAATCGTCTGCTTCTCCAGGACAAAATGGGTCACTAATTTGTACAAAATTATAGCATTTCACTGTACTATCCATGGGATTCATCGGTGTTGTGATCACCTGAGAAGGCCGTTCTGTTCTCTCAAGGAATAATAGGTTGCGGCTAAGATCTGTCTTCGAAGTGCAGTTGTGTCTTGAAGGGCTAGGTAGCGACTATACCTCTTCCACCAGAGCCCGTTGTTACACCTGAAGGGACATTGGACGATGCTTTAATTATGGTATATGTGCCGGCAAACCCATAGTGCTTGGATACTTTTGACCATTTACAAACATCGAAACAGGTCAGTCGCAGAAACAGTATTGCAGAAAAAAGTATTGCAAACAAGAGGCACTGCTCTGTTATTATTTTGAATCCCCCCGCCCCCGACCATCATCACGAAGAAATTGATACATAACTTGGTTCTTCAGGCACTAGAATATTGAGCAAGGAGCGAGATTAGTAATTGCATCGTAGAACAGGCTGAGTAGGCCCTTTCGGTTCAAAGTGAACAAAGTTTCAATTATTGTTTGAAGTGACTGACATTTTAGGCTAAGAACAAAACGACGCTCCCAGTTCGTTTGTTCTTGGGTTATTCTAAATTTGATCTCCGCAAGGTGCTCACGCCCGCCAAGCCACGCTAACCATTTCTTAACCCTGTAATGCCCAAGAAAGAAAAAGAATAGATAAAAATTCTAAACCTTTATTACATTATAGTTTATGACCCAAAAAATAAAAAAAAAACGCGAAGAAAAAATGTTCTTCTCCCAGGGTAATAGTATTGCACAATGTATAATCAACGCACAAAAAGAAATATATTTTCCTACGAATAAATTGTAGGTATATAATGTAGCATATACCCATTTACAGGTAGGTATATGTATATCTACATATTAAGTAGGTATTTAGTGTATCGTATACCCGGTCAAAAGGTGTATCATAAACTTACTGAAAAAAGGTGTTGACCCGCCGGGCACGCTTACGATGGATGAATTCATCTTTGAAACTGTATTTGGGAATTAATGCGGCCAGTTATCGAACTATAGTATTTTGATAAACGCTTAGGAGGTATCAGAAATGATACAGTGAGCATTTTTTTGGCGGTAGGAATTACCAGGTGCGAGTAAAAAAATCCGAAAGATGGCGTATCTTATACGATACGTTGGGCATTACACGGTTAAATAAACTTTCTCTGTCTCTCTCTTTCTCGCTCTCTGTTTTCATGTAGAGCGGAGAAATCAAAATAGTCACTATTGATTAGGTGGTCCTGTAGTGGTACCGTCATTCATTAACGTATTAAATGAGAAAAACTGCCACATCTTCCCGGAAGTGATATGAGCAGAAAAATGGGAAGTCGATCTTGAAGAGGCAGTCGTCTTTACAGGAATCGCTACCAGTGAGGAGCAATACATTCAAAATGGCCGAGTTCTGGAAAAGCACAAGTGATCACGCCTAATTATAACATGCACTGGTATTTCACTGGCCATACAGCGACCCTCGTTCTATGTCTTCGTAATATTGCTTGGTCGGAAGTGCTAGACTCCTCTTCGATTTATTGTGTCCGCTCCCAAATGGGCCGCTCATAACTTTACATTGGTGCACCATTTTTTTTTGCTTTCAGAGTAAATGTTCCGGGCGAGAGACAGAAAGCGAGTCCGCATTGAAGTAGAGGAGACAAGTTCTCTCAGGCCGCATTCTTTGAAGTTTAGAGCCAAATGGATACAGCAGTGTCTGATGAAAGCACATCGCGAAAAAAATATTCCAGTAGCTGCCATCTGTACAATCTAGCCCCGGCTACAGTGCCGCCTTTTCAAAGCCGAGATTTGAAGATTTGCAGCCTCAATTGAGTGGTTTGCATAAGCCTTGGCGATGGAAAGACAGGAAGGAGGCACATAGGTCAAGCACTGTGGGCGTCTGTTCTGCCATGTGTCTCACTGCACAGACTTCTTTTGCAGCTCCTTTATTTCACAATACACCAGCGTTTCCAAAAATGAAATAAGTGGAAGAAACGTAGTTTCTCTCTGTAGCGAAACGTTATGGGTGAGGACAAAAGCTAACATGCTGGGAAACATTTCTTGTTGCGAAAGTTGAACTTCTTCAAGTTCTGAATGCTACAATTCTCAAAGCAGCCACAGTAAAGTTAAGTTACAGCGGATGCTTCGTTTCAAATTGTTCCTTTCATACCGGTTTTAATCGTTTTACGCAAGTATCTTGATCAAAGGGAATACGTCGACTCTGTGCTGGTTTTTTCACAGTTTTTCATTGGGCAACCCCGCAAAGTCGAAGTTTCCGTCATGCATCCCTGGCTTTGCATGCGCGCTCTTTCGAATAGATTATTCGTTCCAAAACCTTCTATAATATCAAAGCAAGTTTTCTGTTGTGGTCGAAAAGTCCGTTTGTATGCGAATAATATCTCGGGGAGCCTCGGAAAGTTCTTTTGCTTCCGTGTTCTCTTGCAGAATTTTTTACAGCGCTTTATGTGGCTAGATTTTTTTGCAGATGTCCTATCCGCGTAAGAAACGCCTCGCGGCAAAGCCAAATATATCCAGAGGGCTCAGAACAATACGGCTTTAACTATTCTTTTATCAATCCTTTACCAAATGCATTAATATGATAAATTGCCGTTTGGACGACTTTATCATAACTCCGAGAAACATCAATTACTCCTCATCAATATTTAGCTTAGAGTACATTCGTGAAGTTACAGAATTTCCGTCTGCTGGCTGTCAGGACTCTGGCTAGATAAAACCGCAGCATCGCTGGTTTTATGAGAACTATCCAGTGGCGATTTACGTCTACAGAGCATATTGCCGAAGCTCTGGAGACTAAATTGTTATTTCACACACACTCGCTGACGGACGCAGTATTGTTCGCAACCTAGCCATACACGCATCGCTGCAAAAAAACGAACGCAGAAATACTGGGCGTGACGCCAAATTTCTCAGTAAAGCTTCTTATAGGCGTACAGATGGCCCGGTGGTGATAGGTAACTAGAGAAAGCAGGTGTAGACCAGCAGTCCCACGAAACACAAACAACCATACTGAGCTTTGAGTCACAATGGTCTATATTTTCTTCTGCGCGGTCACTTGCCGGTATTACCAGGTGTGTCACAGCAGAACACAAGCAAAATTAGCGACGCTTCACCTTTAAAACGTTGTAATAACTCGTGGGATCAAGGTAAAGTGATTGAGTTGAAAACAACATCGACTACACGTTGTTCCGAAATAGAATAGAGCCCCAAGCTACAAGGATAGGAAACTAGAACGCATTTGCAATACCGCGGTGGATCTAATCCTCCAACTGAATTAACGGGCACCTAGTGAAGCGTTATCGTCGTAGAATCAGAAAGGCGTATGAAAGAAATGTCCTGAGACTAAATGAGTAATTTGAGCAAGCGAATCTTACAAGTACCTAATAAGCGAGCAACAAAGTAAGTTTCCTCCGAAGGTGTTTTCTGCTTCGCGTGCCACAGTGGCTCCATCGCGCCTATTCCACTGGAACCAGCAATTGTACTCGCTCTCCCAAGACCACGCCCAAGACACGGCGCGCGAATGGGGAAAACGCAATGAAAGCGCGGAAAGAGAAAAATGGGTGAGTAATACAAGGATAATGGAAGACAAGAATCATTTTAAATAATTGGATAATACTTATTTCACATTCACTGAATCATAAGAGTGCTCAGGAGTCCTGTTTAGTTTTATTTTTTCTTCAAAATAAGGCAAATCCTTTTCCGGATTTTGGCAGGAAAGTCATCACACATAGTAAAAGCATTCGTAAAATATACATCTTTCTCAATTCCCGTTACATGTATGACTGCTTACTAAGAAATAACAGTACTTTAGCACCTCATTTTGAGTTTTTCGACATGGTAAACAACACAGCAATGTAATTACAGTACAAGCACATAATTTCAGGGACCAAAACGTGCAACAAAATAAATCAAGCCCTAGTTCATTTTAAAAAATGACCTTACTAATGTCATGTTACAGTTACGAACGCAAGTGTTCCCCATCAAGGGAGGAAAATTGCTGTTAGTTACTAACAGCAATTTTACTGTTATTACTAACACCACTTTACGAAGAGAACCTTCGTGTTTTTACCAACAACAGCTTTACTAATAGCCATAAATTAATAAGAGCAATTCTTTGAACTATTGTTAGTAATAACGGCTGCAAGGCTGTGCCATCCCCGTATTGTTGATGGATTTATAACGGTTGGAAACAGTCCAATCGTAATGAGTATTATCCTAGTGTTTCGGGGTGATGTTTACATGTAGGTCTTCAGTGTATTACTGCGACGTATATGGAGTCGTCCATGTTCCCTTTATTATAGCGTAAGTGCAATTTGAATCATAGGCTTGCTAGTCTTGCTAGTGTTTCCAGCGTTAGCATATCTGATTTTTAGGCCTTTCTATTGGCGAGTCCGTTTGTTTGAGCTTTTTAAAAAGAAATACCATGTGTTTTTTGTGAAGGCTATTTAGTGTCGCAATATAGGTTTTGGTGTGCGAGAACCAAACGATATTCGCATATTCAAAAATATATCTCACGTACGTAGTATAGACAAACGAATAAGTTAGAGAAGGGACTAGTAACAGAAGGAAATGCCTAACTGAGTATGAAACTCGGGTCTACCTTGCTCTGAGAGGAACAGTTCTACCGGCTCTCCAAAACAAAGACTGCATTATTCAGTAACTCAGGGGATCCCGAGCGTTCAGGCTGCCAGCCATTGAATATCCTCTTCTAAGGCGTCCAGGCTTGACCAAGGTTCGAAGATCCGCGTGGGAGACGATGGCTTTGTGCTGGCATACGTAATTCAGTAAGAAGTCGGCTTCGTGCAGCATACTTAATGCACTCGCGAAACCTTCGTTGAAGTTCCAATGATCTTGTAGTGTTTGCAAGTCTTGTCCTTAGCTCCGAAAGAAGTCAACTAGGAACTCAAAGGTGGCCCCGGATGCGGTTTTCCTCGTGAACTATTGCCCTTTACGGGAAAGCGCCTGCTAAAACAACTGTCAGAAAACGCCAGAATAGATGTTTTCGGGGGTTGTTCAGATTGTGCAAAGCATCTGGTCACTCAGTCCTGCTGGAGTAGTGTCCAGGAATGACTACTGTTAGGGTCGCTTGAGAAAACTAGTCTGTGTGGTACAAACAGTAAGATTTATTTACGCCGGCCTCCACTTGCGTCGGACCAAGCGTACTAAGATGTACGGGCAAGTATTGCAGAATCTAAACACTACACAGATTGTGCAATGCAGCCAAAATGGCCTTACCGTGTTTTACAGCCAACCTCCGAGCATGGCAAGCGAGTTCCTCACTTGTTTTCCGCGATTAACGTTAATTTGCACAACATCAGCGGATCTAACAGGCGAAAACAACCGGTACGCGTGCAGTTATTGGTGCCGAATTCGGCCTACTTTCTGTGCCGTTATATTGTCTAGTTGCTACGTCACATTATTACATAAGTGCTGTAGTTTGGTTCTCCTAATCCCGAATAACGTGCGTGTTTTCCGTTGCACAAGCATGGGAGCGCTGGTTTATCTGCTCGTATTGTGCTTCCAGTGCTTGGTTTTTTTTTGCGCTAAACAGTTTTGAGTTGCGAAAAATTCGCAGCAATCTCCAGTAGTCGGAAAACTTGTATACTTAGATGCTCCTATCTTTCAAGCACACTTCCATGGCATGAAGGCTTTTCACAGAGATCTCGTGGTGGATCATTAAGAATGTATTAGTATCTCCTGCTCCCCCTCGCTAACTTCAGGCTCGGCCGGATACGCACGAATTCGTCCGGGTACTTTGTATTGCCGCAATGCGCAGAAGTTACATAGCGAGACGCACTTCCATTTGGCGTCACCCTGGCAACGTCGTCAGCCTTGCGAAGGCAGCTGGCTGTCTTTGGTCTCGAAAGCAGCTCCCTCCAAGAGCGCTTGCCAGTACATTGACTCAAAAAGTTAAACACACTGTCCCATATATTGCTCGAACAATAATAATTTCTTCGACAGTACAATATATGTGACCTAAACTCCCCTTCAAAAACGACAGACGGACCGACAGACAGACAGACAAACGGGTGAACCGACGGACGGACGGATGGATGAATGGGTGGAATGGGTGGATTGGATGGATGGATGGATGGATGGATGGATGGATGGATGGATGGATGGATGGATGGATGGATGGATGGATGGATGCAGAGAGAGAGAGAGAGAGAGGGAGAGAGAGAGAGAAAGAGAGAGAGAGAGAGAGATAGAGAGAGAGAGAGAGAGAGAGAGAGAGAGAGAGAGAGAGAGAGAGAGAGAGAGAGAGAGAGAGAGAGAGAGAGAGAGAGAGAGAGAGAGAGAGAGAGGGGGGGGGGTAACTACATAAGCCCTCCAGCAGCGTTTCCATATTCTGGTGGGTTCGGCAATAAACAAATGGGCAGTAAACGTGGGTTTGTGGATTAGAAAACAAAAAGGAAGAGAACAAGAACAGAAATTTTAGAGATGATGAGCTCACAGATGCACGACCGATGCGTTACGGATGGACATGCACAAAAGGACCTGTGAAGTCTGTCATTGAGAATATACTTCAGCAGGGCTCTTGTGTGGCTTTTTGTGTCTTTGGCAGCACCATTCTGCTTATCCTATCTCACAAGGAAGCTTTGAAAGCAGCGGTCTTTCTGACACAGCTGCGTCCACCCCACGTGCCACTGAAAAACCGCCGGCCGAAAAACATAAACCGCGAAAGGTCGGTACCACAAACCCACCGGATTTTGCCAAGATATTCTTCTGGTGAAAAAAAAAATTGAAGGTGACATTTCGCTCAATGAGTTCTCCAGTGGATGGAATGCAACAATGAAACGTTTTTGAGCCACAAAAAAAGTTCGAGCTACCAAGGAAACACTTCAGCTTTCATAGCACGTGGCTCTAGGAGTGCGTCCAGTCTTGGTCAACACCTCACCCAAGGCACGGAGTTGCAACACTGGAATCACAATGTCTCTATTGTAAGACTCAGAAGGGTGGCGTACCACGTTCTTGACGTCTTCACTTCGAAAATTAGAGCTGGAAAAGTTACCCAAGCCGATAGCGTCAGTTTGATGCGCCAAAAAGCCTTCTTGCCTCTGGAAGAATGCTTCACGAGCCGCCTTTGCCTCGTGGCACATTAGTGTTCCTCGGAATCCACTGCTTGCAAATACAACAAAAGACACATTTCTAAAATACGACTGGTGGTATCGAGCAACGTATTTTCTTATTATTTCTTCATCAACCACATCATAAAAGATTCATGCTGTAATGAATCTAAGAGTTCACTATTCGCATCGGGTATCATTCCCAACCCTTTATTTCCTTGCGATCGCGAAAAACAAATTCCGCGTGTTCGCGCGAAATTTGTTTCGCGCGAACACGCGCGAAACAAATGTTAATTACACACCCTGCTTAACAAAGACTGCTTCCAGAACCATTCAACTCAATTAGCCGAGTAATTATCGCAGAAGATCCGTAGCACTTTTGCGGCAATGAGCGGCTTTAGGGGCTATAGATAGCTTCGTCTTCAGCTTTGTAAAGTAAGAGAATTGGGGATAAGTACTGTACAAAGTACTGCGTGTCCTTCTCAAAAAACGTTCTCGACTAAAGACAGGATGCGCTGTTTTTTTTTTTCCTTTTCTCCACCATCCGCTGAAGTTGTTTCTTGAAACCGCGCCACAGAGCATTAGCCAGCCTTGCATCTTATAGTGATACTAGACGCAAAAGGGCAGCTTATTTCGTGGTACAGGAGCATAATATTACTGAGACTTGTTTACGGCAAAACAAATTCAATTATTAAAACACCCGAAAACCGAGCAAATTTATAAAAGTTCATTTTTCAGCTAAAAAATACCGCCTAACCATAAAGAAGCCAGGAGGACTTTTAACGATTCTAGAATGAACTGGTGTTTGTTTTCTTTTTCGCTGCAAAAGGAAACCATAAGGAAAATATTAAAATATTTCAGTAATATTCAACAGCACATGCCTAAAATACGCAGAAATATTATGGTCTAAATACACAAGGAACAGGTCATAGGTCGACAATGTAAAAGAGTTTGTTTTCTCTCTTTTTCGTGCGTTATTTCGGCACCAGCGATAGCTTTGCTCCGCCGATAGGAGCAGTGTCTAGTTTAACAGCGCCTCTAAGCAAGTAATGCAAGCTGTCAGCTACCGATTTTTAGCTATCTTTGAATATTCACATTTTAGTGCCCTCATCAAGCCGCAGAAGATGTTTCGACAAAATAACTACAGCGGGACGGCATCGCATGCTTTAGTGTTCCTTGTCCTCATTAATTACTAAAGACGATCGTCTTTCTTTGGCTACATCAACGCAGAAATTTTGGTCTGTCTGTCTGTCTGTCTGTCTGTCTGTCTGTCTGTCTGTCTGTCTGTCTGTCTGTCTGTCTGTCTGTCTGTCTGTCTGTCTGTCTGTCTGTCTGTCTGTCTGTCTGTCTGTCTGTCTGTCTGTCTGTCTGTCTGTCTGTCTGTGAGTCGATTCAGCCGGCCGGCAAAAGCAAAACTGAATCTGCGCAAGAAAATATTACGCAATTCGCAGTATTTCGTTAGTAAAATTCATGGATGCTTGATTTTTTGCGATAGAAAATGACCTGTATACTACATCCTCTGTAGAAAAAAAATCACTCTCTGGCCTGCTCTCACCCGCGCCACTACACCTAGCTCCTGGCGACATTTAAAGAAATGAAACGGCTACAGTAACGAAGGGTTCCTCTTGATTGTTTCCACGCTCCGCTCGGAACGCACGTGGAACAGGGCAACGTGGTTCTATAAGCATTCTAGTAGGGTGCCTCGAATCACGCGCGTCTCCGGCGTACAGCAGCGCTGGAATCAAGGCAGCCAACTTGGAGCAGTGGACGCGGTAAATTTAAATTGACTTGAGCAAACCTCTACCTAACCTGTTATTTTGAGAGGAACGAGACGGGAGAGAAACGCCATGAGAGGTGAGCGGCAAAGAGAAGGGGGGCGTTTATATGTCAGGGGCGCCAGTTGACCTTCTTGCTTCGTCGGCATTTTCAACGAAAAGAGCAGATACGCGGCCATTTTTCTCATTATTTATTGACGATCTCTAGACCATTGGTTTCACCTCTTACAAGTGGCACCCGCTTAAAAAAGCATTGACAAATTTTAACGTGTTAGCTTGGTAGTCGGCGTAATACAGTAAAGCTGTTTAAATCGGCCGCCGTTTATTCGGAAATTTGGATAATTCGGGGTTCCCACTCCGTCCCTTCAAAAACGTACATTGCCCTATAGCCACAGACCTTCATTGTTTCGGCGCAAAGTTATTCCGCATCGCCTAATTAATTCGGATCAACGCTTTCTGAGCCACGGAAGCCGCAACGCTGTGTCCTGCGCTCACCTGCTGTCTCGCCTGTTCCGTGTGGCGGATGCGAGCGCACATCGCGGCCGGTAAACCCGGGCGATGTCGTACTCCCGGTGGATCGTACTCCCAAACTACCTGTAGATGCTCGCGCTGTTCTACAAGTATGCTGGTATGACACCTCTCCCTGCAATAACGCTTTTGCTTTGCACGGATTTTCGCACGTCCGGAGCTAGTTTCCGCCCGGCCATCCGGCAAACGACCAACTACCATTCACAAAGTAAAGGTGCGCATAAAAGAATTGTAAGTGTGCTGTTTTTTCGCTCATTCAATAGTTCGGCGTTCAAACAATCTGTACGTTTTTTTTCACTGTTTAGAGATCCGAACTAACCAGCTGTCACACTAACAAACAATCAGGGAAACGAATTCCTTCGTTTTATTTTTAACGATTTTTAAGGGTGTCTCTGTGTTGTGCGTGTGTTAGCATGCTCGCTCGTGTATTCGTGTATGTGTGTGCGCGTAGGCAGGATAAATATCTACCACTGCACTCATGCTGCATCGGCAAGGGAAAAAGTTTTGTCACACATCTTCATGGCCAGTGAAGGAACGCTGACTTGAGAAAACCAAGCTGCACCCGGAAGCTGGTACAAGTGAGAGGATCCTCTTGAGAAATATTGGCTTAGGTTTTCTTTATTTAGGAGCTGCAAGATTTCGCTGGAGAGAATTCGTTGAACTGCTGGCTTAGGCGGGCAGTCCTAATAGCATTATATGTGGGGGAGGCGGCTAACGAACCGCCCACGACAAGAAAGTAAAGTTCCAAGAACTGCTCAAGATTTCCGTCTCGAAGTGAAGTGCAAAATGGCGATTGGAGGTGCGGTAAAACGAAACGATCCCAACGGCGTGAAATCTTTGAAGAGTGCCCAGCCAACCACACCGTTGCGCGCAATAATCTAGTAAGCTCCCCGGGGAGCCCGGATCTTTTTGGGGGGTATGTACGATGAGCCACTGCAGACAAGTCTTCTGGCTCGGTTTCGCGAGGGACCGTAACACTTTTGTTCGGTCCTCTCAGCTATACTTCCTTACAATCTTATACAGTACCTTAAGAATGTTATAGCTTTGTTGTATTTGTACGGTGTTAGGAGCTCTAAAAATATACTTTTCTATGGTTTTGTTCTTGACGGGCTTAGGCGAACACGGAGGGCGAACAGTTTGAAAGCTGGGCACTCCCTTTACAGTTCATCTGAAGAAGACCTACAAATGAGCGCCTTCGGGGTACACTGAGTATTTTGCGAAACTGTAAGTAACAGTCGACGAAGCTACGGCTGCATGAAGATCTGCAACCGAAGTATTATAAGGTTAATGTTGTCTTTCACGATGTCAGAGTGATGACACGATACACGAACGATCCATTGCATATCAGTAATTCATGAACCGGCCAGTCGATATCATGGAATAACTCAACTTGGTAAACTTTACTCCGGGACGTATCCATAATAAACTGGGAGGCGAACCCCCCCCCCCCCTTCCCGCTCCACCTCTTTTCGCGCAATTCCTAATGGGCCGACATTTAAATATTAAATGTTCATAGCTATCTCGTAGGCGACACTGCGCTTCTGTTGCAGTATTCCTATGAAAGACTTCGAGAAACTTTCAGACTCGTTGAAAACAAACGAGGTCAATTATTCGGTCTACCCGCTGGACAGTGCCGCTTTATTCTATCCATATGGCTAAATGAAATAGATGGATTTAGATACAAGGGTTGATTTTCACGTGATACATGGTTCAATGTATGAAGGCGCAACAAGCCGTCTTCAAATGTGGCTGAAAATTTGTGCTCTTGTTGCGATGTCATCCAGTTTCTCGGCGATATGAAAGCAGTTGGAAGTGCATATTATCTAAAGTAGTGGCGCTGATTAGACATCTCTTATACGTGCTTCATAATCTACGCCAAACGCGAATTGTCGCTTCGAGTTTAGCATAACCAACCAAGCTGTCTAATAGCTCGCTATTTTTCTTTAAGTGTTCAATGAGCTTGTAGGTACGGAACATTTGTTAAGAGGCTATACAGCCAGTTAAATTGATTATGCCATTTTCTGTAGATATAAATTTAAAGGTGGAATAAAGTTTCAAGTGCCTTTTTCCTTTGTCCACCCCTACGAAATCATTTTAGTGCGCAGTACTTAAGTGTCCGCTCCTTTAGTTTCATGGCGCCGTCGTCCCTTGTTGTAACCTAGCGAATGGAGGATGCACCCAAGACAAATTAGATGGAACAAGCCGGAAAGCTGAGGATGGAAGCATGGCGAAAGTGTTAGGGGGAGGGCGGTAAGCCAAAACGGCGCGAGACATTCTCCCCGGCAGCGACGTGCTACAAGATAACCGAGAGAAGGAAGAGGCCGCCGAAGATAGAGCGAGCAGCAAAGCGGAGATTGAAAGTATCTATGCAATGAGATTACCGCTACAGGACAACGCCAGAGTACACGCGCGCCTTCGTGCGTTCGCTGAGGGGCCGATCACTTCGTGAGACACAACACGTACGCACCTTCCCCCAGAAGACTGAAGTTCGCCCTGCGCACAAATTTGGCTTTAGAGAGTATCGTAATCGTCAGCCAAATGTTTTAGCGGATCCATTTTTCTTGCAGTCAAGAGTTACGTGTGCGTATTACGTGTACAGCTACCTCACACTTTACTCCCACCATGAATTGGCTCTTATTGTGAGACACAACTACGCACACGTAGCTGTCTATATTACATTAAATGTTGTTTATGAAGAAAAAGCGCCTGTAAAGAAATGGAGGCTAGGTAGCAATGTGCTTCCCATGTGTTTGCAGGCAACGGGTAATTACTTTGAACTCCGCCCGCTATCTAAAATTGAAACACAGTTTACCGACTCAAATTTCTCTTAAATATGGTACTGCACGGCAAATTCTTAATTATAGTTAGAAGCAAGCCAGAGGAAAACCAAATTTAAGAATACTGAAGCATATAGCACGCACATACACACGCACACACAAAACGTACATGAACAAACGTTAATTGTGGTGATCACGGGCCGAGGTTCCTGGCGATTACTCGGCGACCGTGATAACCGAGCAAGTCGTAATGCTACAAACGTAAATCACGTTAGTGCGGCTTTCGCCCATTGTCCAAAAAGGTCTGAGTGAACGCCCATGGTACCGTAAACTAAGGGGCGTGCCGATTAGTATTGCTGTTGCGTACACCCGTCATTCTTGGTCGCGCCTCAAATCTCAATCGCGCCGCGCAAACGAGTTAGGCTTTTTGTCCGTCGAGAAAAGGCGCCTGTCGGTAATGAATGAAGTCCTAAAGGAAGAATGACACGTCTGTATTCCGGCCAGGCGGTGTACTTGCTCTAGTTCCCAAGGTCACTGTTTGGCTCAGGACTGACTAAACCTGCACCGCGATCCGGACATTATGTTACTGATCGCCGTTGCTACTTGCAGTTACTGATTGCAACCACCGAAAATTCAAGCCAACATCAGTTGGAATATAACATATTTATATGGATTGATCGGTGGACTCGGCACCAAGAATAAGGTGAAAAAACGGAAATAGTAGGCTTAGTCGGAAAATAGGGTGACACATTCGCACTTCCACTCAGAGTTTATCATCAAGATGCACGCTTTCTTTCCGTGACGAAGTTGACGATTACATCGTTGCGAAAATGGACCTTCTAGCACTGCAAGAAGATGAACAAGAAATTGCATGATGACGGCCTTACGACGTAACATAGTCAGGCAAAAAGACATCAGCCATCAATAACCAGCAAAGTACCAGGCGAGTGCTTAAGAGAAGCACAGAAACCACTGCACTGGTTGTCTACTGTATGGCTTATCATTATGTATTAAGAGCCACGACGTGGAAACGTCGTGAGTCTTCGCACACATTGTCGCAATGCCCTTCTTCTAGCAGGAATGCTAGAAGGATAATGCAACGCAGGTGGTAATTGCTTCACCCTTGGCCATGCCACAGCAAATCACGCACCCATGCACGAAGAGGTGCAGCCACCTTTGTTGTGCTCGCACTAACAGCGCGCTAAGGGCTGTTTCAGTGGTTTTGCGTTTCAGTTTTTGCACTGATTGTCGCCACTAAGGCCAGCACGGTAGTATTCTTCTTCATCTTTTGTCCAATGAAAGCTTTAAATCTTTATGATTCAAAAAGCGCGTGTGTTCTGGGGTACATAAAAAAGGTGGTCAAAACAAAAAAAGTTGAGGTTGCCCTAGCGCGCGAAAAGTATACGAGCCGGGTAGCGCGGGAACGGAAAGGGAAAGAGCAGGCCGGGATGAGGGTCGGAGGAGTGCCCTTAGGTGGGTGACGCAGCGCGCGGCGCGAATGGGAAATACCCGCACCAAGGAAGATAGGCCTTTGTCGCCCATGTAATAGGCGCAACCTTCAGAGGCGAAGGTACAGAAGAGGGCTAAGAAGGTGATCCTGGGGATAGTTTCTGAGCTGAAAAACTTGGGATGCTCCTGGCGATGGCGAGAATGAGGAACGAGCATCATAAAGTGCTGCCCAAGCGGCCAGTCTTATGGTCAAGGGCGTGGCCTCAGAGCGCAACAGAACGTTCAAGAGCACATTAACAGAAGGTCGAGCTAGGTTTCTGGCCTGACAATTTTATAACGTTCTAAGCATTGTCCGTAACTTTTCGGTGGGGCAATTGCGAAGCAAAAATGATTCTTAACTGGGTGTTTTAATATACGTAGAAAAAGAGACGGACAACTCCACGTTTTGTGGCAAAATCTGATGTCCACAGTCCATAATACACGCGATGACACCTTCTATAAAGCCTTCAAAAGGGAAAAGCAATGCTGAACAAGAAAGCAATTATCCTTAGTCAAAAATGCTTCCTTCTCCACGCAGATATAGGCCTGCTCTGAAATAGCCTGCACACAGCGCTGACTCTCTTCCGTGTCAAGACCTCAAGAGGCAATTTCCGGAAAGCCAGAGAAAGCGATTGGACTCTCGTGTTGATGTGGCCCCTTATTTCAGGTCACCGCCCCAAATACAGCTTCATGGCGTGAATTCAGCAAAACATCAATTAACGGATCAGCAGGGTTAGGCTTTACTTGAGGGAAGACTTCTTTTCAAGGGTTTGTTAAAAGGGCGTCGCTAGATAATGTCCGTTTGAAAAGAAAGGAGGGAAAATCATTTTGATTGGCTTTGTTCATGAAGAAATGTAGCAGGTTCCTATTACTCACCGCATATGAGCATGATAACTATTTCGAGGAATCTTACTTTTTCTTGAAATTAAGTCCTGGTCATACAAGCGGTCAGGGAAGCGTTCAACGTTAATTTACAAATGCTTTATTAGAATATTGTATCACTTGGATAGAGATGACAAAAGCTTTCTTAAAGTTTACTAGAGTGAACTAGTAAAATTCTATCATCATCAGGCCTCTCCCATAGATTTCCAATTATTCCGTTCTTGTGCTAACTGCGACAAATTTATCCCCGCAAACTTCGTGATCTCATCTGCCCACCTAACTTTCTGCCGCCCCTGACACGCTTGCCCTCTCTAGGGATCCACTCTGTTACCCTTAATGACCAATGGTTATCTTGATTCCGGATTACATGTCCTGCCACACCCAATTCTTCTGCTTACTTTCTTATAATATGTCCTTAACACGCGTTTGTTCCCTGAACCACTCCTCTCTTATTGTCCCTTAATGTTACGGCTATCATCTTCCGTTCCATTGCTCGCTTAGTCGTCCTCAATTTAAGTTGAACCCTTTTAGTGAGCCTCCAAGTTTCTGCCTCGTAGGAGAGTACTGGTAAGATGAAGCTGTCATACATTTTCGTCTTCAGGAACAATGGCAGGCTGCCATTCATTATCTGAGAATTCCTGCTGAATGCACTCTACCCTATTCTTATCCTTCTAATTATCTCTGCGTCATGAATGGGACCGTGGTCATTGTAGTCACACACCATTTCCACTGCATCGTCATGTATCTCCAACCGCTGTGCTCTTCCGACGCTTTTGATGATTAATGTAGTTTCCTCCGTATTAATTTTAAGCCCCACGATTCTACACTGCTTGTCCAGTGTGCTAATTATGCTTTGTAATTCGTCCCCTGAATTTCTTGGCAAGCGAATGTCATCAGCAAATCTGAGACAACTGAGGTGTTCTCCATTAACCCTCGCGGCCACCTCTTTCCCTTCTAATGTTCTAAATACCGCTTGTAAGCATGCTGTGAATAACGTTGAGGAGGTTGTGTCTCCATGTCTGACGCCCTTCTTTATAGGTATTTTATTGCTCTCCTTAAGGAGGACGATGGTAGCTGTGGACCCGTTGTAGATATCCTCTAGTATTCTTACATAATGCTCGTCTATACCCTGGTTCCGTAATGACTGAATGACTCCTGAGGTTTCAATAGAGTCAAATCCTTAATCATAATTTATGAAGGCCATATATAGGGGTTGAGTATACTCCGCGCATTTCTCTATCATCTGATGGACCGTGTGAGTATGGTTCATTGCTGAATAGCCTTCACGAAATCATGCTTTTTAATTAGATGGACTTAAATCTAAGGTGGCAGAATAACAGAGTAGTAAAGTTTATTAGAGTTTAATTGTGCTCCTTTATAAGCTATAACGACAGATGTTGAAGGTGCAGTCTCAGGAAATGGTGCGGGTATACGAATGTCATCCAATCGAATGTTGTGATATTAGCCCTGACCGTATTGATACACGCAGTCCCTTCTGAGAACATTCATTAAGATAAAAACCATTGTGTCCCAAACAAAATAATGTTTGTGAATAATGTGTGCACCCACTCGTTCACACTCTTCTTCTTAAAAGTGCGTAAAATGCAAAATGAAGCGCTGTGAACTCGGATATCATGGGCACCCCTTTCGGCTGACAATAGTAAACTAAACCGCGGCTGATATGGGTGGCTTCAAAACTGCACAAGCTGCAGTACATTTAGGCTGTCATTGCACGTATAAGTCGTAAAACGCCTAAACTCTTGTTAAGACTCCTGTAGCAAAAAAGACTGAGTGGTCAAAGAGTCTACGGTGACAATTGAACGTATTTGATTACAAGGGTTTTCTGTGTGGATGTGTGTGTGTGCGCGTGCCTGCGTGTGTGTGGGCGCGTGCGCGTGTGTGCGTTGTGCGTGTATGCGTGTGTGAGATCTCACGTGATATCCGAATAAACACATGAAAGCAATCAGAAACTCAACAAAAATTATGATTCAGGAACGAGAACCACTCGGGAGTAACCGAAAAACGTGGAAGGGGGGTGGATCCTTCATTTTGAAATAAAAAGATGTAAAGGTGTGATATCATAGGCGGTTCAAAAATTCGTAAAAACCGAATTATACCCTCAATTCTTCAATTTCTTGGGATGTACGCCGGGTCTTTAATTAGAAAAAAAGAAATGTAAAGATTGATTGCATTTCGAATTCCCAAAAATTACCACATACAAACTACTCATCAAACTGCGCTTTTTATCGGTGTGCAGTAATGTTAAAATAATATAAAAAACGGTTGTTCTTCTGACGGTGTTAGTGTTTCTTTACTGCCTCGAAGGGCTCAGCGAACTCCATAAACGCAGTTTTATTAGCACTTTTTGGCTACAGCACTGACATCAAATCTATCAACTAATAGCTTACTGACATAGTTGTGTCGCATTGCTACGCAAAGCATTCCGAATTCGCGAAGATTTGCCACACACAAACTACTCATGAAACTACGCTTTCTCGTCGATCTGCACTAATTTTAAAATAATTTACTAAACGGTGGCCGTTCTAACGGTGTTGTAAGAGTTCCTTGACTGCCTCGAAGGAATCAGCGAGCCCGGTAAACGCAGTTTCATTAGCAATTTTTGGTTACAGCACTGACCTGAATTTATCAACTAATAGCTGACTGGCAAAGTGCGGGTTGCATTGGTACGCAGAACTTTACTTCCGGACTACTCAGAATCGCTCCTAGCACTTGCGTTTTCACGGAAGGGCGATCGGGAGTACCCATTTCTTATGTTGACAGTGTGTAGATCGAATACTCGAGTCCTACTCCATATTTGCCGTCGTCGTCACCTGCTTTTCTTTCGTAGGTCTCCTTCCAGGAAAGGTTATACAAGATAGACAAAGAGCGAAGTTCTGCACACTTTTCCCACCTCCTAGAGGAACCCCTCCCACTGCCCTTGACAAAACAAATAGAAATCCAGAGAAGCTCCCGTCCCGCAAACTAAAGATACTGATAGAAAAATAAAGGACTCGATGCAGAATACGAGGAAGAGTTCGCTGTAGGCGAAGTAATTTTAAATTCTATTACACGCTGGTTTGATTCCGAAATGGAAGGAAAGACAAATTCAATCAAGCGCTACTAAGAGACGAAGGACGTGAGTCAAAGGGCTCATGTAGGTGTTCCTCCTGGACGGGACTCGTGGTACTCCATTTCTGCTGGCATGGTCCTTTGGACTAAGCGTATTTGCGTTTTTTCTGTGGAGCGGTGTTCTTTCCATACAGTGGCCTTCGAATCCATTACTTTGAAATTCACTGCTATTCACTGAATCAGCGATCCCCACTTTTTCAATCATCATCATCGCCAATATTATTCTTATTTGCACGTGCCCACCAACAGACCACGACCTCGAGTGGTAGGACACAGGCTGATTGAACACACAAAACTATAAAGCAAACACACACAGTTTTGATTTCTATTCAGAAGTGACAAGATAAAATAGAGATAAAATCGAAGCCCAAGAAAATTCGAAACGCCCAAGAAAATTCGAAAATCCGAAACACAAATTACCAAAAAATAAATGCAGCAAATAAAATGTCCATACCTAAATTATTTTTGGGTGGGTACTGCGTAACTCTGCATGCCTGCACGAACAGTACCTCTAGCCGTGCAGAGTAGCTTCAGGGATTCAGGGTCGCATTTAAAAAACAGTCCCCATCCCTAAGCAGTACTTTGGAGGATGTCTTAACAGGTCACTCGGAGCCTCCACTCAAAGCCTGTTGCCACAGTTTTCGCAAAGAGCAAGAAAAATGTTACGATAATTGGTTTCCGCTTTTTCTCTTCCTTAGGCAGAAGCAATTTTTTGAAGAGCAGTACCCGGTTACTTAATTTTCTCCGGTCGAACCGTCAATGTGAGTTGATGTGTCATTCCTTATACGGGCGTGCAGCCCACGTCTTCCAAAGAAAAACCAAGTGGCTTTGTGGCGATGTATTCTAGGCAGAAGGTATTTCAGGTTAAAAAAGGAAATCAGATATGTTGCCGCTATTTCTGGTGTCCCCTCCCAGAACGGTTTCTACTAACATGACCATCATCGCCGGCGTTGCTTAAATTGGTGGGGAAAGAAACCGTTGCTCTGTGAGAATTATAAGAGCGCAAGTTTGGTATGTCGTTTAATAAAGAAAAGTAAATATAAATGTGATTACCAGGAAAAACCTTCCAGGAAAAGTGCCGAAAAAGAAATCTTGAGCAACTAGGAACCCAGGCAGGGTAGTAAAAGCGTTGTTGGGGCGGGAAAACTGTTTTTTATTCTTGTGATTGGCGTTGAACGACAAATGCGAGCATCGACATGCCGGCTGCATACGTTAAAGGCTAGCGTGGAACGGTGGCGTCGACTAAACCTGTACAACTGCTCCAAATCACAGGTCTCCCCGTTTCATGAAAAGCTAATAGGACAGACTTTCAAACGTGCTCTACATAGGTTAATGGCAATCTTACTGGACATTCACTTGCGAGGCTATTCCATCAAGTATTGTTGCCCACGCCTTATTATAACATTCAAATGCTATCTTGCGCAGGCTACATTTAAGTCATTGATTTTAGGGTTTAATGCACCGAAGCTGCACTTCGGCTATTAGGCGTGCCTTAGTGGGCATCCACGAATTACGTTTGGCCACCTACAACGAGGGGATCTATAGCGAGCTCCGAAATCTCTACACAAGGCCGTTTCCGCTTTCCGCCTCCATCAGAAAAGCTGCCACTTCGACAGGGATCGAACCAGACTCCTTGGGCTTAGCAACAAAATAGCTTCAGCCACTGCGCCACCGGGGCGGGTTTCTGTAGGGCCGAATTTTCCGAAAAAGGAGTGTTGCTTCGAAACGGCGCGTTGCTGGCATGCAAATGCGTGTATTCTTGACGCCCAGAAAAGAATGCGTGCATTTGCATGCCAGCACCACTTGAATTGTAAGATTTGATTCTTTTTCAGTACTAAGTTTAGCACAATCTTGGTAGCAGCCTGAGAGGTATTAAAATCAAGGGCCAATAATCTGCCTCTTGCATATCATCACCACCATATCTACGCCGACTGCAGGGCAAAGGCTTCTCCCATAAATCTCCAATTATCCCGGTCCTGTGCTAGCTGCGGCAAATTTATGACCGCAAACTTCTTTATCTCATCTGCTCATCTAAATTTCGGCAGCCCCCTTACACGTTTTCTTTCTCTAGGAATCAGCTTTGTTACTCTTTATGACTAACGGTTATCTTGCCTTCGCATTAAATGGCGTGGTCAAACCAAAACAAATTTCTTTTTAATTTCTACTAATATGTCCTTAACAAGCGTTTGCTCCCTGACCGACTCCTCTTTCTTATTGTCCCTTAATGTTACGCCTAAAATCTTCCACTCTATTTCTGCCTGAGACGTCCTCAATTTCAGTTGAACCCTCCAAGTCAGGCTCCAATTTTCCCCCCAGATGACCACCGGTAAGTGCAGCTGTCATGCACTTCCTTCTTCAGGGACAATGGTAGGCTGTCATTCATTATCTGAGAATGCCTGTCGAATGCTCTCTACCCCATTCTTATCCTTCTCATTATATCTGCCTCATGGTTGGGATCCGGGGTCACTACTTCTCCTAAATAGGTATATTCGCTTACCACTTCCACAGCGTCGACACTTATCTGAAACCACTGTGCTCTCCGAAAGCTTTTGAGTATTATATTAGTTTTGTGTTTATTAATTTTCAGCCCGCGATTTTACTCTGCTTGTCCAGTGCGGTAAAAAGGCTTTGCAATTCGTCCTTCGTGTTACTTAGCAGCGCAACGTCACCCGCAAATCTGAGGTTACGGAGGTATTGCACATTAACCAATACGCCCACCTGTTCCCAATCGAATGTTCTTAACACATGCTGCGGACAACATTGGAGAGATTGTGTCTCCTTGTCGGACGCCCTCCCTTATAGGTATGTTTAGGAATAAGGATAAGTATTGACATTTATAGGAATAGGTAGGCTGTAAAAAACGCGAGTACATCAAACAAATACTTACCCACATAAAGATACAATAGCATACTTCTAAAAAAAATAATACATCCACAATTGAGCTTCATGGATGGATACACTTTGTTTTTGCTGAAATAAGAAACCTCTATAACTTACGCAACACATCTTTTAATCATTTTTCGAAGTTGATGCTGTCAGATGCAGTCTTGCTCTGGCTAGGGCCCCGGAAAGAGATTTCCCAAACCCCGCTTCTGGAGTTCTCCCCGTTTCTTGGCACTTAAGTAATACACACTCTCGGTTTTCCTCTATACGACTATGCCCTCCAACCCAAGTATTTTGGAACTGGCGGAACTTTTGTTCGTGAGCCCGATCAGCCGTAGACTGAATTGATTGCCAAGGATATTTTAATGCAGGAAACAAATGTCATCCGACTTCAATATCCGTCATCAAAATTTCCGGGGCCTCAACTAAGTGATTGTATGTTGCATTACTTTCCTTGAGGTCGACTTTCGTTCTCCGTGTTAGTATGATCAGTTCTCCCTTAATCTTGCTTCCTTAGCCTGTATTCTTTCCAGTTTGAGACATTGGGAATAGCTCCGTGGACAAGACATTGGCACACACTATATGAAACTCTGTGTAGTTCAACGCATGCCGCAGCGCTCAAGTATTTTTCCGATCACCACATAGATTCAACTTTGCTACGGTGGACCGTCAGTACCTGCGTGTTATTTTTTACTTCACACACACAGATCTCAAACGCACAGAACAACGAGAATTACGCCGAAATGCACCCGTTGGTAATCTTAAGCCAAATATTATTTCTGTCCAACGTAGTGTTCGGTCATTCCCAAACAAGATGTTAAAGTTACAGCCGTTTCCTACTGAGCATTTCCGATACAGTTGGCTTTGCCGCAAGGCATTCTTGAACACCATACACTACACCCCACACATCAACCCTAGTTAGGCTTTCGAACTACTTTAGTGATACTTGTGTTATACAGCCAGCCGAATAGCCTTCAACAAGGGCAGCTACAAAACTTGTGCGGCACTGCTTGACAGCACAAAGACGGCAAGCGCGAGAAAATTCTGTGAGGCTGTATTTTACACATAGCTACACTTTACACAGCGTGCATAGTTTACACAGTCTTTAGAGGAAGCAAAAGATAAAACATCCCACGCACGTGTGAAGAAAACCAGGGTCAAAAGGTTTTCTCGTGGTTGTAGCTGATTCTGATGGAGAGACTCCACTAGCCGAAAAAGAAGTATGCTTTGTTGCCCCTTTTTACAACGTGAATCCAAAGGTTTACAAATTTTATTTCGCCTTGCGTTTCCTATGTTCGCTTTTATCTCCACCTTCACGTGTACAACATGTATCGACAGGCGTGCCCATGTCCGTCTCATTCATCTGCGTCGTTTCTCACTGCTTGGAAGTGGCCTACAATGTCACCCTCATACTTGGTTATTAAACGCATCATTTCAGCTTCCTGCACATGTTTACGGGGCAGCATTATCAATACACGAAAAAAATAGCGCATTTTGAAGAAGCCACAACGGTATTTCCGTGTGCTACAAGGAGCCCCTTTGTGTGCAAGCGAAAAAATAATTTTTCCTGCTTTCAGCTTGTTTACACTGATCCTAAAGCCGACATCTCCTACTCCGCCTTGATTGGTTATGAGGTCTTCCATTTCCGCATCTTTTTAAACAGCTGTAAGAATGCCTGCGATAAAACATATCCTTCACTTTGCTTAATTTTGTTGCCTCATTTCCGTTCCCCAAGACGTAATCCGTTGAAACTATTGCTACTGTTATGAACGGAGCGTTATTTCTTCAGCCGAGTAATGGTGAAAATGTGCACACCAGCAATATATAGCGGGAAGTTCTCTTTCCTAAAGACTCCAGCTAACTAAAACCACCACGCAAGCTCGCGTGGACGAAGCTGGCTGTCAGCGGCAAATGACTAAGAGGAAAGGGAAAACCTGATCGAAGAAATCCGCCACTGCCAGTTACGCTTACTTTATTGCTTGTGTTGTTGACGGAAGGGGTCTTAGAAGTTGTTTAGCACAACGGATTAGAAGATGGGGATGGCAACGTTGACTGCATTCGTCTTGATTACCTCGTAGACCCTCTTTTTGGGCTCTGCTTTGTTTAGAGAGTGACGTGTTAATTTCGGGGCATTTATAGCGGGTTTATTCGCGGTTGCGGTGTGTTATCGCCTTTGATGTTTAAATGTAAAAGAAAGCTGCAGAGGGGGGAATGAAAATTGAAGCGCCGTAATCATAAGTGGCCGAAGGGTTTGGTATAGGCATTAATACCTTGCAGTATTGAGAAGCACCTACCGGGGAACGCCGCTTAGTAAAAATTAAGAGGAAATAATAAGAATTAGGAGAAACTCAATGGCGAATAAAATAAGGCGTTGCGCTGCTGTGCCCGAGGACGCGGGTTCGATTCCCGCCAGCGGTAGCCGTTTTCCTGATGGAAGAAACATCCCCTTCGCGAGGGGCACGATCAAATGCCGGGCATTTCCGGGGGCGCACGACGTTAAGTAGTTTGCGTTACGTTAATGTTGTTGCACTTGTGGCAACTGCTGACGAGAGAGCGCGGCGATGAGTGCATTCCAACCTCGCCGACACCCGCCTTTATCACGCCACGATCGCGCCACGCGCGCGCGATGCTGACGTCACGATCACGCCACAGATGTTGTTGATCCCGCGACGCGCGCGCCCCCACCTGTTGGGCGCGAACCGACCGCGGGGAGAGCGCGCGATGCGAGCGGAGAGTAGGCGAGTAGGAGCGGGGCTGACGAGAGAGCGCGGTGATGAGTGCGTTCCAGACTTGCCGACACCCACCTTTATCACGCCACGATTGCGAAGAGAGGGCGCACCTGCGAGCGATGCGGACTACTACGGGCGCCTAGGACGGGTGACATCGTGAGTTAAAGAAATGCTCTGCATTTAAAACTTCTAGACCCCCTCAACACTTCTGATGACATCTGAATTCAATCACACATTTTGGTGTTTTTTTTTGCGCGATAGAGCTACACCTGGGCTCTAGGGAGCTCCATAGGGGAGTGTTCAGGATTCATTTAAACTATTTGGCAATCTTAAGAGGGGCAGAAATTTGAATTTCGGCTCCATCAGGAAGCAGCAGCCGCCGCCGAGATCAAGCCCGATTCTTTGGGCTGAGTTGCACAGTACTTTGCACTGAGCCACATCGTAGGGCAACTGTGGCTGCCAAAGCGTTAGTGTACATTTGATGTACAAATATGACGATTGTGTGAACGCCATCATGCGCTGCAAGGGCACTACAGTGCATCATATGTTCAGCGTTCGGTAACTGCAATTCTGGCTAGGCATTGAGTACTTCGCGCTCATGGGAGAGTTGATGGGTCGCTTCCAAAAAAGTCATCATAGTGAAGAAGGGTTCAGCGATACAACAAGATGAGTACTACCCCATCTGACGGACTGACGGAACAGAATTCTCGACCTTCAAAAACCAACCACTTAGCTACAATTCGTCTGGAAACACCCAACAAAAAAAGAAGACAAGAATACAATCTAATACATTTTATTCGTGATGCTTCGCAAATGCCTGCATCATCCAGCCCATATTTTTATCGTTTTCTTTTGTGTACATAATTTTGTTGCGATCAGTGACACCTCGCATAAACGATCATGTGGTCTTGTTTAGCCGGTAGCCCGCAAGGTGCAGGATTTGGCTTTCCAGGAAAGGACCAGTGTTGGCCAAGCCTCCTTGCTCATACAGTCAAAGTGGCGGCACCGCATGCTTACGTTTAAATATTGCAACGATCGACAAGTGC
The DNA here is from genome assembly GCF_048455015.1 of Haemaphysalis longicornis. Classification (NCBI taxonomy): domain Eukaryota; kingdom Metazoa; phylum Arthropoda; class Arachnida; order Ixodida; family Ixodidae; genus Haemaphysalis; species Haemaphysalis longicornis. The sequence continues at coordinate 148,505,890 of NW_027526204.1, read as the reverse complement.
GGGTGCTGGAGTACGCTCGGCAAGCACTCTGAAATAATGAATGAACGAAAAGTTTTGTACAACCATTCCATATTGCCTGTGATGACATAGTGGGCAGCAACTTGGCGCCTCATTTAAAACCTCGAAACAAAACCCAAGTTACGTCAACGAGTCATGGAACAAAGGATTGCGGGAGTAAACGCTAGGGACCAGAAAATAGCGGCAGGGATCACGTAAATATAGTCTAATAAAGTGCTTTCTCGTCATGGTTCATAGAGACAGACTCAAGACCCTCACTTATCCGGCTTTTTATCTGCTCTACCCCCGCTCCCAAGATCAGCCGAAATTTTTATGAACAAATATTTTGTCAATGCCAGCTAAACCCCAGAGACATTCCGTAAATGGTACACTCCATCCCTTCCGCCTCGATGTCCCTTCTGCGCCTACCTCACACCTGCCAATCCCCAGCACCTAATTAGGCACTGTCCGAAATTTACGCGTTAGAGAACTTTCGACCCTCCTCCAAATGCCTCCTCCTCATACATGGACCCTCGAACGCTGGAACCATCCACGCTGACTTTAATTGCGCACTACTCTCTAGAAAGGGGTCTAGCGCGAGCAGTTCAGAGCCGTGAGTCTGCTCTCCTCACCCCACGTTGCCCCTTCCGCCTTCGTAAGAAGCCAACCAGTTTCAACTTCAGTTTCAACCAGTTTCGACATGCCCCAAGCTACGAACATCCTACCCTCTACTCCCGCTTCCCCCACTTGACCTAGCGTCTTCCTGATGTAACAAAGGCTTTCTCCTCCAGCCGTAGGTTCACACAACTGGGAAGCATGTGTTCAAGACTTCGTATTATCCCGCCGATTCTTCTTCTCTCTTTTTCTTTTCGAGATACGAAGCGTGGTTACTGAATCTTGACAAGGCCAAACTCAGCGAGCGGATTACATGCTGCCGTGGTGTGCGAGCAGGTAGTTAGTAGGCTGGTTAGTAGGCGGTAAATACACGTTAGTGCGCAATGAGTTTGGTAACAAAGAGGGCCCCCCCAACACAGTTATAGCAGCGTAGTTTATCACCCAGCGGTTCTACTCTGCTTCATGTAGTATTTCACTTGCTTAGAGCGACGAATTAAATACATATAAACACATAGGTGGCGGACAAGGCGTTAACGTTCCCAAATGTTACGCGAGCTATTGGATAGCATGAAATCACCGCCACTTCTTGCAAAAGAAACAATTTAATTGTTGTCTAGCCACTAAAAAGCGAAGAAAAATAGAGATAAGACATGCTACAATTAAAGTTGGAAATATATGAACGCAGGACGAAATTTTCGGGCTCGGGAAACGGAGTAGAAGGACAAACTTTATCCCATCCGTTGTGATTCCGGGCTCTCCGGACCAGTAAGCGGTGTCCTCAGGGAACTAAATTTTTCTCCCGTCACTTTTGCTGCAGAGGTGTTGACGGTAATAAAAGTGCTACTATTTCTTTCTAAGAGGTGTCTCACGCCAGTCCCGTTGGCGTGGAGAGAAAGGAATACCCGAATATGAATATTCCGTAATTTATTCCGATACCCATATTATATGTTCTGCCTAGCGCTTCCCCACCCCTATTCACCCACTGGAATTTCTTGTAGTGGCCTTCTCGTGAAGAGTTTCTTTTTTGGGGCGTGTTTCTATGCAGCTGGCGTACTCTGCTACACTTGCAAGGCCGAAAGTTTCATGGCGGGGCGGGCACATACTAGCCACAGCACTTTCGATATACACAAACAAATCTGAATTTCATACTGTTACATGCATGGAGCGTCACATTCGGATCAAAGACCCATATGTAATACCCATGTGGTCCAGTTAGTAGCTCTGCAGCCGCAAGTGCACTCACATGGATGGAATACCACGCGCGGAAACATCGTGCAACGTCTGATATATTTGCGGACGAAGCCATCTATTTTAAGGATTGTACAATATAAATTACGTTTTCTTTTGAAGGGAAACATGTTGACCTTGAGAAAGTGTTGCCCGCAGGCAGGCTGCACAAATGTTTCTCTTCTGGGCGTTACGCCTTCGCGGCCGTTAAATGCCTTGCCGTACTTGAATTCAACCAAATAAATCCATCTTCATTCCCATGCACTATGTGGAAGTATTACTGTACAATCTCGTACTTCGTTTTAAACCCAAAACGGGCGACTAATGAGCTTCATCCGCGCTGCAAAAAGATGAGCACCCCCAATCAGGATACGTAACGGCTTGCGGTGACCGCCCTAGTATTGCGCATATCTGTCGAAGGGGGCGCTGGGTGTCGTGGGCCTGGCACTAGGGGCCCACAGCAAAACTACAAATGAAACGGTACAAGGGGATATGGGCTGGTCGTCTTTCGAGGTGAGGGAGGCGCAGAGAAACATAAAGTTTCAGGAGCGGCTTCGTGACATGGAGGACGAAAAATGGGCCGCGAGGATGTTTCAGTACCTGTATATGAGGAGCGTGGACACGCGGTAGAGACGGAGGACCAGGCAGCTTACCAATAGGTACGGAAAGTCGGTAGGGGATAGCGGGGTTTACACAACAGTTAAAAAGCAGGTAAAGGCAGCAGAGACGACGAAGTGTGCACAGAGCATGGAAGCGAAAAAAACCCTGGAGACTTATAGGACAGAGAAACGATGAATTAAGAAGGAGGGATTCTATGACAATACGAGAGGCAGTACTTTGCTCTTCGAGGCACGGGCAGGGTGCCTGAGAACCCGGGCATACACGGGTAGCTACAGGCAACAGGATGAAACATGTGCGTGCTGCGGCAGTGATCGAGAAACTATAGACCATATTGTCAGGAACTGCACAGAGATACGACCACCGCGGAGTGAGGGGGAAACGACGCTGGTGGAGGCTTTGGGATTTGGGGCGAGGGTGAACCTCAACTTCAAGGCCATAGAGGTGACGAAGAGGCGACTGGAGTGGTGGTGGAGGAAAAGTAGGGAAGGGATGAGTACGCAGGCGGAGTAATCATACGGATGGGAATTTAGAACAGCGAGGGGAGAAAAAAGGGGGATCGGGGCGATGAGTTTAAAACAGAAAAGAGGGAGAGATGGGAGGGAGGAAGCAAATCTATAGGTCAGCTGGGAGTAGGGCAAGTAAACGTAATAAAACAGGCAAGTCGGTTACTGACAACCGACGCCCCGATCCAAAGGGAAAGCCACTAATCATCATGAGCATCACCCGTGTCGCCCTCTTTGTGCTGTCCGGCGCATATAGCACTACATAGCTCTACTTCAATCAAATTGAGGTGACCTAACCTAAACTAGCCGAATTTAACATAACGTGACCTAACGAACACTAAGGAATTATTAACCCACCCAAAACAGAAGGCACCTAAGCCCAAAAATTGTAATTTTGTAATTTGGTTTTTAACTTAAAAATAAAAAAACCGAGGCAAGATCCTGTTTCGAATCACCGTCTTGGCATCAAGAAACTGACAGACCCCTACACCGCAACGATTTGCTTTTCTTAATTGCTTGGGAGAATACGTCCAAACATGACAGTACAAGGATACTAGATAGTCAAGCAAACAGGAGAACACACGGAAGTTATACCCGGACATCCTCTATAGACTGTGTAAAATGTAGGTTCCTCCAGGTGGTGAAATATGCTTCTTTAAATTTCACAATGACAGACGCTTGAGGCGGGGGTAGCGTAGACCTACATATTTGAGTTTCGTCGGACGGCACAAAAAGCCATTTCTGCAGCGCTGAGTCACACTGCCGTCAGACGGAACTCAAGACAATGCGTTTTTATTTTACTGGTTAGTACGCACCACAAACAGTTCATTTACGCCACTCCTTTAATCACGCTTGTTCGTTTGAGCAGGCACTCACAATACGCACTCGTATATACTCCAGCGAGAGGTGATATTGTAACGGTGTAATAAAACTATAGGCTCGGCACAATAGCGAGAAGACTAGTTATTTATTGGGCTCACGTGTGCCAGAAACTAGCTACCACCGCTAGAACCAGCGCTCAGTAGATTTCTTCGCTCTCACCCAGCTTCCCAGTTCATCACTTCAGCTTATTTGTTTATACGCCTCGCAGCCTATGCTGCCTGCCGGTAATGATAGTAATGTCATGGAAATATAACATCGCTATCGTGTACTTTCGCTTTTGATAATGATAAAGTCATGGTAACGCAAGAGTGCCAATGAAGACCTAAGATGATGGGCTGTGTTCCGGAAATAATGGTCAGGACGCGAAAAATACTTGCACGAATTCTAAGGACTTTTATCCATAAAATCTCTCTGAGCGCGTTTCGAAAACATTTCATAACATGATAATCTCAATAATAGTTGCGGCAGACGCACTACGTAGATAGCATTCATACCTGGAACAGAGGGTAGTTAGTTCACAACGAAAACAACAACCGTTACGTTTACCGCGGTGATGGTGGAATAATGCGACAGCTAGAAAACATTGCAACACGCGTGAGAATCACGCAAGAGAAATCACTAAGCAGGCAGGCTTCATCCTCGCTGCTTGCGGTTTGGGGTGACACTGCCTTCTTCTGTTCGTTTAGTTGGATTTAAATTGAAATTTATTCAGCAGGAATAAATTATTACGGGGTTAAAAATATGGTTGGGTTTGTTCGTTTTTGTATATTAGGTCACAGCGGCTGGCGGCACCGTCTCCAGCCTATAGAAAGGAGTCGTTAAATGAATCAGCCAATTCATGGCCCTGCAGTTTTACGCCACTCTTTACAGTTTGAGATTCATTAGAGTAATATAGCTTTATTACAGCACGAAGGTGTTTAGTAACAATTTCTATACTTCTGAACTGAATGCTGTGAGTGGTTCAGGGGATTCGGTCACGATAAACGCATTTATTCTTTCCCGTTTTTCATTGAGGTTGAGGCAGTGTATTAATCCGAGCTTTCTGACTTTATTTGCATGTTTGAATGGTCTTGATAAGAAAACGCTCAAACTATGGTCCAGTGAACATTTTCAAAAGTGTGTGATATGCCCAGTTTGTACAGCTCCACGCATACATCGTTGCGATTTCGTCTGCTTAAGCAGCCTCCAATAGCGTGTTGTGTTTGAGGATTAATGGGCCTTAATAAAGATACCTAACCCAGTATTTTAGGTGTACTAATGAATCGGTTTACAACTATATTTATGCGCCAGTGTCGCTAATATTGTGATTTAAAGTGCCAGCTATATCAAGAGAGGCATCGAAATTCGCCATAAACAGGTGTAAAAGTGTCACTGATTGCGGAGTGAGTCACGTGGGGGACATTATACAGTATTAAGAGAAATGAGAGTTTAACAACGATTCGAGGTCCAATTTAGTAGTGCTGTCAGCTGACATATTCATGTTGAAGTCACTATCAAGAAATGTTGGATAAATTCTTTCCCTCACATATCCTAAAAGAGAGTCTAAGAAGGAAAAAGCATGGGAACAATATTTGAAAAAAGGCGGTAACAAACACAAAAAAACTGAAGTACCGCTTCTAAACTCAAGTGGTTCATAGAAAGAAGCGTTACTGCGAAATTCAGATACCAGTTCAGAATCCATTGAGTTTCAAATGAGCATTTCAAACTCAGTTTAAGACTCAAAAGCACTTCAAACGCCCTCGTCTGACTGTGCGGTTTATGTGGTACGGGGTGTGCTCCGGGAATCAGAACACGTCCTCTATAGCTGGCAAACCCCAAACATCATAACATGAAGCCGTACTTGCTTCTCACTAAAGGAATAATTGAGTCAATCTAAAATGAACGCAACTAAACCTTTTTCCGCCGCCAGAATCATAGACTATTTTAAAGCATTTCGTCATGCTTGAAGGAAGCATGACGAAATGCAAGCGAAAACAAATATCAGAAACACTGTTAAATTAATCCATAATCAGCCTGCCAAGGTCAGCCGCGCAACAAATGACCAGTGCGCGATCGTGATCTCCCTTCCTCGCAAGAACCTTGCTGTTGCAATGCAAAAAAGAAATCGGTCGTCGCTGTTTTCTTCCCATTCTTTTGCACGGCGAAGCAGCTCTCGGTTTTTTCGGGTCACGTTTCGAGTAGAAAAGACGGTCCATAAATTATGTCTGAGGTCTTTACGCTTTTCCAGCCACTTATCGCAGGCAGACTGCTGGAAGAAAGTGATAATAAATACAGGCGTTTTGCTTGGTTTCAATGGAAGTGGGTGAATTGCGTCGATGCCATTCACAGCCAGCTGTGGCATGTTAATAGACTTGCCCACGTCATTTAGCTTACACAGCAAGTGCTCGTTTGGCGTATAGACGGGATGCCGAGAACTTTCAGGTTCAGCTTCGTCTTACGAAATTCAAGGTCTGTCACAGTGGCCCTAGTTTGAGAATCTCACCAGACGCGGAGCCAGCCTCTTATTTCCCAATATGCTTGTTTAAGCTACAGCAGTCTTTCTCCTGCGTCGCTTGCTGATTTAATATTGTTACGGGGAAGAGACTATATTTGGAGGCTTGGTAGAGCGGGATGCAAGCACCGGGCAAGGTACGAACAAGGCTGAGCGCGCGAGAGAGACGTGATGATAATGACAGGGTCAAATGATGATGATCGCAGTTAGTCGCGTAGATTGTCCACCTTGTATCATGGGTCCTGCTCGCCAACAACATAACCATGACTTGTAACATGACTCCCCGCTGGAAAAGCGTCGTCCCGACGCTAACTTGTAGTCGATGAAGGCGCACAGTATGGCTTCAGGCGGGACACATGCACAATGCTTGTAGGCGGGGTTCTCTCGGAAGGTGAAGGAAGGACGGGGGTGATCTGATATGTTACGTCCGTAACCGAGCGGAGAACACGGTAAGGACCGCTATAAGCCGCAAGCAGTTTTTGTGAAAGTCCCACGCGACGGGATGGTGTCCAGAGAAGGACCAATGATCCCGGAGGGAAGTGCACTGGTCGGTGGCGCTGGTCATATCGGTTCTTCTGAGAGGCTTGTGATGCGTGAAGACGGTCGCGGGCGATCTGCCTTGCAAAAGTAGCTCGGGTGATCGCATCCTGAGCGTATTCGGTGGACAAGGGGGCAGAAGGGGGCAGTAAGGTGTCCAGGGGCAAAGCAGGCTCACGGCCGTAAAGAAGGTAGAAAGGGGAAAATCCCATGGTGTCGTGACGCGAAGAATTGTAGGCGAATGTGATGTAGGGAAGGGTGATGTCCCAATCGCGATGGTCCGCTGAGACATAGGCAGACAGCATGTCCGTAAGGGTCCGGTTGAGTCGTTCGGTGAGTCCGTTTGTTTGCGGATGATATGCTGTGGAAAATTTGTGCTGAGTAGAGCATGAGCGCAGAAGGTCGTCAACAACTTTGGATAAAAAGTATGAGCCACGATGGTGAGCAATTGTCGAGGAGCTCCGTGGTGCAGAATGACGTCGGCAAGGAGAAAATCGGCAACATCGGTCGCGCAACACGTAGGCAGGACACGGGTGATGGCAAAACGTGTTGCATAGTCCGTCGCGACGGCCACCCACTTGTTTCCGTACTTTGATAGAGGAAAAGGGCCCAGTAAGTCCAAACCTACACGGAAAAATGGCTCAAGGGGAATTTCGATCGGTTGAAGCTGGCCGGTGGGGAGCGTGGTCGGTGTTTTTCGCCGTTGGCAGAGGTCGCAGGCGGTGACGTATCGTCGCACGGATTTGTACAGGCCGGGCCAAAAGAAGCGACGTCGCACACGGTCGTACGTGCGGGTTATCCCGAGATGGCCAGCCGTGGGGACATCGTGAAGCTGGTGCAAGATGACCGCACGCAAGTGCTGATGTATAACAGGGAGCAATTCGGGACCATCGCCGCGGAAGTTGCGATGATAGAGGGTGCCATCACGAATTGCATAGGCACGTACAGAAGGGTCAGGTGCTGCGCATTCGAGACCGTCAAAGATTAGGCGTAATGATGCATCACGGCGCTGTTCTTCAGCAATGTTCAGGAGGTCGGAGATGGCAAAAAGGGAGACATCAGAACTTGCTCCGCTGAGGTCTGGACGGTCCACAGGATTCCGTGACAGGCTGTCGGCATCCTGGTGTAGGCGACCAGATTTGTAGAGCACAGAGAAAGTATACTCTTGAAGGCGGAGAGCCCATCGACCAAGCCTGCCCGTGGGGTCTTTCAAAGACGAAAGCCAGCAGAGAGCGTGGTGGTCTGTAATAACATTAAATGGCCTGCCGTAAAGGTATGGGCGGAATTTGGCGACGGCCCAGACAAGCGCAAGACACTCCCGTTCGGTGATGGAGTAATTGCGTTCGGCTGGAGACAGGAGGCGGCTGGCGTAGGCGATGACGTGGTTCTGGCCGGCCTGTTGTTGTGCCAAAACCGCCCCTATACCATGGCCGCTTGCGTCGGTGCGGACTTCGGTTGGTGCCGATGGATCGAAGTGGCCCAGAACGGGTGACGACCGTTAGGAGAGCGATAAGCGTAGTAAAGGCTTCATCCTGTTTGGGGCCCCATGCGTAGGTGACATTCTTTTTAAGGTCTGTGAGAGGACGGGCAATGTCGGCGAAATTCGCAATGAAGCGACGAAAGTAGGAACAGAGGCCTACGAAGCTCCGGACATCTTTTGACGACTGTGGTTTTGGGAAGTTCTGCACAGCGTGAACTTTATCGGGGTCGGGTTGAACGCCGTTGGCGTCGACAAGGTGTCCAAGAAGCTTAATTTGGCGGCGACCAAAGTGACATTTTTTTTAGTTTAGCTGAAGGCCTGCACGTCGGAACACTTCCAAGATAGCCGAAAGCCTCTTGAGGTGAGTGTCGAATGTAGGGGAAAAAACAACCACGTCATCGAGGTAGCATAGGCACGTCGACCACTTGAACCCATGGAGTAGCGAGTCCATCATCCTCTCAAAGGTAGCAGGGGCGTTGCATAGGCCAAACGGCATTACGTTAAACTGGTAGAGGCCGTCGGGTGTAGCAAATGCCGTTTTTTCGCGGTCGGATTCGTCCACAGAAATTTGCCAATATCCAGACCTGAGGTCTATAGATGAAAAATATTTGGCGCCATGCAGGCAGTCCAGTGCGTCATCAATGCGCGGCAAGGGATAAACGTCTTTCTTGGTGATCTGGTTAAGGCGTCGGTAGTCTACGCAGAACCGCCAGCTGCCATCTTTCTTTTTGACTAAGACGACAGGTGAAGCCCAGTGGCTCGACGAAGCTTCGATGATGTCCTTACGGAGCATGCTTTCGACTTCCTGCTGAATGACCAGTCGTTCAGCATGGGACACACGGTATGGACGGCTGTGGGCAGGGCTGGCATCACCGGTGTTGATACGATGTTGAACAGCAGTAGTCTGACCCAAAGGACGATTATCGAAGTCGAAAATGTCTCGGTAGGTGCTCAAAAGATGGCGTAGAGCGGCAGCTTGGTCTTCGGGAAGGTCGGAGGCGATCATGTTGGCGAAATCCTCGACAGAAGGAATTGAAGTGGTTGTGGTATCGAAATTTTGGGGTGGGTCCACGCACAAAGCTAACACTTGGTGGTCACCTATCGGCCGCAGTGTAGCCAGAGATATACCCTTCGGTAAAAGTTGAAGGGATGATCCAAAGTTGAGGACCGGTAGGTGAACGCTGCTGTCCACAACTCTCACAACAGTGTGTGGCACGGCCACTTCACGCGATAGCAACACTTCCAGAACAGGCGAAAGCACGTAGTCACCGTTAGGAACCGGAGGGCTTGACAACAAGGTAATGGAGGTTACTGCTTGTGGCCGTAAGCGAACATCACGCTTGGAGACAATGCGGCATAAAGGTTCTTCGGCGTTGACAACATCTGAAGGCATCTGGACGGGTTCTTCAGGGGACGAATTGGGAGAAGGCAAGTGAAGGCGGAGGACACCGGTGGAGCAATCGATAAGAGCTGAATGCTCCGACAGGAAGTCATGGCCTAGTATAATGTCATGAGGGCATCGCTCCAATACGACAAATAGAACGACAGTGTCGTAGCCCCCAATGCGAATTCGGGCAGCACACATTCAGGCGACGGCAGACGTCCCTCCATCGGTGACCTGTACGACACTGGGCACCGCCGGAGTGAGAACTTTGCGCAGGCGGCGGCGGAGGTCTGAGCTCATAACTGAAATATGGGCGCCGGTGTCAATGAGAGCACTTATTGGAATACCATCGACAGTAACGTCTAGTAAATTTCGTCTGGTGGGAAAGGTTAGCAGAGGATTTGGTGGCCGGATCATAGATGCAGCGTCACCTCCGGGAGCTGCACTGCCTAGTTTTCCGGAGAGGAGCGGTCATACGGGGTCGGTGACAGGAAGCGGCGGGGCTGCGGCGAACGGGACTGGCGGCGGTGCGGTGACGGCGAGCGATTGTTGCGGCATGGTCGGGCGTCGTCGTCTCGGGAAGGCGTCTGAGGGCGGGGAGAGAAGCGAGCAGGGCCTTCTTCCGGATTGTTATAGGCCGGAAATCGGGGTCGGGGAGGCATAAATCGACGACTCTGGCGGCAGTATCGCGCCACGTGACCAACACGATGACAGTGGAAGCATATGGGTCGGCCGTCAGGCGTTCTCCAATAGGCAGGGTTTCTGATCGGGTAGTTGAAACTACGAGTATAGGGCGCTCGCCCATCACTGGTAGGTGGAAAGCGGCTAGATGGGAAGTCAGCGCGGCTAATGGCGCAGACGGATTGAACGCCTAGCTTAGCACGTTCTTCGCGCACGACAGCTTGAATTAACGGGACGGGAGGGCTGCTGTCTTCAGCAACGTATTGGGGAAGAGCGGCGGGGGCCATGGCCTCGAGCTCTCTACGTACTATTCTTGTCAAACCGTCAGGTGGAGCCGTGGCCGTGGTCACGCCAGATGAGATTGGAGGTGAACGGGTCTGTGGTGGAATGTCTTCGCAAGATGATGTGGCGGCAGTGTTTGGGAGCCGGGTGAACTGCGACGTAATTCGGCGGCTCTTCGCCTGCTCGAACCGGTGGCACTCGGTGATGATAGCCTCGACCGTGGCACAGTCTTTACAGATGAGCAGGTGGAAAGCGTCATCGGCTATCCCTTTGAGTACATGTCCCACCTTGTCGGATTCAGTCATCTCGGCGTTAGCTTTTTTACAAAGGGACAGGACGTCATGGATGTAGGCCACGTATGATTCAGTGGAGGTCTGTGCGCATGTGGCTAGCGCGTTCTTGGCTGCAAGTTGGTGACCAGCTGGGTTGCCGAACAATTTGCGCAGCCTTTCCTTGCAGATGTCCCAGCTTGTTACCTCCGCCTCATAAGTTCGGAACCAGGTCCTGGCCGGTCCGTCCAGACCGTAATCGACGTTGGCCAGCATGATGGTTGGGTCTCACCGATTATAGGCGCTGACCCCCTCGAACGAGTCGATCTAGTCCTCAACGTCCAAGTCGTCGGCTCCGGTGAACTTACGAGTTTCACGGGGTTGTTGAGAGACCACGATAAGTGGGGTGGTCGAGCCGTCGGCCCCATTGTTGGCCATGATCGTTGGTGGTGGAGCAAGGTGACGTCCGCTGCGAAGCTCCGTTGTGCGTAAAGCGTTACCCCGCACCTCCCACCAAAATGTTACGGGGAAGAGACTATATTTGGAGGCTTGGTAGAGCGGGGTGCAAGCACCGGGCAAGATGAACAAGGCTGAGCGCGAGAAAGAGACGTGATGATAATGACAGGGTCAAATGATGATGATCGCAGTTAGTCGCGTAGATTGTCCACCTTGTATCATGGGTCCTGCTCGCCAACAACATAACCACGACTTGTAACAGTATTTCGCCATATTTATGCGAATACATCTGAACAGAATTCTTAATTGCCCCTACATGAACAGCCAGCCGCTAAAGCATGAAACCTCCTTGCTATGTGTACCAGACAGGCAGTCGGCTCGGAGTCTATGTCCGTTTTGTCCCTGCCTTTGGGTTTAGATGAATGACAGGCTACGTATCGCCATGCTTTCTGGGCACTCTCACCTCTGGTCTTGGACCTTGACTCCGACCATCCAGAAAAAGTACCGATTAGGTAACAGCATTCATATTCGATGTCCTTCAGTGACCATTCCGTCATTTGCTGGGTCTCATGGCTGGACTGGCATGCGTTAGCCATGTCACGTGATTAAGAAGCATACGATATCCCCCAGTTAAACAAACAACATGTACAACACAAAAAGAAAAAACTGAACAGCGCGTCACCGGCGGCTAGAGTAATGGAATAATTAAGGGAATAATATTTTTATTTACTCACATAGGTAGGCAATAGAAAGAATCGGGCCATCTCCACTAACGTGAGACATGGTGAGGTGCGAAGCATGCAGTATATAAGTGCGTTTCTGGGCGCCTTGGTGTTTTTATGCATTAGGGTGAAACCGTTGGGGGTAGAGGTATACAAGTTTGCTGTAAAACTCCCGTGTCTCTAAACCCGAAGTGTTTTAGCGCAAGGCGTTGGAAAACGAGTGTTCCGGTGCTTTAGTACCGTGACTACATGAAACAGCGACGACGACGGGAGACGCCGAAAGCTCAAGCCCCTTAGGGGCTTCGCCTCTAAATAAGAAGTTAAAGCAACCTTCCTTTCAGTCCGCCACCGCTGTTTCCAATTTAAATTTCGACCCCGGAAATGAGACGAACGAGACTTTCACAAGGTCCATAGCGCCAATCGTGGGGCCGTTCCTCAGCCATGGCAGCAACTTTGCAGCTCGTGTGGGTAGGCAACAGAAAAAGAGCAGCTAAGAGAGCACTCTGTTAGCGCCGCCGCTCCCCGTGTAATAGAGCCCGTGTAATTAAGCGTGTGTTACGGACCTAACTGACTCTGTTTCATTCCTTGAGACCGCGGGCTCGCTCTCACTCACTCACTCACTCACTCACTCACTCACTCACTCACTCACTCACTCACTCACTCACTCACTCACTCACTCACTCACTCACTCACTCACTCACTCACTCACTCACTCACTCACTCACTCACTCACTCACTCACTCACTCACTCACTCACTCACTCTTTTACTTTGCAACGTCGGGCCATAACGAATGCATAACATTATCGTAACGCCGGATGCCTTGAAGGAACCACTTTTCTTCGAGCGTCCAAATCGCGTTCTGAGTCGGAAAACTTCATCTCTCGTACTGTCGTGGCACTCAGGCTAACTGTTTCCCCGCCGCTGGTCTGACTCCGCTCAGCATCCAGCCGCCTAAACGCCCATCGAATCGCTGATTCTCGCGAAGCTTTTCTAGGTACCCTAAGGGGACGCGTCTGTTTCTGGCAGCAACGAAGCTGGGTGCAAGCGGAATAAGCCCGTAAATTTCGCGTCGCCGAATCACCGCAGTTCTGCCGGAAGCGAGAGCGCCAAAATTTCTCGCCACTTCTGCGTCCTTTTCGCGTGCCGTCAGCTGCCTCGACACAAACGTCCGGAAGGAACCCTTTAAATGTTACCACTTTTTTGCGGGAGCCACTGCCGCTAGGCGACTAATCGTGCGGAAATTTCCTGAAACGAAGTTTATGCATCCGGAAACGTGGGAGTCTTTTCACATTTTCTCTCCATAAAACTCGAACTAAAAATAAATCAGGGTAACTTTTTGACAGCCAGCCGAAAATGATACCAAGGTTCCATTAAAGCGTGTGAGCAGATGCGATGTGGTTTTCCAGATTCGGTTCGACGAGCGTTAAAATAAAAATTCAAGTGTAACGTTGTTTGCTCACTGCGGTCGAAATACGAAACATTTACGCGCTTGGGGCGATTCAATTCACGACGCGTGCACACACCAGCCATGCACATCGTAAACAAATTATTGCCGTATACGCAATTTATAAGTCTTGCGGAGCAGCACTCGTTTCCAAAGTTGGAAAGTTGGCCGTTGGCGCTTTTTGTCTCGCCTCGAATTGGTTGACCTGGTACCAACACCCGCTTTATTACTGAACTGTTAACTACCGTTGTCGGCACTAATACGCTACAGTTGCGGGCAGAACTAAATTCGCCGTAATACGCGCGATACAGAAGGCTGTCATTAGGCTTTGACAGTTTTTTTTTTATATTGTCGATGTTTTAGGGAAATACGTTTTGTCATAGAGATTCCAATTACTACTACCAGGCCAAGCTAACGTACTTTTGAATTCATTAAAATATTTCTTTCTCGCTCCGTATGCTGTCCAGTCTTGGACTGACTCTTTGGCACAAGGTATCTACATTCTTTTTAGCACCACAGCCATTTGAGGTGGAGCGTAGTCTGTTGGAGTTGGCCAAAAAATGGCCGCGTATCTGTTTCTTTAGTTGCAAATGCCGAAGAAAGACGACAGTCGATTTTCGCCCCTGCCATATAAATGCCCCTGTTCTCTTTCCCGCTCTCCTCTCATGGCGTTCTTCTCCCGTCTCATTCCTCGCAAGATAACACGCTAGAGGTTTGCTCAAGTCAATTTACATTTACCGCGTTCTACTGCCCCAGGCCGGGTGCCGCGCTGCCAGCACTGCAATGCGGCACAAACATACGTGATTCGAGACACCCTACTACAATGTTTATGCAACCTCGTTGCCCTGCTCCGCGTGCATTCCCAGCGGAAAATGGAACCTATCTAGTTGAACCTTTTGTTACAGTTGCCGTTTGATTTCTTAAAATTCCACCACGAGCTATACTGGTGCGGCCAACAGCAGGTGACCATTTTCTACAGTTGATGTAGTATTTCATTTGATATCGCAAAAAAAAACGAATCCAGTAAATTTTCAATAAAATAACACTGCGAGTATCACTTATGAATTGATTTTCTGTCTCACATTGGCGCAATTTTTTGTTCTTGTTCTACAACATTGACAAGTATGAAGATTGCCATCGGACTGAGGCGTTTAGGTTTGGCTATTGGTATCAGATTCAGTTTCACTTTGGCCACGGCTAGGTCAGCTCAGGTAACCGATAATTGCAATCGGTTACCCCTCAGGTAACCGTATGTAGCAAGGAAGACCCGAGTAAATGAAACGTCTTGTGTAAAGGGAGCTGGTGCTTGGGGTGAAGGAGTAGTTCCCCCCCCTCCCGGGACACAGGCTGTCCTCTCAGTGCACAATTTATGTACCAAGAAGTGTATGTCATTTGCATTCGTGTTCATGCAATGTTAGTTTTTCACTCATTTCGTATCTGCTTTGTTAATAGCAAGGAGAGATGTCGTCCTGCAATGTAACGGACGGACCGAGTATGTAAACGTGGAAAAGTGTAACCACGAGTGTTTTGTACTTCCTTTTGTTACAAGAGAAAATAAAAATTCCTTTCCTAACCGATAATTGCGCCACTAGCGCCAATTTGTCCCCTGGTGCTTGGTAGGCCAAACAGTCCAACTAAAAAACAACAAAAAAATCACTGATGCTGCTATGGCAACGCTTTCGTTGATGCGCGAGGAGGAAACTCCGTGCCGCCTATCGTCTGCTATGGTCTGAACGACCGCGCCTGTCTTAGTGTGCCGCAAGCGTGAACAAACACCGCTTGCATTTCGCTTTTCAGATAGGGTTGCTGCTGCACATCTTGTTTTCGACAGCTTTCAGTTGCTAATTAACTTGGACTATCAGCACGTGCAGAAAACATTTGTTTGGATATATTTCTTAGTTGAATACGCGTTAGGCAGCACGCCCTGAAGCTTGGCAGTTTTGTTTGGGGCACAAAAAGTAGTAGGCGGGAAATGGGGTTTTATTAGCAACTGATTTTATTAGCAACGTATGGCAAGCGAAGTTCAATAAATGCCACAAAAGCACATAGCTGTGTATCTCGTATAGTAAGTACAAATGTCCGCATTCTGTGTCGGTTACACAAACATAACGTGTGCCCGGACGTGTACGCCAGTGACGTGTGTAGTGTGTGTGGGCAACATCGCGCAACTCTGGCCCACATCCTGTGGGACTGTGCAGTGCACCCCGTGGAAGCTGCCGACCTCTACGGCCGGCTGCCGGACACCATAACGAGTGCCGTATATTCGACGGACCTGGCCGCACAAACTCTAGCCGTCCAGCAGCTAGAGGCTGCTCTCACCAGGCAGAAGCGGAGCGAGTCGCAGACGGGGGGGAAAGGGACGAACTCCCGAGTACCTTTCGCGCACCGCTCACGCCGACGCCGGCGGGGCCTAGTCCCGAAGACGTCGTGAACGTGGGTGGGATGTGGAGGCTCTGCGCATCCCGACCACCCACTCCCTGCTGGCCATAAATAAAGTCTTTCTCTCTCTCTCTCTCAGAAATCTTCGAACAATTCGTCGAATATACAAAATTGCTGCAGAGGTCACCGCGTTCATTTTCTGTACACAATACAGTTCTAGAGAAACGATGTTTCATAAAAACACGCGTTTGTGAATAATAAAATGATTATTACGTGAGATGACCAGCTCATTTCGCCACCATTAACAACCGTCAATATTCTTATTCTCGCAATCTCGCTAGCCCAAAAAACCCTTTATAGCTAGCAAATGTTCTGCGCAATTTCGCCATACATCACACTTGGTAAATGAAACAAATACCACCATGGATATCAAGAAACACGAAAAGAGAAACAAATATTGAGAGTGGAAACAAGCTACAAAAAATGTGTCGTAGCACAGGTTGAAAAGCGAAGCGCCGCTCGGCCGTCGTGCAGGTAACTCGAACTTCTCGTAACACGGAAGGCGAGCGGTCAGCTGCCACGTAAATAATTTTTGGGGCTTCTTTCGTGCTAATAAGCATTTAAAGAAACTGATCGTCGGAACGCTCTAAAGCCAAACCAGTTCGTCGAAGAGGCATTAGGCACATTAGGCGAACATAATTTCCAAGCTTTTCTCTGGTGGAAAGAAAATGAAGAGCAACCACTCACCAAACCGATACTGAAGCGAAATTTCCGTCTGCGTGTCCGCTGGCATCAATCGGCTCATGAGAAACTGCCGACAAGTAGCTTCACATGCTTACAACATTACAGACAAATGCGTTGTACCAAAGAAAAATAAATTCACTGTAGAGCAACAGCAGAAGATGATTCGGTCCGCCCAGCAGCTTTTTTGATAAGGATAGCGCTTGCTTCTTCATAACTTTCACTGAATCAAAAGTGTGCTGACCTGCATGCCGTCCACTGGGAAGCGGAAAATTTCCGCTGTGTCATTCCTTCCCGAGTTGTCGCACCGCACAGCATCGAAGCACGCGTTGGGTCCTTTTCTCAGTTTCTCTGACATTTTGAGCCCTTTAGCACTCGAAGACACCAAAATGTTCACCTTCAAGGCATACTACAAAACTTCTACACGTGCACACAGTGAAAGCCAACGTTAGTAACGTTGGTGAAAGCGGCAGGAGCAGACGGACAGGATGGCAGCAGAAAAGATAAGAGCGAAAGCGCCGCCCGTCGGCGCAACGAATGAAGCGACTAAATAAATAAATAGGGTGCCAAAAAAGGAAACAGCCAAGAACACATTTTATTTCTACACACAATGGTATCGCTTTACTTTATTGCTGGGTATGTTGAAAAGATAAAGCCACATA
This sequence comes from Haemaphysalis longicornis, assembly GCF_048455015.1. Lineage (NCBI taxonomy): Eukaryota > Metazoa > Arthropoda > Arachnida > Ixodida > Ixodidae > Haemaphysalis > Haemaphysalis longicornis. Next base: position 148,488,515 of record NW_027526204.1, on the reverse strand, counting down.
TGCAAAGTTGCTGAATTTTCGCTAGGCTACCAGCGTCATGGCGGCACTTAATTTTGCGATACCGCCGAAGTTTCCGGCCCCTGATTTTGCCGTGTGGCTGAATCGAGTCACAGATAGACAGACATAATAATAGACCAGACATAATAATTTTTGCCTTTAAGTAGCCAAAGAAAGACTATCGCCCTAAAAAAATTTGACGCAGTTTGTAGTAGTGGTCCAAGGCTGTAGAAGCAGCAGAGCTGGCGGCCCCTCTCCTTCGTCAGAGACCATGTTGGTGCACTTCACATAAATTTTCTAACTTCCGAGTAAACATTTTTCGTGATCGGCCGGCCCAGATCGTTTTTTTTCGTAGAATTTCACATCTCTCCCAAAATTTGCCGCATTACCACGCCTTAGAAACCGTAGTAACCGGATTCACGAAGTCGGCGTATATACTGCAAACTCAGATTCTGTTTTTCCCACTTCGGGCGCGGATGCCCGTGAACTGGTGAGGACAACATCACGTGAGAGTTTACGCCTCGAACGCTGGTCACAGTGTGCTCGAAGGTCGGGCTGGCTGACGCCGGGCGCTTTTCACGAGGCGCAGGATCACGTGCGCTCAGTATCTTTCTTGGTATTTTTTCGAACTCCTCACGTGGCTCAAGCCCAGGCGCAAGCTTGGATGACGTCGTGTGCCCCTCACAGGGCGTACGCTCACGTGCGCTCGGCTGGGCTGAGTTTTCTGGTAATGCTTGACGGCGTAACTAAATGCTTAAAGAGCGATGCTGCTAAAACTTCCAACTTCGCGCAGTGGATTTAGCAAAAGCTCTGACTTGCGCGTGGGCTTGCGGCGCGTGAGGAGCTCCTGCATTCGTCGTCGTTATCGTGTTCAGATAACGACCGGTGCGCCACGGGTACACCCCGGAGAAGACGATGACGACGAATCTGTCAAGCCATTGCTTCACTATATGTCATCCGATTCGATGTCGGTTTTATCGGAATTAACTTCCTCTTCCGACTCCCCATTGAACCGCACACTATTGTTGTTTGTTCCAAGGCGACCCCTTCCATTACACCAAATCCTCACCCGAAGTTCGGGCAGTGGGCGGGCCGGCTGGCCAGATCCGACCTCTGAGTCCAGCGCAGGCTGGTGGAGAGGGCTAGGGCAGCCAACGCGGACCAGGGCTTCCCCGACTAGAGGAGGACCCCCTGTGGGCGGGCCACCAACCATGAGCGCCTGAAGCTCGTCTAAATAAAGTTTATTCACTCACTCACTGACTCACGCCAAGGCACGTGAAGGAGGTACGTTTGGTTTGGTTCCCTGGCCATACGGCCATCAGGGGCAACGAGCTAGAGGAGCATTTAGCTAATCTCGCTGTCACAGCTACTATTCAATTCGGAATTTTTAATGTGGCTCTATTTGGATCTTCATGATTAAAGACGTTGAAGACGATATTGGTATTTAGACGCTACTCGTTCCGACGCATTCGTATCTATTGAAGAGTATCAGCATTTAAAAGTCGGTTGGAATGTTCATTTTTGTGTTTCTCGGCCTTCACCTTTCACCTTTCAAAGTTACCTTCACCGAGCTGCGCTGCAGAATTTCAAGGATAAATTTTTATCCGTATGGAACAGGGCTTTCACCTACGGTATGTGTGTTGTTTCAGGTCGCGGAAACAATCGAACAATTTTTTGTCGCCTTTCGCCGCTTCTCGGCAGCTAGACAACTGCTTTTGAGGGACCCTGTTGAGCATTTGGGGTTGACTCTATCGGTTCCACTTAAATTATCTATCGGGCCAACAAATTTTGGGTATGCAAAAAGGGAAATATATAATTGCATTCTATCTTTTGCTCCTGGTTCAGGTCGCTTAAATTGCTGAAGGGTACTAATTATTCGGTAATTCGGGTTTTAGTCATAAAGAACTTTTTTTACGGTCTCTGTCTTTCCTGAGATAACTTTCTATTTTGAGGGCCACACGATTTGCAGGAAGGTATTCAGCCCTGGCCAACCGCCCTTATGGGTACATGCCAAATAAATTGAGGGCCTCATCATCATCATCATCATCACCATCATAAGGATACACGTGGAGAAGGCCACCGGGACAAATGAAGAAGAGGGGGTCCACCAGGGGGAGGACGCGCTGCATGAGAATGTGCCCTGCGAGGCTGTGTCACCAGAAGACGACTACGAAACGGATGATGACGATTGCTACTGGATATGCCGCACAAACTTTAGGGGTCTTTGCGTTACAGTGCTGTCCAAAACGGCTTTGCACTGCTTGGGTCTGACTGCCCCCTATCCCCGGGGATGTGCTATCAATGTGGGGACAAGGTAGTTCGAACCCCAGTTCCACTGTTTTTCCTGTCTTGCACTATAATAGTGCAAGCTGCGCCATTTTTTTTCGAAGGGGATGAACGCAAGTGTCCCATTGTGTGGAAGATCGTCGTCGTATTTGCTGACCCGTAAAGAAATTCGCGGACCCGGAACCCCGATCCTCACAGTAGGAGCACCGTGAGATACTCTGCTACCTCTGCATGTAGCCTTGTGCGGAAGAAGAGTTAAACCAAACCAGTGCTTGCCGCGGTAGAGAGGAACGTGACGGAATATGAGTAAAACAGGTGCACTCTATCCACGCGGAACTTTGATTCCGCGGAGCTTGTGGTGATTGGCACATGCCTTCTATTCGAAGTAACTCCTGCCAAACGACGAAGAAACGAAGAATGAAAAACGCGTAGAATTAAAAACTAAATTATTCAAAAGCCGGTCCCGATTTCTTTCGGTATTGGGAAAAGTAACTCTTCGAAAAGTCTACAATACTGCAAAAAAACTTGTTGCATGTGGTTTGTGCCGATGTTACAAGCGGCTCAATTCACGTGTTCGAGACGCCTTTCGGTGCGGTAAAATTCGCTACCTCCAGGGTTTTCTGGCTTCGCGCTTTGATAAAAAAAAGTGCCTGTCGGCATTCTGCGGCCGCACCAGACACTTTTCAACTGTTGACATTCTTTCAAAAAGAAATCCACATTTTAGACTTTTTTGCTGCTGTTGCTAGTGGCGCTCTTCTTGTTTTAGCTGCACAGAAGTGCGGCGCTTCGAGGTTGTCTCCTACGACCGTGGCCGACTGAAATGAGTGACGGTGTCTTACGTGAACTAGTTTATCCAGTGAACACCATGTTCACGCGCGTCATCGCCTGCGTTGCATCGGCGAGTGAAACCCTACAATCAATCAATCAAATCACTGGCGCTCAGGTAAAAGTGGAATCTCCGTTTAGCCTGCACAGTGAGCTAAAGCAAAAGCCGCACTGGCGGATCATGGTTACGGCGCTTAGAAGGACATCTCAATGTTACGCCGTACCATAAACCGCACCCTGTGTAATACCGGCCGGAGCTCATTACCGACACAACGGTGCTAGAGGGCCTACTGCCACAGTCACGCAGACGTCAGGTTGCACGGCATTTCTAAGAATGCTTTGCGTAATTAGTGGGCATAAACGTTTCGCTTGGTTGCACGAGCTGCAAGAGTTTTGTCTCTACCGCAATACGTTAATGCTTGTCTATGTTCTCCTTCATGTCCGGAATGGAGTAAGGGCCTTAAAAATGTTAATTTATGAAGCCGACGTCATGGCGATTTGCATAAAGGCTACGACATTTAAAAATGCAGTAGGGGTGGGTGGGGGGGCGGTGCTACTTATTCTTTCGCGTATTCTTTTGATAAATTCACTGAAGACATTGTTCATACGCAACTTCACTACTATTTCTGAAGATGCTTAATAAACGCTTCCTTTTATTCACCGTTTTAATTATTCACGCTTCTCCCCTGGCAAAAAACTTTGTACGTGTATATAAAAAATGGAAACGCGAAGATGCCTTTAGGGGATGCTAAGGGGTCCTTTATTTGGCTAATATTCAACTCTTTGTAGGAGAAACAAATTTATTAGTTCAAACAGACCATGGTGCACAAGCATTTGCGTTACCGGTATGTTTGGTTTGAAAGGGGTCTGTATTTACCTGAACGTCATCGCAGCCTAATCAAACGTTTAGTTGATATTTTGGATTGCCCGATTCGTCTGTGGTAGTCGAAATCCTGTGATGTGCATGCACCAAGCTTTTCCCACATTTCTTTTTTCTTTTAATTCCATTAAATTGATTTCACAACCATGTTGCAGGAATACCAAGGAAAAAAAAATTTGTTGAAACAGCTTGAAGAGACCTGACCACCTTTCCCACAGAGCAGAAAATCAAGCATGACGAGAGGAACTACGAAGCGAGTGTGGTACAGTTAGAAAACAAGTATAAAACTATTTGACTAGTATAAAAGAAGTATGGTAGAAAACAAGTGTAGTGCAGGTGGCAATACAAAGCAGAGCCATCAGAGATGGCTGGTGCCGCCTCCACGGCAACCCATTTTCGGAGCTGCATGCGGTATATGTAAGGCTCTACGAGTTCGCGAATTTAAAAGAAAACACACGTTGCTGTTGTTGGAATTTTCCAAATTTCATTTCTCAAATTTGAGTCGTGACAAGGTACGCAGTAATTAATTTTCTTGGCGGCTTCCAGTTATGCTAACTACGTACAGTCCAGTAAAAGATAAGTACATAACCAATGTTCGCATTCATGGGCTAGAAAAGTACAGAAAACACGGCTTATACGAGCCACCGTGTAAAATGAAAGTGATCTGATGTGAAGGAGTGCACGCTTCGTTGCAGTGCCTGTCGGTAACTCTAAAGCATACATTCCTCGGTGTGTTTGCTATTCCTTGCGTTCTCGGTTCATCTGGTAGCTCCGAACTTTCTTACTGGCGTTCAGTTTATAATTAAGCAAATATTGACACAAACTAGCCCCTAAACATTTCGCCAGAACAGCATTTTTTGTCATGCCTGCTTGCTTGCTGTCTTCTATATACCCATGTCATTCTCGTAGCTAGCTACCAGGCAATGGCACCCGACAGTCTAGGAGAACTTGTTAGCGATAGAATAAACACGTCGGTGTACGCTTAACAAGGTTAGCCTCAGGACCCTTCAGCTTGGCTCGATGATCTTGCAGGCGGTCATCGAAAGTTTCTTTTGGTTTTTCCTGTGAAAGAATCCCTTGTTTCACAAGGCACTAAAAGTTATATGTTAAGAACATCAGTTTCCGAAAAGGACAAAATGGCAGATAGCGCACATGCGAGACCCTGTAGGTAACAGAGTAGGCAAATCTAGAGGAGGAACCCTTCCTGGGGAGCCTCCAAATTTGAAGCAATGTAATAAACTAGTGGTTTTCTGTGACTATTGTATGAAGTCTCCAAAACGTGCATCCTTCAAGAGCAACCAACTGGGCAGATGACGGAAGGACAACGAATACATGAAAAACAGATCCTGGCAAATAGCTACATATCCCGGCCGGATAACGGAAGGGATGACGTGACTAAGCACCATGAAGCGATTTGTAATAGAAGCAAAAGAGAAGCAACAACTTAGGCAAAGTAACCGCGAGCCTTCTTCCCATAGTACAAAAGCTACGCGAGGCCCACGTTTCAATGAAGAGCTATTCCACTGAATGCGAAAGTCTATTGGCCATAAAGAAAACGCGTTGTAGAAAGCTCATAGCAAAGTCTCTATAATTAGCTTCTCCTGTAGGGCTCTCCTTCGCTGCCTTGGTTCATTAGTTTTTGTGGCCAGGTAGAATAAGAACCATGGTGCGAGGTATACTGTCATGATTCAAGGACACTGACGTTGTAAAGTTTGAGCAGGCCTTGCTTTCTTAGAGGGGAGAACACACGTTACTTTGTAATGCAAGTCCGTTCCGTGGCGTTTTAATGAGTCCTCGGAGGTAGAGGGTGTTACGCGGTCCTCCCATGGTGGTGGTCCTGCCGGAGGAGCACAGAGTGTTTCAATGTGGGCAGCCAACAGGGACATTCCCAGGGCGGCCCTTAAATTCTCTTGTGGAGCGGCCAGCTTCACCGCGAAAAGGGAATATCAGGAGGGGAAACACGTATTTCAAGCCGTTAAAACTATATTTATTGGTGCTGAAAAGAAAGGTTGAAGTATTGCAAACGAAAGAACTTCTGCATGTGCCTGGCTAAGCACCAAGGTAACTATCGCTAGCAATCACAGATACATGCTAGATGGGCCGCAGCAATGACCCCGAATTGAGGTTTTTATATCCCATACAGCTTCTTCTATCGCCGTATTTTCAAGAATATCTTAAGCCAAAAAAGTGGGGTTTTTGGTAGAAAGGTCGACGGTGCAAATATCATCGCAGTCTAATATTGAGTGTAGAATAAAGTGCGTCGAAAGAAGCAACAAAAGCGGCGAATTCTGAAAAAGGAAATACCCCGGAGTTTTTCCGTGTTTCCCTCTAGGTTAAGCTACTTGGCCAGCGTCATATCTTTCAAGCCATAATGGCCGGAAAAGATGAAGAAGACGAAAGGAATATTTTCTGCCGTGAACATTCAATGTCGTTGCTTTTACTGCTCGTTTCTTTTGCGGACCCTCGAGTTCGTTCCAATTTGGGGACAGTATGGTAGACATCTTATAGAGCATTTCAACGAAGCGACGAAAACAGAAGATAATGGGAATGGTGCAGCGGCCACCACCGCACACAAAAACATTGTAGCTTACATGTTAACAAACGCAAGCCGCTCTTACGTGAAAGGCAAATGAATCATTAGGTTAAATATTCAGCAGTAAAGAAGTAAGCACAAGCAGGCACATTAAGAATAACATACACAAAACATTCAAATAAAATACCAGGTCGTGTGTTGTCAGACATTAGAGCGCATGAAGGTAGCGTTGGCATCTTTTTTTATTTAGAGTGACCGATATACTGTATAGTTGTTGACTTCAATTGGGTCTTCAAAAAAACCTTCTTGCCACCTTTTATAGTATAGAAAAAATCCCGGACCATCTTCACTAACGTGAAACCTGGGGAGGGGCGAAGCATGCAGTGTATGAGTGTATTCTTGGAGCCTTGGGGCTTTTGCGAATGGGGTAAAACCGTCGAAGTGTAGAGGTATAATGTTTTGCTGCAAAAGTATCGTGTCTTTGAAGCACAACGCTTTCAAGCGACAGGCGTAAACGAGTGTCCTGGCGCTTTTTTTAGCACGCATTACGTTCCGTCCCGCGGCGTAAAATGACTGTCCGGTGTTATAGTACCGTGGATACATGAGAGGACGGTTACGACGACGACATGAGAAGCCGACAGTCCGAGCCCCTAAAGACTGAGCACGGCGGACGATCCGCTATGATGGCAGAGTAGCCTATTTATATGAGAGTTGCTTATTATGGAAGCTACTTTAATGGTGTAAAATTGTTCTTTAGGAAGAAGATTTTTAGTTCTAAAATTCATGTAGTACAGAGACTAAATACATTAGATGGCAATTATACATTCATCTCTAATACTGAAAGCCCCTCCGGGTGGTTTGAGAGGGCGATTAAAAACAACTAACTCACGAAAAGTATTCTAAATTGTGCAAAACAAATCCAAATAAAATAAAATAATTGTAATAATAAAAACAAACGATCCAATGGTTCAGGACGTGTATTATAATAAGAGAAAGTGCAAAAGTTGTTTTCGAAAAATAATAAAATAAATGACGCCGCAAGGAGCAATTGACACATATGTAGCACCAGTCTCGATTAACGATGTTGTAGACACCCCAAATCAAGGTCTCTTGAAGTGACGAGCAGAGACTGAGCTCCAAAAACCTGAGTTGATTCCCGTGGTCGACGTAATAAGCGAACTCATTACTTCTACTACTTCCGTTTACGTCTCGGGAAGGATAGAATCAGCGTAACGCATTGCGTGTGGCTACAGGCTTCTAAATTTGGCTCAAGTACTAACTCTTTCGACGCGTAGGTATTTTATCGCCTACGCTGTGTGTAAGGAGACAATTTAAAAGAGTGTTGGAGCAATGGCCATCACTAAAATTGAGTACGTTTGACGTCCTAGCGGCGAAATCTCATTTTGTTGGATGACCATGTGTAACGCCTCATCCCACGATGCTTGAGGCTGAGCGTTGTACTGTTGCTGGTTTCCATTCTTCTTATGTATATGCGCTGAATAGGCGATTACACAGTCGACTACGTATTATTTGCTATTGCTTCATATCGCAAATTCTAGTGGGATTTTATTGCAATTTTGCTCCCACAGTTTTGTTACATGCTCAAAGTGCAGAACCTAGAGTGAAGTAGAAACCGTGTTTGCCGGCCTGGCGCATGGCTGATTTCAATACACTGAAAAAATCTTTAAATGTATCTGTTATGTTGGACAAGTGGGATTCCACCAGAAAATACAGAGGTGTTCAAACAGAAAAGGTATTTTGAATTTTAACAGGGTGAAGAGAATATTACCACGAAAATGTAAGTCAAGTGCCACCTTGCGTTATTTACCCCCGCCAAGTCCATCCAGAAAAAAATCATCCGTCTTTGAATGTCAGAAACACGAAGGAAAAAATCTAGACAAAACGACGAAAACAAACATATTAAAGGTCCCCGAAATTGCGTCTGCAGCATCGCTGTGTGCTGCATACGGTGTGGATATGCAGATTGTCTTTGGCATTGTTGGTGACACGGAACCACTCTTATCAGCCCAATGTGCTGGATGGTCACGCTTTGACATAAGTTGTGTGTGATTTGTGTAATGTGAATCCCAATACTTTTTTAAAACTTTTCTTTATTTTTCTGATGCTTATAAGTATATGTAGTGTACCATCTCGTAATTACCCCGTAAGCATGAAACTCATCTGGAGATGCACGAAGCACGAAACAAAAAATTTAGAGCTCTCGGTTTTCAGTAGCGTTTCCAGCTGTGTTGCCCCAAATCAAGCCTCTGGGGATCTATTTTTACGATCCGGACTATAATTGACCCAAATTTAAACTTTTTTTTCTCATTTGACTTGGCAGTGCCCAGCGTAGTTCTCTTTTTGATAGCGAAAACCCATAACTCCCATGCTTTGGGTTAAATCTTCCCCAGTGGAGACATTTCATGCTGTAATTCCTAATTATTTCCTGGTAGAAATGGCGGCCGAAATAAAAAAAAAAAGCCCGTTCAAATCAAATATGGCGTTCTTTTCTTGAGAGCACTTTACTTCTAGCAGGAATTAGAAAAAAAAGTACCCCCCCCCCGTAAAATACGCGTTCGCTGCTTAGAAGGACCACCCATTTTTAAATGAAATGGTCGTTCTACGATGAGTCAATATTTATGGTACGTGCACTTTCTCTTAGATGAGCCCGTAGTATTTATTTAATTATTTTCTAATTATTTATGCAATTGTGCAAACGGACCAAAATGTAAGCTTGTTTAATTTGAAAGACTTAGGCTTCAGCACCTCACTGAGCTCCATTACAGCCTCGAAGGACTTTAGACTTTTCTATCCGGAAAAACGCAAGTACTGAAAAGCTTTCAAATTTCCCGCTGCAGTGACCTATTGCCGGCAGGAGTGACATCATACGGGCGAGCAGTAAATCGTAGTCTTCAGTTTGTTATTTGCACGTTGACAAAAGGGAGCTAGTGGCCCCACTACGATCGCTCAGACGTGTGTCTTAGCGATGGGTTAGTTCGGCGGCCACCAATCGCACAAACAAGATTATGTGGCGTCACAGCAAATTTGCCAGAAACTGGATAAGGAATCACCACTGCTTCACAACTCTCCTTTAATATCTTCATTATTTTATCGAAGTTTGCGATAACATTGGTATCGTAATTATCGGGACAAAACATTCTTTCTAATGAAGCAAAGTTGTATTTTGCTTTTATGGCCTATTCAAGATTTGTGTTTCTAATCATTTTCTTAATTTTTAGCCAACTTCAAGGCCTAACAAGTGCGCACATTATTTAGCTACTTTTGTCTAACATCTCATTCGCTAGGGTGCGCTGCTGTCGCCATGTATTGGAGAGACCGTTTCGGTCGGGCTTCGCTAACAGCGTTGTCTTCAGAATCGGTGGACTCGCGTTGTTCTTGACGTCACTTCCGTTGCATCTCGGACCTTCTAGCTCAGAGGCAACCTGCACGATTCCGAGAAAGAACTCTTTTCTGCTCATTTCCTTCTCAGCAGACAGCGAAACAGACTGGCCCGTTGCCCTGTGCCCATACATCTGGTAGAGGGTTCTTAAAAGATGTGACATACACGACCACGCGCAAGAACATATCCCGAGAGTTTGAATTAGAGTTAGAACACAGCGGGTGAAAGTGAATAGTAAAAACGTCCATGTGTACGAAATTTTGGTTGAAGTTAAAGATCCCCATTTGGCCAAATTTTATTCTCTGGCCCTCTACTACGACGCACCTCATCTCCTCAACCCCAAAATCAGCCCAATAGAACGCAGCAAATATTCTCCTGGACTAGCTGGCGTGGTATTTCAAAGTATCATGATTAATTTAGAGAGCTTCACTGTCTTTACTTTGCGGAGCATTGCTCATACAGCTGGCTTGGTGTTTGTTTTTCGCATACAATTCGAAAACTTCTGCCACGGCAAGTTATCGAACGTACGGCATCCTGTTGTGCACCGCACCCTCGACTCCCGAGCGAGAGCGTGGGGTGGAATCCTCATTCGCCAACAAGCATTCCCGGTATGCATAGTTCTTTTCCAAAGCTACGAGATCACTTTTGAAGCGCCTTCGGCACGCCTGATTTATTTTTATGCTTGTAATGCTCCAGGCGAAATCTGAACGCCAACATTCTTTGTGTTGTACCTGGCGAAAAAAAAAGGAAGGAGCAGCAGTATGTGCACAATGAATTTCTTCAAGAAAGCGTCAGTTTTCCTGAAATCTTTGTTATTTCTTCATTGTACGGGGGTTAGCAACAAAGGAAGCAACTGACTACGGAGTGAATATATTTCCCACTTGCCATGTTCAACTTTACGCTAAAAGCGCACTTGTTCGCAAGTACTTCACGTAAATGAAAAAAAAAACGGCAATATTAGCGCAGGGCTACCGTTGTAGAAGGAGCTTATAATCGCAATCTACGCCGCCCAAACAGCATCATGAAATGCAGGCTGCTTGAAACTGGAAGCGGTTGTTCCCCATTTATTTACTTCCTAACCTAAAGCCCAGATAAAGGCGGCTGTAATCACCTTCCACCCTCTTCACCTTTCGGAACTCGTGTTCCAAGTATGAATTATTCATCATCGCTGCCGCACCGCCCATTTTAACGTGAATGTGAAGCGATACGAGAACGCTGGAAGGTAAACGCGTAGGTGCGGAGCTTTGCGGAGCACGGAAAGGACACTCTAAGCAAAATTAATAAACATTAAACAATCCATGAAGCTTCCCACGCAGTCTATCGAATGCCGTACTACAGAAGAGGTGCGTGTTTTATCGAACGCCTTTTTATCTAACGTCGCTTTCTCGATAGAAGTTCGTCCGTTTTATCAAAATTTGAGGTTTTGCGCTGTCCTACCAATACTTCAGATGTTTATTTTCCCATTCCGCTAACGTTAAATATTAGTTCTTTAGTTTCACCATGTCACGACAATGCATCACATGATGAAAGCTCACGATATATATATATATATATATATATATATATATATATATATATATATATATATATATATATATATATATATATAGCGAATCAGAATAGGAAATGAGGGGCTCGTTGAAAATAACACAGAAATAAGGGTTGGCAGTCGAGAAAACCTCGGAAAGCAAAGGGGAGGATGTGGTAGATCATTGAAACAGATTAAGAATTTGGAAAGAAAGAAAGAAAGTGAAGAAAAAATGCCCGCCAGGTGGGATCCGAACCCACGACCTCCAGAATACCGGTCTGGTGCGATAACCACTACGCTACCGGCGGGGCGATTTTTCCATTCACTTTCTGGGGTATTTATGTTAGGTATGTTTGTTTCCTGTGCTTGGGGGTGGTAGCCAGCGCCATTCGGACTAATCGGGGTGAAGGGGACCTTCTTTTTAACCCCCGGGTCGTGACTCGAGTGTCTACGACATGTCCAGAGTGGTCGACCAGCTTTGAACCCTCTTAAGCTCCCTTTGGCAACAAGACTGCCAGAACAGAGGCCCTCGCTATGCATGTAGCGAATCAGAATAGGAAATGAGGGGCTCGTTGAAAATAACACAGAAATAAGGGTTGGCAGTCGAGAAAACCTCGGAAAGCAAAGGGGAGGATGTGGTAGATCATTGAAACAGATTAAGAATTTGGAAAGAAAGAAAGAAAGTGAAGAAAAAATGCCCGCCAGGTGGGATCCGAACCCACGACCTCCAGAATACCGGTCTGGTGCGATAACCACTACGCTACCGGCGGGGCGATTTTTCCATTCACTTTCTGGGGTATTTATGTTAGGTATGTTTGTTTCCTGTGCTTGGGGGTGGTAGCCAGCGCCATTCGGACTAATCGGGGTGAAGGGGACCTTCTTTTTAACCCCCGGGTCGTGACTCGAGTGTCTACGACATGTCCAGAGTGGTCGACCAGCTTTGAACCCTCTTAAGCTCCCTTTGGCAACAAGACTGCCAGAACAGAGGCCCTCGCTATGCATGTAGCGAATCAGAATAGGAAATGAGGGGCTCGTTGAAAATAACACAGAAATAAGGGTTGGCAGTCGAGAAAACCTCGGAAAGCAAAGGGGAGGATGTGGTAGATCATTGAAACAGATTAAGAATTTGGAAAGAAAGAAAGAAAGTGAAGAAAAAATGCCCGCCAGGTGGGATCCGAACCCACGACCTCCAGAATACCGGTCTGGTGCGATAACCACTACGCTACCGGCGGGGCGATTTTTCCATTCACTTTCTGGGGTATTTATGTTAGGTATGTTTGTTTCCTGTGCTTGGGGGTGGTAGCCAGCGCCATTCGGACTAATCGGGGTGAAGGGGACCTTCTTTTTAACCCCCGGGTCGTGACTCGAGTGTCTACGACATGTCCAGAGTGGTCGACCAGCTTTGAACCCTCTTAAGCTCCCTTTGGCAACAAGACTGCCAGAACAGAGGCCCTCGCTATGCATGTAGCGAATCAGAATAGGAAATGAGGGGCTCGTTGAAAATAACACAGAAATAAGGGTTGGCAGTCGAGAAAACCTCGGAAAGCAAAGGGGAGGATGTGGTAGATCATTGAAACAGATTAAGAATTTGGAAAGAAAGAAAGAAAGTGAAGAAAAAATGCCCGCCAGGTGGGATCCGAACCCACGACCTCCAGAATACCGGTCTGGTGCGATAACCACTACGCTACCGGCGGGGCGATTTTTCCATTCACTTTCTGGGGTATTTATGTTAGGTATGTTTGTTTCCTGTGCTTGGGGGTGGTAGCCAGCGCCATTCGGACTAATCGGGGTGAAGGGGACCTTCTTTTTAACCCCCGGGTCGTGACTCGAGTGTCTACGACATGTCCAGAGTGGTCGACCAGCTTTGAACCCTCTTAAGCTCCCTTTGGCAACAAGACTGCCAGAACAGAGGCCCTCGCTATGCATGTAGCGAATCAGAATAGGAAATGAGGGGCTCGTTGAAAATAACACAGAAATAAGGGTTGGCAGTCGAGAAAACCTCGGAAAGCAAAGGGGAGGATGTGGTAGATCATTGAAACAGATTAAGAATTTGGAAAGAAAGAAAGAAAGTGAAGAAAAAATGCCCGCCAGGTGGGATCCGAACCCACGACCTCCAGAATACCGGTCTGGTGCGATAACCACTACGCTACCGGCGGGGCGATTTTTCCATTCACTTTCTGGGGTATTTAAGTTAGGTATGTTTGTTTCCTGTGCTTGGGGGTGGTAGCCAGCGCCATTCGGACTAATCGGGGTGAAGGGGACCTTCTTTTTAACCCCCGGGTCGTGACTCGAGTGTCTACGACATGTCCAGAGTGGTCGACCAGCTTTGAACCCTCTTAAGCTCCCTTTGGCAACAAGACTGCCAGAACAGAGGCCCTCGCTATGCATGTAGCGAATCAGAATAGGAAATGAGGGGCTCGTTGAAAATAACACAGAAATAAGGGTTGGCAGTCGAGAAAACCTCGGAAAGCAAAGGGGAGGATGTGGTAGATCATTGAAACAGATTAAGAATTTGGAAAGAAAGAAAGAAAGTGAAGAAAAAATGCCCGCCAGGTGGGATCCGAACCCACGACCTCCAGAATACCGGTCTGGTGCGATAACCACTACGCTACCGGCGGGGCGATTTTTCCATTCACTTTCTGGGGTATTTATGTTAGGTATGTTTGTTTCCTGTGCTTGGGGGTGGTAGCCAGCGCCATTCGGACTAATCGGGGTGAAGGGGACCTTCTTTTTAACCCCCGGGTCGTGACTCGAGTGTCTACGACATGTCCAGAGTGGTCGACCAGCTTTGAACCCTCTTAAGCTCCCTTTGGCAACAAGACTGCCAGAACAGAGGCCCTCGCTATGCATGTAGCGAATCAGAATAGGAAATGAGGGGCTCGTTGAAAATAACACAGAAATAAGGGTTGGCAGTCGAGAAAACCTCGGAAAGCAAAGGGGAGGATGTGGTAGATCATTGAAACAGATTAAGAATTTGGAAAGAAAGAAAGAAAGTGAAGAAAAAATGCCCGCCAGGTGGGATCCGAACCCACGACCTCCAGAATACCGGTCTGGTGCGATAACCACTACGCTACCGGCGGGGCGATTTTTCCATTCACTTTCTGGGGTATTTATGTTAGGTATGTTTGTTTCCTGTGCTTGGGGGTGGTAGCCAGCGCCATTCGGACTAATCGGGGTGAAGGGGACCTTCTTTTTAACCCCCGGGTCGTGACTCGAGTGTCTACGACATGTCCAGAGTGGTCGACCAGCTTTGAACCCTCTTAAGCTCCCTTTGGCAACAAGACTGCCAGAACAGAGGCCCTCGCTATGCATGTAGCGAATCAGAATAGGAAATGAGGGGCTCGTTGAAAATAACACAGAAATAAGGGTTGGCAGTCGAGAAAACCTCGGAAAGCAAAGGGGAGGATGTGGTAGATCATTGAAACAGATTAAGAATTTGGAAAGAAAGAAAGAAAGTGAAGAAAAAATGCCCGCCAGGTGGGATCCGAACCCACGACCTCCAGAATACCGGTCTGGTGCGATAACCACTACGCTACCGGCGGGGCGATTTTTCCATTCACTTTCTGGGGTATTTATGTTAGGTATGTTTGTTTCCTGTGCTTGGGGGTGGTAGCCAGCGCCATTCGGACTAATCGGGGTGAAGGGGACCTTCTTTTTAACCCCCGGGTCGTGACTCGAGTGTCTACGACATGTCCAGAGTGGTCGACCAGCTTTGAACCCTCTTAAGCTCCCTTTGGCAACAAGACTGCCAGAACAGAGGCCCTCGCTATGCATGTAGCGAATCAGAATAGGAAATGAGGGGCTCGTTGAAAATAACACAGAAATAAGGGTTGGCAGTCGAGAAAACCTCGGAAAGCAAAGGGGAGGATGTGGTAGATCATTGAAACAGATTAAGAATTTGGAAAGAAAGAAAGAAAGTGAAGAAAAAATGCCCGCCAGGTGGGATCCGAACCCACGACCTCCAGAATACCGGTCTGGTGCGATAACCACTACGCTACCGGCGGGGCGATTTTTCCATTCACTTTCTGGGGTATTTATGTTAGGTATGTTTGTTTCCTGTGCTTGGGGGTGGTAGCCAGCGCCATTCGGACTAATCGGGGTGAAGGGGACCTTCTTTTTAACCCCCGGGTCGTGACTCGAGTGTCTACGACATGTCCAGAGTGGTCGACCAGCTTTGAACCCTCTTAAGCTCCCTTTGGCAACAAGACTGCCAGAACAGAGGCCCTCGCTATGCATGTAGCGAATCAGAATAGGAAATGAGGGGCTCGTTGAAAATAACACAGAAATAAGGGTTGGCAGTCGAGAAAACCTCGGAAAGCAAAGGGGAGGATGTGGTAGATCATTGAAACAGATTAAGAATTTGGAAAGAAAGAAAGAAAGTGAAGAAAAAATGCCCGCCAGGTGGGATCCGAACCCACGACCTCCAGAATACCGGTCTGGTGCGATAACCACTACGCTACCGGCGGGGCGATTTTTCCATTCACTTTCTGGGGTATTTATGTTAGGTATGTTTGTTTCCTGTGCTTGGGGGTGGTAGCCAGCGCCATTCGGACTAATCGGGGTGAAGGGGACCTTCTTTTTAACCCCCGGGTCGTGACTCGAGTGTCTACGACATGTCCAGAGTGGTCGACCAGCTTTGAACCCTCTTAAGCTCCCTTTGGCAACAAGACTGCCAGAACAGAGGCCCTCGCTATGCATGTAGCGAATCAGAATAGGAAATGAGGGGCTCGTTGAAAATAACACAGAAATAAGGGTTGGCAGTCGAGAAAACCTCGGAAAGCAAAGGGGAGGATGTGGTAGATCATTGAAACAGATTAAGAATTTGGAAAGAAAGAAAGAAAGTGAAGAAAAAATGCCCGCCAGGTGGGATCCGAACCCACGACCTCCAGAATACCGGTCTGGTGCGATAACCACTACGCTACCGGCGGGGCGATTTTTCCATTCACTTTCTGGGGTATTTATGTTAGGTATGTTTGTTTCCTGTGCTTGGGGGTGGTAGCCAGCGCCATTCGGACTAATCGGGGTGAAGGGGACCTTCTTTTTAACCCCCGGGTCGTGACTCGAGTGTCTACGACATGTCCAGAGTGGTCGACCAGCTTTGAACCCTCTTAAGCTCCCTTTGGCAAC
Source organism: Haemaphysalis longicornis (assembly GCF_048455015.1). Lineage (NCBI taxonomy): Eukaryota > Metazoa > Arthropoda > Arachnida > Ixodida > Ixodidae > Haemaphysalis > Haemaphysalis longicornis. The sequence goes on along the minus strand of NW_027526204.1, from coordinate 148,471,939 downwards.
AAGACTGCCAGAACAGAGGCCCTCGCTATGCATGTAGCGAATCAGAATAGGAAATGAGGGGCTCGTTGAAAATAACACAGAAATAAGGGTTGGCAGTCGAGAAAACCTCGGAAAGCAAAGGGGAGGATGTGGTAGATCATTGAAACAGATTAAGAATTTGGAAAGAAAGAAAGAAAGTGAAGAAAAAATGCCCGCCAGGTGGGATCCGAACCCACGAATCGCACCAGACCGGTATTCTGGAGGTCGTGGGTTCGGATCCCACCTGGCGGGCATTTTTTCTTCACTTTCTTTCTTTCTTTCCAAATTCTTAATCTGTTTCAATGATCTACCACATCCTCCCCTTTGCTTTCCGAGGTTTTCTCGACTGCCAACCCTTATTTCTGTGTTATATATATATATATATATATATATCAGGGTGTCGAACCGGAACCGAACCGAACCGAAAACCGGAACCGAACCGGTATTTTTTCCGGAACTGAACCCGAACCCGAACCGTTATTTTTTGAGCACGCTGAACCCGAACCGGAACTGAACCGGAAAAAGAAATAACGGTTACCAGTTCATGCCGAAACGGTTCGACCCTCTGTTGTTGATATTGCACAGTCAATGCAATTGAGGCCTTTTTTTCTTTCCCGTACCATCAACTTCGTACTCGCTCGCGCACTTTCCCCTCCAGACAATTGAACACTATCACGCTTTATGTAACAACAGGGGAAATGAATGAGCACCAATGTAGCATTGGTCTGTTGCTGCTGGAGGCGCGAGCGTAGTGCAAGCTGACCAAACGAAATGTCATTCTCGGCAGCTTGCAGGGGATATAAAACGACTTTGCCCTTCCCTAGCTGCGACTTCATTGGAGAAATCAGGCTGCAGGAGTGCTCCACTGCGCAACAGCGAAAGCTCACACCCGATGTGTGCAAACTTTTTGCATTTCATAATTTGTTGAAAAGGTCCGACACCTGCAAATTATTAATACTTGACAAGTGTGACCGCAGGAGCTGCTCAGTGGCTAAGCTGTTTGCTAAGCCGTTTGCCCAACTCGCTACATTGCTTCTACTGCTACTCGTTCCGGAGGGGAGTACTGCTGTGGACGAATTAAAGAGCGTCTACCCAAAAAGTCCCATCTCATGCTCCACGTGTCAAATTTCCCTTTCATTTTGTAACCGCGTTATCTGTTATAAGATTCCGCAATGTAGCACACGGAACGATGGTAGGGGTTCAGGCGGTACGATGACATACTGATTGTAATGCACACTATCGGTATTGCAAAAGGAATTGCAGTGGTCAGAGCAATAATGCAGTGACTGAGCGTAACTAAAGCTTACTTTTAACAAAAGTGTGGCTAACACATTCGATAAGGTGACAGCTAACAAATTATTCAGGGTTACCAAATAATCTAATTCATTGGTAGTATTTATGTGCCTGTTGTAGAATTTTTCTGTTTTGTTACAAATATAAAAAATGTGCGCCATTGTTATTAAGCGCTGGTATTTGAACACGCCCGTACGCAGGATTAAATTTAAGGCCTCAAGGTTAGCGTGATGGGCGATTGCATAGCGACAATTGCGATTTCAACAAAAAAGGAAAGGACAGAAAATATATCCCACCATCATATCTCTTGGCGTTGGCCTAATGAATAGTTGCTAGGACAACAGAAAGTCTGAGCGATAAAGAAGGTGGTAAATCGTCGCCACTTCATGTGTTTTTCTAATATCTCCTAATTGTTTAAAGTTTCCTTTGCAATTGCGCCACTGCCCTTGGGGAGCAGCACCATTTTGAATGTCAGTTTGTGTTTTGATTTGACGGTCGTTTTAAACTAGTAAATGTTTTTTTTTCTAATTTTAGTGATAATTCAACTAATCGAACCGGTTCGCGAACCGGTTCGGTACGTGATTTTGTCGAACCGGAACTGAACCGGAACGAAATTATTTCACCTGAACCCGAACCGTAACCGAACCTGTATTTTTTTCGGTTCGACACCCTGATATATATATATATATATATATATATATATATATATATATATATATATATATATATATATATATATATATATATGTATTGCACATTTTTCTTCTGTTAAAACCTTTCCCGCCGCTACTTCTTGGTTTCGACGCACTCTCTTCCTCAATAATTTTTCCTTCTTCATTCCTGTTTTGAATTTGAACCTTGAATCTCTTGCATTTTTATATTATTAGAAGTTTTCCGCCTTTCAGTACCCATTGCCATGCAGAATTTTTGCAAGATGCATGAGTCCGAGGTAGCGTTGGCATTAACTAAGGTAATCTTACCTGGCTGGCAGGGACAATATTGCCGTGAACCATGTATGGGTTTATTTTATTTATTGTTTGTTTTTACTGCCCGTCCACGCTCGGCTCTGTTATCTGTGTCCCAAGTGAACGCGCCTCCCATGCCGCACGGGCTATGTCATTCAGATAAGCAGACTGTTTCGTCTTAACGTCACTAGCGCAGAATAATCTTTTTAAGTGCGAATGCACTTCTTAAGCGAGCCTGAATCGTCCGCCGCCGTCGTCCGCATAGCAACAGCTGCGGGTGCGCGCGCTCCTCGTCTTCCTCCTCGTCTTCCCTAGCAATGGGGGGAGATGGGCGCGCGCTACTCTCCTCCTCCTCTCTCCGCTCAGTGACTGCGGGTGTTGGGCGCCTCCTCTCCACTTCGGGCGGGAGAGCTCTCGCTCGCGTAGCGGGCGCTCCGCATTCCGACGCGTGAGGGCGATCGTGTAGCCTTCGCCGTAACGGCGGGCGCTACTCTCCTCCTCCTCTCTCCGCTCAGTGACTGCGGGTGTTGGGCGCCTCCTCTCCACTCCAAGATCACGATATCCACCTTAATCGCGCAATCAACAACCGTGCATTCGAACTTACACACTCTCCCCCTCGGGGAAGTGCGAGGGAATTTTTATTCGATCTACAATGTTCTGGATGTAAATCGCCGGTTCCAGAAACACTCGCGCCGAAAGATAAAAGCCTGCGGAGTACACGCCGCGGCATTCGAATCGTCGACGCTCGCCTTCGCACGTCACTTAGTTGACTGCTGCTTCGCTGCCTGTATTCTTTGAGTTGTTAGCGGAGCACAAGTTCGCTCCAATAAACTTGTTTTCCTTGATAACAACTGCGTCGTCTTTGGCCACGTGACAATATTACATAGTTATACCTTGACCTATCATTATATATGGACACGTGAGTAACAGCAGTGTCCTCCGCATTTTTTTCAGACATCTTATTTGTACGCGAATCGCGCCTTAACTTTTGTTTGCATTGTTTGCATCTTAACACTCAGCAAAAATATCCTAAGTTTTTGGAACGCAATTGCGCTATCAGCTGACGCGGAATACCGCGTGGGCCGAGTACTTAAGTGGACGGTGCAAGCACTTGGCGCGTCAAGAGACACAGAGTTGGCCATGCAATAGAGGGTTAAGTGCTTCCGATATGTAATCTCAGCGTCGCGCTCATGAAACTTTACAAAAGCGTGAACGACGTCAAGCTCACTGGGCATCCCTTGACCCACAAGTGGTCACGCAACTAAGAGAGCAGTGAAGGCGCACCCAGAAAGTAACCAAGTGGCTCTTCCCCGTGACCGAGGGCTACCAGGATCATTCACTTTAGGGAAACGATTTCCCAAATTTTTGTGGTACTTGCTCTACATTCCAAATTCACTAACGGTCTGGGCACAGCACCATCGTCAGCGATTTCTCCGCACATCGCTAATAGCGCAAGGTAACCGGATAGCCGGTACTACATCACACTCACCGCGCAAAAAGAAAATATTCATCGGCAAAGGGAGGGACCCCAACAATGCACCGAATTCCAACTACCATTACTGAAAGAAGCAGTCCCTTAAATATACAGCATGGGTTGGTTGTCCACCTCTCTGTCAGCTGTTCGTTTTTTTTTGCGTTGTGAGCCTCACCTTGCATCGCTGGTCACGCAAGCGGGTGTGGGTACTCAGATGAGTATACTCGAAACAAGCTCTTCCAGAAGCCGAAATTTTGAAAGTTCTAGGCATGACAGAGCTCGGTTTAAAACACAAATAAAGACAGTTTATCAAACCAAATCTTGAAAGCTTCAACGAAAACATATTCGCAAACAGCATGGGGCACATGTGTCACTACACGATAGACTATATTCCTGCTAACTATATCATACATAAGACGAAGGGCAGTAGCAACAGAGGGCGAAGCGAGGACGCCACAACCGTCTTCACTTCGTCCTCTGTTGTTACTGGGCTTTCTTTTCTGTGTCACTACGAACCAACTCTTCCAAACCTTTGTCCTTCTTATTATGCCATCCTCTCTTCCAGGCACATACCCGCCACCGATGACACGTGACATTCTAGACGCAAGTAGATGATCCGGGGTTTCTTGAAGAGTGCGGCAAGCTCATGCAATACCTGCTTAGCTGCCCGAACGTGATGTGTTTCCGTGTTTCTGAAGTTATCCTACTGATTAGGCTCGCTCTTCCAGTTCCCCGCAGTAACAGCGGTGAGCTCGATCCGGCATCTAGCGGCTGCTGTAATAAGGGCGGTCGCCATATCAGAAAATACCGCTAATATGTTTCGCAAGTCCGGCTCATTTCCATTCCGTCTCATCAGAACTACGACAGGAGATGGAAGCAACCGATCATCATGTTTTCGTTGCTCAAACACACTGGCCGCGCAGCCATTTCGTCGCTTAGCGAAATGACTGTGAGCTTCGGCATCATTGCGACAGAGAGGTGCATTTGCATGCGTGAAAAACGTGTTGGCATGTTTTAATGACTTTAGGAGTCAACTGCTCACAAGGGCCGCGTCATCAATGCGTTGCTAGCGCTGCTGAAGGCACTCAAAGGTATCATTAGTTTGTTCACTGTACTAATAGATATTGCGTGTTTAAGTACCGCGTTTTAACGAGAAACTTTTGACAAAAACTCAGTCGAATGCAGCACACTATTTACAAGCGGTGTGCATAGCGAGAATATAAAAATATTAAAAAAGAACATTCCGCGGTGGATTTGTGCTAGTTTCTGTGTGCAAATAGTACACGTAAATTTTAAAGTTACAATTTCTCCATTTGTTTGCGCAGCTGAAAACCGAAACATTGCAATGCCGAAACCAAGCGTGCAAAACTCTATCTTTATTTCTGATGGGCTTGGATATCAGAACCTTACTACGGTCATAAAGCAAACTTACAGATTGCAGAACTCCTAAAAGCAAGCTATTCCGACACTCCAGACCAGTTTCATAATCCAGGAAACTCCGGGCAAAACGGGGTTTGGCTCGTCTGACAATGGCATAATGAAACAAAAAAGTGATCTCCAATGACGCTAAAAGCTTTAAGCATGCAACGTTCTTGAGAGAGCAAATACAGAAAGGAACACACACATACTGACAGTCGCACAAACACATGCAAGAACACACATTCTCCCACTCACGCTCGCTCTGACAAATGCAGACACACGCACGTCACAAACGCAACTCCGCCCACCGACACACGCGTGCGCAAGGACATACGCTCGCACTTTCACTTGGCTACATCGCATGTACCCCACTTAATATCCCGAAACATGGGAATTCTGCCCTCACCCATGTAGCCTTGTCCATATGGTATTGAGGTGCGCATACAGCCAATCCTCCCACCTTTATTCACTGTATTTCCCCTCCTCGACCTGTGGAAGCACCTGATCACCAGTGCTGGCTTGAATGGACTCTTTTTCTGGGCACCCAGGGCGGAAAAAGTTAGGTGGTCACATGGTCTGCACGAATGAGCGGCCATGGAGGCTCATATCACCACGCTCAAATGCCATAACATAACAAAACTTTATTACATAAGGTGGACACGTCGGTCGGCTTCGGCAATAAAGGAAAGGGGGTGTAGCTTAAAGGTTACATTCGGCAGTCAACGCCTGTGGAGCGCGCGAACTCCCACAGAGAACGGAGTGTCTGCCGTGTAGAGGCGGGTTGCAGCAGCGTTGTCCAGTCCACAAGCCGCTGGTCGCCGGGCGGGACACACTTAGAACGGAGCGTTTGAAGGCCGGGACACTCCCACAACATTTACCCGTGATACGTATGTGATACGGGTTGGGCTTTTATTTTATATTATAGCCCTTTAGCTTTATGTCCCACAACATCTGGTGTACAGTGGGCGTGGCTCCTGTGGAGCAGGAGGTGCATGCAACAGCGACCACAGGGCGCTGATCGTGGACGGCACTCTGGTGACATTTTGGCACATAGGCACGCGGCTTGGCCAAAACATCATCGGTTAGCGTGACACCAGCCCGTGCCTTGTGCAGAAGCACTTGTGCGCCCCGGGGCAATCCAACGGGCAGGGCAGCGGGGTCTGACGGAACAAAATTCCGCAACAGCTGCTTGGACGCGTGCCGGGCTGCAGCCTTTGCTTCTGTAGGGACGGGGTCGTATTGTGCGAATGGGACGGGTAACGCCGGGTTGGAGCGGAGTTCGAAGTGCTCGTTCGCGCACGCGTTAGCGGACTCGCTGCCGATCCCGCCTGCATGTCCCGGTACCTAGTCTACCCGAACGACTACATTGCCTGTGTCCCGCAATCGGCGACAAATGGTCTGAATGAGATCGCGGGTGGTTTTGACGTATGGGATTTGGCCAAGTCGATCGAGAGCTTCGTGGATGTCCGTAAATATTGTAAATTGTGGTTGTCACCGGCACTGTAAGCTGCCTCGATGTGCCGTTCAGCGAGTAAACTGCTACTAGGCGCGCATGACACGGGCTTGGCAGGCGAAGAAACTGAATCGTGCCGGAAATGCGGATTTGGCTGTCAATACACGACAGTGAAGCTCGCAATTTGTTGTCTTATTCAGGGCCACTGTAGTAAAGATAGTGCCGGCTCGGACGTCAGTGCGTACAGCAGCGGCTGCACGCTCATAATGGTTATGGTTACGGCCACGTAGACGAGAAAGAGGATTTGACCCACGAACCAAGTCATCTTCCCAAGGGGCTCAAACTGGCGTTATTTGCCGGGAAAGCGAGTCGCTCTGACCCGAAGTCAAGTTTTGCGCAAGCTGCCCAGCGCGGGTGGCTGCGCGTCTCAAATAAAAATTTTTGGGCAACGTTAACAACAATACCCTGCACCAAGTGCGCAAGCACATTTAGCGTTTTTAAAGACCATAGTCTTTCTTGGCCTCCTTAACGCGAAAACTTGGTACTTTCTATCTGTCTGTCTGTCCGAACAGTCCCAGAAGATGTCGCGCCGGCGACAAAATTGAACTCTCCAAACCTTACGCGGGTGGACCGAGACAGGGTGGGAACAACGTGAGAGGTGGGCGCATGGGACAGGGGTTACGGGTAAGTGGCAGGGGCGGCAGGAGAATATCGTGCAGCGATGCCAGCTGACGCATGGGCAATCTTTTTTGGCAAAAACTGTCAAACTGGAAAGGGTGTGAAATCATAAAGCACGGTTTGAGACTCAAGTGAGTCACTACTGCAGACAACTAGCGAAGCAACGTCACAGTGGAGGACGACGATACGAAGCGTAGTTCAATAAGGTAGTTGGTGGGCTCTCTGTCGGTTTGCTGCTCGGCTTTTTTGCTTGAATACGCAGGCATGTTCGCCCGCGAGGCGTATCTGTGATTTCCCTGTAAGTGGTTACTGGCTCTGTAACGCAGCTTGTGCTAGTAACTGTAAAACGGAATATTGTTTGCCATGAGGGAGACTCTAATTACGTTGGGGAGGTCAGGCGTGTCTGTTATGTCCCTAGAAACATCTTACTGGTTCTGTAACGCAGCTTATGTCATTAAACATAAAAATATAATATTTGTTATCCGGCCGATCGAACAACACGCCGTTTAGGTAAGATATTAGGGTATGTGTACCGCCAAATGATCGAATATGCGGCTGGTAAAAATTTGCAACAGATAACCGACAAATAAATCAGCCCGCACTTAATGCACGGAGTACGCTATAGAAAGTTTAGGGTTGCTACGATTGTTAGAAGGGTAACGGTCATTTTATGACGAGCAAGGTACTTTGGATTCGTCCTGCCGTCAGTCTGTTGTCTAGACCCTGCGAAGAACACGCTGAGAGGGTTGATGGCAGTGGATAGCCGCCACGGTAGTAACTAGCAGCTCTTACAAAAAAAGCGCTCATAAATGTTGTCTCATGATGCGTCATAAGTATATTGAATAATGGTAAAATTTTTAGAATGATTGATTGAGTGGACCTCAACCCTTGCAAATATGACGCCAGTTCGAAATACCTTTATTTCAAATTGTTACGCAAACTCTTTTGCCACTCCGAATATTTTTTGCGTTGGCTCTTGACGAATTTGAATTGCGGTGGGTAAAACAACAACTATAAGGATTCACGACTATGGCGGGTAAACTCTGGGATGTAGGTTTTCTTGGCACCTGCCACTTCCAGCTTCGAACCCAGTGTATACCGGGCCCGGTTGGAGAACCCTTGATCGAGGAACAAAGCATTGCGAATATTAAGTGTCTACTATTAGAGCCTTTACATGAACTGTTAGAAAAAATAACTACTTCTAGGAAAATCCAGACAAATGCCTAACTTCGGTTCAGGAAACCAGAGATAAGCTCTTGCAAAAGTTTCGGCCCAATGTCTGTTCTAACTTCTGGCAGAGAATATTTTATTTAAAGGCCTCCTACATAAACGAAGAAACATCGTACGCTTCCAAGAATAGCGTGCCGAATACCAGAGTTCGTATCGGCATGCACATAGCTCTTTCTGCTCCCCTAGGCTATTCACCTCTGAAAGCCCCCTGCTCGCCTGGAGGGATCAATAATTTTACAGTCTCTACGAGTACGTACGCCTGAGCTGAACTAGGCAGTTGGGAAATGCATAACCAATGATCGGGCCAGACTTCAGCACTCTCAAGAGGCTGTGGATGCACCAGAGGCTCGTTTTAATCCTACTTAAGTCAATGCTTGGTAGAAGTAATTAGTCAAGAACTCCCTTGTTTTGCTGCACTAGAAAAGCATTGAAGTCGGGTTAGACAGTCTTGCACTCCTTTCACTACTGGATAATCATAGTGCGAAAAAAAACACTAAAGAAGATGCTACAAAGCTTGACTTCATTGGCGAGTAATAGAAACTTAATGAGTTCTTTCAATCGCAGTACCCTAAAGCTTTATTTATTTCCTTTATTTTGCAAACAAACGGCTGTACTGACTCCTCGGCTAAATATTGTGAGCTGCAGATTGAATAGGAGCTTTGTACAGAACAGCAAACAGTGTTCAGACATGTCATATAGTATTTATGCAAACATTATGCAAATTATAGAAGCTAATATGCATAAATTGTACAAACAGTTGCACAAGTTGTGCAAACACAAATAAAAAAGCCACAGTCAGTCCACATGAGTAATAATTGCACTAATTTATGTTTTCAACACATTCAGTATACAGATGAACCTATATTACCTTACCGCAGAGGAGGTCTACAGGAATCATAGCATAACTTCAACCGCTTTCATACGAGTACCAAAAACGCCCCCAGTAAAAATACGATACAATATATATGTGTACACTTTCTTCGCAGTCTTAAGTATTTTTTGTTGCATACGTTCGAACAGTCGGCAGACATTTCGAAAATTTAATTATTTAAAGCTTTGTTAATGAAATACTCTCGTAAATTTTTCCAACAAATACTGACTGCATCTCTGGCAGTATACACCCAAGAAAATTTTATCTCACGGAACATCTTGAGTAGGGTTGTTGATTTTCAGGTATTATAGTTTTTAAAAGGGGGGAATAGGGTGCTATTTTTCGAAGTGATAATCGGGGAGAAATCGGGTTTTTTTGCAAAACAATGCCAAAATTCTGTTTTTTGGGAGTTAAATGTACATATGTAGTAAGTAATACACACAGTTTATATTAGACGGTACCTCCATCTTCTTAACTCTAATGCGTAAAAATTGGTGTTTATTTCAAGCTAATAATAAGAGGGAACACCAAGGTTTTCTGAAAAGGCTCTCCGACATATGCCATTTGTTTGGAAATGAGTCAGAAAGTATGACAATAAATAAAATTTATAACCTCTAAGAAATGAAACCTTTTATTAACAGAAAGCTGGTCATAATGTTTCACTCCTCCTTTCTTACGAGAATTATCATGTGCTTCCGCAACATGTCTGTCTTCATTCAAAAACCTGTGTGATCATTGAACGCATCTCAACTGGAAAGAGATCATACAACACAGCCTCCATTAGCTGGGCACAACAATGTCAGCGGAGCATTTGCCAGCGTGAGGTAGCGAGCGGTAGGATCATGCAAATACTGTCGGAGTTCGGAAGCTGTGTTTTTGGGGCTTGGTTCCAGCAGGTACTGATTGAGAACGGCGGACCGTCAGCGCACGATTGGGCAAATTGCTGCTTTGAGAAGGTTCATTAAGGGAGAAATTGGGTTTAATCGTCGTGAACCATGTTCTGGGTATAAGAATCGGGAAAAGTTGGGTTTTGCCGAAAAAAGAACAGCCCTAATCATGAGCCATTTCACTCGGTGAAGGAGGATTACCGGCGAAACTTTTGGCACACGACATGTATGGCACATACTTTAGAGACTCAATGCGAAAGGCTTCACCAAATTTTATTTCTCTTCGTGCGCCGCCAGCGGTCAATAATGAGGAAGTCACTTTCAGTTTCAGACGTTTTCTGCTGAGAATTCTTGACAATAACGTTGGCTTTTCCGCATGGTGTTTTGGCATACGCAGAACAAAATGCACGGGACCCCCGCCTACGTCCGTCCTTCATTGAACCACTTTTTTTAAGTTGAAGTTGAAGTTTATTTCAGTGATTTATGCAAGTTTACAGCTGGGTTGTAGTTCAGAGATAGGTAACAAATTTGGCACCTGTAAGGGACCTACATTGAAGATACACAAAATGAAGAATACAAGTGATAGTGCAAAGACAAACATTTACATAACTATAGATACAAACATAAATATACAAATATATACATATACAACTATACATATACAAATATACATATACAAATATAAATATACAAATATACAAATACAAATCAAAAATACACAAAACCGTATCTACAACAACAATATGCGACAGATTAAGAGGTCGACCAAAGTGCAAACAAGAAGATACAAGCATAAAAGCGAAGCAACATGTTACACTAGCTACACATGTTATTAGAAACATGGATTACGAAGAAACACATGTCGTCTTGTAAGTTAAGTAGCATTAGTTAGCAAAATGATCTTTAGACGCGTTCAGGGCGTGTTTCTATCTCCCGCCCCAGCCCATAGTTACTTACGTGAGGAAGACGAACCTCTAGGTGAGTTTGATAACTTCGGAGTCGCCATCGAAATCATAGACCGTTTGAAACATGAAGGGCCACGGACCAGGATGTTCATCTTATGCAGAAATGCATTATAGTCGGGGGTTGTCGTGCGTCCCTTGGCCGGCGTCCGCAGCGCGTCTGATCATGATGGTGGCATGATGCCCCTAGGGATTGGCCAACCAAACAATCCATCACGAGATAGCTTCGCGTTCGACCACCATCGTCATCTTCCCGTAGGGGAACCGCTAAAGAAGAAGAAGGAGAAGAAGACAAAGCTGTGAAGAGGAGGGCTGCGTGAGTTTTGGCTACCGTTATCCTCCTCGGCCGGCGCATCTTCCCGATCTGAACCCGGTCGAAGAGCGGCTCATCGCGCCTCGACTCCCCTTCATGAGCATCAGGCGGCTGACTCGAGGCAACGGGCAGTTTGGAATCAAGGGACGGGCGGTGAACGTGCCCATCGACGTATCGAAGGTTGTGCGGTGCCTTCCTCGCATGGTACCCGAGGACGTTGCGTTCGACGTTCACATCAAGCGGAGGCTGATGAGTCCGGCAACGTACAAGCGCGGGTTGGTGAAGCGCGGCAACATCCTGGCTTGGCTCAAGCACCTGGAACACACCCCGCTGTATCGCGCCATCAACGTTCGGGTCGATCGGAGTCGGCTCGATCACTTCGATGACGGCGGCGAACGAGAGGAACCGCAGGAAGACGACGTCGATGATGCTGACGGTGAGTTCGAAACGATTCCCGACGACTTTGACGTGAACGATCCTCTGCAGTTGGCGGTTGCGCTCAACGCGGTCTCGAAGACGCTTCTCTATAACGAAGCGGAAATGACGGGTGTGGGAAAAGAAAAAAATAAATGATTACGTTCACACTCTCGCCTCTCTCTTCGCCATTAATCGCATCACACTCATCGGTGCACCCAATGCATTTCTGCATCCTCACAATCCCCCTCGGGGAGGTGCGGGGGAATTTTTTTTAAATGCCTTCTGCTATAGAGTCCCTCAAGAAATCAAACGGCTCGTGTTTCGAACGCACAATTAGCTTTGGGAAATTTTGTTCACCGACGCGAAAAATTCACTGAACCCTAACCATGTGAGCTTCGCCTAATAATACAAATATATACGCCATCAAACAGTCAAAAGAGTCAATGAGTTTGGAAGTCCGCAGATAAATCATCTTTGATCAACTTCATCATATATTCATGTGAATCCCGAGTAATCGAAATTTTGAAGTGACATATTGAACCACAGCATCCCCGCTCAGTCAAAGCAAAAGTTCTGCAATGGGCGTACTCTTGGAAAACTTCGCCCTGGGCGATAGTATCCGTACATTAGAAACATGTGCACAACGGCTTGTAGAGTCACTTGGGTGCACGTAGAAAAAGGGACCCTGGAACAATTTTTCAGCGTTTTTTAAATCTTAAATACTTGAGGCCGTAGTCAATAAACACATCCAGTACTTAGATTAGGGGTTCGCAAAATACCGCAGCCAAAAATAAATGCTCTATGCCAATTAAAATGAATTGGAAACTTGTTCAAGAGATTTTCCTCTTCTCCCAAGCCTGGGCGGTATTTGAACACTTGAATTACGTTATTACAGCGATGTAACTGTTACTGGCCGGCATTGCTTGAGTCTTTCAGTTTCAGGTATGAATGCATTCGGTAGACACTTAAAAAGAAGCCACAAAAGCAGACCACAAACAGAAGGCGGACATGCTGCGACGAGCAAATGACGCAGGCGATAGCTATAGCTTTCACAAGGCTTCCAGACGCCAAGCAAGGAGTGAAAGGGTTTATCGGAAGTGCTGCACAGACCCTTTGAATAATTGTGATTTCTCTTACGGGACAACGCTTCTCCCATAAAAGTCCATGATGCATCATGAGTCGTCATCTTGGTTGGCCTCTTATAATCGGTAAGATCCAGGATTGAGCAGCAGCTTAAAAGCCGAAAATGTTTTTATGCCATGCTAGTAGTAAAACACGTTAAGTAAAACATCTAAACAAGCGAGTTGACAGACGTCAGTGTTTTTAAAATGATCCATAGATAACGAATGCCTATTCATCGGCTTCCATTTCTGGATTGGAGGAGCCCACGAAAAAAATTCCCCCGCACCTTCCCGAGGGGGATTGTGAGGATGCAGAAATGCATTGGGTGCACCGATGAGGGTGATGCGATTAATGGCGAAGAGAGAGGCTAGAGTGTGAGCGTAATCATTTATTTTTTTCTTTTCCCACACCCGCCATTTCCGCTTCGTTATAGAGAAGCGTCTTCGAGACCGCGTTGAGCGCAACCGCCAACTGCAGAGGATCGTTCACGTCAAAGTCGTCGGGAATCGTTTCGAACTCACCGTCAGCATCATCGACGTCGTCTTCCGGCGGTTCCTCTCGTTCGCCGCCGTCATCGAAGTGATTGAGCCGACTCCAATCGACCCGAACGTTGATGGCGCGATACAGCGGGGTGTGTTCCAGGTGCTTGAGCCAAGCCAGGATGTTGCCGCGCTTCACCAACCCGCGCTTGTACGTTGCCGGACTCATCAGCCTCCGCTTGATGTGATGTGACAAAGCTAGTGTCCCGGAAGCTACAAGTTATGCTGCGCCGGGTGTTTACCGTCGCTGCACCTATTTCGGAAAATTACAACTTCAGTCTGCTTCGTTTCCAGAGAAAGCTGCAGACGCGCAGATTTAGCACAGTTGAAGTAAGTGCGATTGAAAGCTATGTATCATACTCCTAATTGCCACAAAAGCTCTAGGATAAAGCAATAAAGTAAAGCCTTGTTTCTTGGTTGTGCCAGGTCAAAATCAACAAACTGAAGGTGAACGTCTGAGGTATACATTACCCCCCTATGCTTAAATATTATATAGCACCTTCTTTAGGACAGTTCCCTCTCTTACAGACGGCATTTAGCGAGAACGCCAATAGAGAGATTTAGCATAGCTCAGTTTTTCTTACGTGTCCTGGCAATCGCGCACAAAGCTAATATTGTATTTTAGCACTAGCGTACGCTACACAATTGGTGGAAGATACTGCGACCCGAATGCGCATGCGCGCGAGGGTATGACGAGGCGGGACCCGGAACGAATGTGCACATCCTCAGGCAGGTGCCGGTACCCGCCGTCGGTAGGTTAGCGTATGCTAACGGCTATGCTAAATCTCTCTATCAGCTTTATGCGTGAACTGAAGAAAAATGCGGCTGTCACAGAATCTACCAAAGCAAACACAAATGGCACAGCTTGTTACAAAACTGCCGCCGTTAGCCAAGCCAGACGCTCGTTCGTCATCCCATAGTGTCGACAGCCAGCCAAATCGACCCGTGATCACTGTGCCTTCTTGAAAGATGTTCCATCTTTGTTACATACAAAAAGGAGCAGCAAGAACGCAGGAAAACTTCGTCCTTCATTCGTATTCACCGTAAGCCCAACGATATAGCAATTTTGGTCGAGCACACGATTGCCCCACCGACGTGTCCACCTCGTAGTTCCAGTGACACGAACCATTTATTCACCGGCTACGCTTCTCTTGTTGGCGGCGCATGTTTTTTTACTTCCGTGTGCAACCATGTTGTTTCTTCATCTTCTGCCAGAGGAAGGAAGAATCGATGCATTTGTATCGTATTCGAGCGCTGAGTGGTGGCAGGCCTCGTTGAAAACGGAAATTGTGGAAAAAACGCAGCACTTCCGGAATCGTAAAGAACGTAGTTGAAGAATGTCAGGATTGTGGCTCCATTGAAATAACGGCCATATCTTAGGATGAGGGCAGTGTGTTCCTGCAAAATACATCTTGGATATCCTTTTTTTTGGCTTTTACGCAAGTTTATGCACTAAATATTTGATAATTTTTATTACGATAACTCAATGTTGAGAAGCTCATTAGGGAATGCTATAATGCGGAAACACTCTTTTCAACACCATGTTTTCTTGCGGTTAACATCATTAGGCCTCTAGTCGTCAGCAATTTGTGCTGTGGTGGTACAGTTTTGTGTATTGTATACGCGGTCCTGCAATTGCACGTTCTTTTTAGAAATCCAGTTTCATACGGCATTTGTTTTAAATATGCATTTACACGCCCCAAAACCTAAGATTACCCTTCATTATTCCAAGCAATCTGACGGTTACGGGTCAATTGTTCAGTGAAGATTGGAGCGCTAGTTTTTACCTTGACTGGATAATGAGTAGTTGATGGAATAGGAAAAATAAAAATTCCTCAATAAAAGATACCGTGAAAACACTAGCGCTGGCCTCTTTTTTTAAAAACAGCCAACCAGTTCCCGTAAAGAGGCTTCCATAGACCGCGAATTTTCCATCGGTTCTCCTAGTTTCTGAAAATATTATCCAGAGTACGTTTCTAAAAAACGCGCTTTCATAAACAAATGGTGTAAAATTGAGGTAGTTGCAAATCCTTGCGCTTTAGAAAACAGGCGAAGGTTACGAAGACCGGCGTGTAATTACTGCAGGAATAAAGAAACGAGATATGATTGGGGTAAATCAGTGAGGCAATTCTTCGTGGAAGAGCACAAAAAATACGCGCATGACAGAAGAAGAGGCAGGACGAGCGAATTCGTTAACGTCGCAAGACGCAAGGGTCCTCCAACTTCCCGTTGTTTGAAATAAAACAAAAATATTCAACATGAACTGTTTGTTAAGTATCATACTCATAAACGATTTTTGTGCGTGTATAGATGAACGCGGCATTGCGTTCTAGCGAAGCTTGGAAAATTAAAATTCGCGTATTGCGTGCCGAAGCCACGCTTAGATTTTGATGTGAGCCGTAGTGGATCTCTATAAATATTAATTCGGTCCACCTGGATTCTTCAAACTTGGCCGACATCACTACAAGCGTGCAGTTCTGTTTTTCGCCTAGGCGACATTCTCAAAGGATTAAGCCTTTTTCAGTGTGCTGCATAAAAGGCTCCCTAGTGAAGAAGTCTTAAACGGACAAGCGGCCGATGTTCGCTCCAGGAGCAACTTTCAATGGGACCCCATCCGTTTCGTACCGTTTTGCAGCATGCCGAGGGAAGAAAATAGGCGTTTATAGGGCCCAGCTTTTACTTTGCCGAAATATGAATCTTGAAATATTGGACAAAAAAAGATTGTGGATAGCGTAAAACCTGGTGGGACGCCAAACCTAACAGCTTCAGAAAACGTGTCCGTTGCACTGTGAATTTAGCTACGGAGCGGCCACGTTGATCTTCACTCTCCGCAGTATATACCGCATTTTCACGACTCTAACTCACCCACGATTGTTATCCGCAATACAAATCAACACCCGTAAAGAGCCGAAATCTCTTTGCGTGGATTCTTAGCGCGGAATATTGTCATGAACGGGCGCCTCCAAATCGCTAAGAAGATTTAATTAAACAGAAGTCCGTGAAGCTTTGCACTTAAAAATGTGGACCTTTGTTTTGTTTTGTTTTTTGACAATCGCGAACACACCCATCCGGGGCACTTATCCACGGGACGCTGCCTGACTTCCTTCAGTTGGTTCCAAAATGATTATTCTGCGTTAAAACGAAGCATTCATCATTCATTGAGCAGCTTTCTTTCGGATTCGAAAGGGTGGTTTTGGTTTTCACGTTTTTTAGGTTTACCTCTAATTGCAACACGCAGGAACTTTTAGCGCCTATTTTGATAAAAAGGGGGCCCGATAAAATCTTGCAAAGGCGGTTTTTTTGTGGGGACGTCTTCTGCCATTTTGTTAATGACTAGCACCGATCCGAACGCCTAGGTGGCATGGCACCTTTTTTTAATCCCCCTGGAAATTATTCAAATGTCTTCGACCTTTCAACAGCAGTCGATTGGCGAGCAAACCTATTATGCTCCCTGAGTCGCCAAGACAGTCAGAACCGAGGCCGCCGTTAGGCATGTAGCTTACCATAATTGGGAATTAAAGGCTCGTTTGGTTATAGAGCAGAAGAAATCACGCAGTTCAGAATATTAAGAAGAGCATAAGGACGATGTTTGCGTGTTGTATATCCTTCGTTTATTGGGGTGGCGGTATTGAAAGCCGCACAGGCAAGTCGAGCAAAGAGAACCTGGGTTGAAGTGAATTCGTGAAGCAGTCGTAAAGTTCAAGAGGTCGGCTTGCTCCCGGGCAGATGTTTTTCCCAATATTATTTGCTGGTATTTCGAAGTTCCTTTTTTCTTCCGTGAACAAGATTCTGATGACTTTCCCTTATGGTATCTTTGGAGTTCTTAACTGCTCACTTTTTTATGTTCAATATAAAAACCTTTCATTTCCAGTGATGAAAATAAACTCACAGTGACAGTGCCTGCAATCGGTAACATGAGAGGGTCACAACCTAAAACACCCTTCTGGACAGGTAGTAGACGTTTGTGTCAAAGTCCGGTTGTGAAGAAGAAGTTCTGTACTCTTCCCCACTCGCTCCCTCTCCCAGTGTTAGAGTGGCAATGCTACAGTGTTAGAGCGGCACTACCGCCCGCACTGCCGCGGCCAGAAGAGCCCACCGGCTATCCCGACAGACGTTCCCTACCAGCTCCACAGCGGCCAAGCCGGCAGGCCTACACTTAGCCGCGGACATGCTGCTAGAAAATCCACCACCAGCGGCCACCAGTTTCTGCGAATCCCGACCCACGCTATTTTGCCTGAGGGAGGTATCTGTGCCACGGGGGCGCGGTGGCCGCCTCAAGCTGTCCCTAGTTGCCAAGCTGCGCGACCTGATGGAAGAAGGCTGCAGCCTCCACCTCTAGTGGCTTCCTGCCTACGTTTGCATACCAGGGAATGAGGCTGCATATGCACTGGCCAAAGCAGGCCACGACTCCCCCATGGCCCCAGTCATTACGTCCCTGGTGCGCTTTGATGTGGCTAGGAAAGCCATCAGGCAAGAGGTGGCCACACGCCCCCCTGCAGACGAGTGGCCTCCGGTGAGATCGCGCGGATCTTTCCCAGTGTTGGGATAGCACAAACGCAGCGATGCCTCCTCCTCTACGTTCGAACGGGCTGCTTAACACAGCAGCACACCTCCACAGGCTGGGTTGCAAGGCCTCAGCTAAGTATGCACTCTGCCCGGACCCTGAGACCATAAAGCACATCCTCTGCACCTGCCCTACGTATGCTGGTGCCCGGCACAAACACGTTTCTAGGTACCGGCGGCTAGACATACCCTCAAGCACTGCAGAGGGCATACTGCATCCGCAAAGGCCCTTCATGCGGCATCAAGAGGCCTTCTGGCTCCTCAGCACATACCTCGAGGAGTCGGGCCTCAACACCCGCCCATGAACTGTGAAAGCTTAAACCCACCCACCACGCACCCTCCTGCTTCCTTTGATTTCTTTTGTGTGTGTGTGTGTGTATGTAAATAGTCTGTATACAGCCTGCGTGTGTATGTATATAGTCTGTACATAGCCTTTTTCCTTGCCTGTTAGTTCCTAAAACTTTCTTTTATTCCATTTCCCTTCCACTGACCTTCCTTTCATTGCTCTTCCCTCCCGCGGTGCGACCTGTGCCTTCTTTTAAGATAGAAAATTTCGCCATGTAAATATTATCCGCTTAATAAACTGTCTCTCTCTCTCTCTCTCTCTCTCTCTCTCTCTCTCTCTCTCTCTCTCTCTCTCTCTCTCTCTCTCTCTCTCTCTCTCTCTCTCTCTCTCTCTTTCTCTCCTAAAGTCGAATATTACCTATGATACACGACCGTTTCCAAGGCTCTTCGAAAGCGGTTAGACCTCTTGCCTATTCAGTGTCCCATTGTAAATGCACCTGGGGCACTTTTAAGCGATCGTTCTTTTGTCAATTGAAAGTTGCCGAGTAGTCCAGTAACCCGACGGAGAACACGCGCTGTTTGGGAGAAGTTTTTAACAGCGGCTCTCGGCACAGTTATCACTCAGATGCTCTTGGCCTAAAATGAAGGCGTCTTTTCCGCGAGGACCTACCCAGATATTGGCCGATGGCAGTGGGGTTGCGAACTATGCGGAACAGACAGTAACCTCGCTTTCTCCGGGCTGTAATCCGTGAGTTTTTCCGCACATGGCACGAGCAGTGTCATCCGGCGACGTTTCGGAACGTCACATGTTTGTACTTGTCCGGCTGATATTGCGTCCCCCATGTGAATTCAGCTTTGTGCCGTTGAGGAGGCTGTGTTCTCGTCGATGTTCTCAGGAACTTATGTGAGAGTAGCTGTATCCTTCAATGAGGGGCGGTAGCTAGCGCTCCCCGACAAATCGGGCGGAGATGGAGGGAACATTCTTTTAATATTCCAAACCATAACTGGAGCGCCTACGACGTGTCAGGAGCTAGAAAACAGGCGATAACCCTCTTGTGGTACCTACGGCACCAAGACTGTCGAAATGTAGGCGCCCGATATGATGTAGAGAATCAGAATTCAAGATGAGTGGCTTGTTGATTGAACACACGAAGCGAAGCCAGCAATTAAGAACGCCAAGAAAAGCACATGTGCTGCTTCTGACGTTCGCCGAGAATTTTTGTTTTTTCTTTTCCCTTTCATTTTTAAATGCCCTGTTATTCTTATTTCGCATACCAGCTGCAACAGGGTTCCCCCTCCACTTACTAAAATAGGTGGGACTATGTGTCCTGTAATGTCATCCAGTCATTCAGGCACAAGATAAGCGATTTTTTTTTCACAAAAAGGATGTTTTTCAAGTTGTTATGTTTATGTGAAAGAAAAATGGGGCTTTTTTATGCTCAACGGGAAAAGTTTACCTTCGAATAAAATATTCCTTATCTAGCTGAAGTACTGAAGTTTAATTATGCTCCGTTTCCTTTGTCGTCTTGAGTCGAATCTTTTTGCCTGAAAAAAAGGGATGCACAGCCCAGCCGTTGACCCACCATTAAAATATGGTTTGTTTTAATGTAGATATTAAAGCTAACAAGTTACATAGGTAATTTCATATAAATAAAAATTCGTGTCCGTGCTGTATCTGCATACCTGCGCAATATTTTTAATACTATACTCGTATAGTATATTTTCGCATTCCTAGGGCTTAAATGAAGCTATCCTTAAAGTTATTATATTGTAGCCACCACAAACTTTCATATCTATACCCAAAAACATTCTTAGACCGAAAATAGGTAGCCACAGTACGATAGACTTAAACCATAAAGTGCGTTGTCAAAAAATACAGCGATATGTTCTTACGCTTTTTGAATTAATAGACCCGTTTAAATGGGCCTATAAATCATAAAGAAGAAACATTCGAATGTGCAAGTCATTTCCCTCTTAGCCGCCTAGAAAGAGATATCGCTTGAGGGAGGTACATTACCATTAACACAAAAGCACATATGCGCCTTTTTCCGGGTATATACATGTGCATTGAATAGCCAAAAAAAAGAGAACCACGCCGGTTATCTTATACAGTCAAATCTCGATATAACGAATAAAGCGGGACCGCACAAAATCATTTATTCTTTTGAAATATCGTGGTAATATTAAACGTGCGGCGATATGCATGTGCTCATAGTTAGAAGTGAAAATGATGCACCTTGGAGGTACCCGCGTGTGCATACAAGCCAACTCTCAAATGAAAACGTTGCACTCATTTTAAAGCAGCTTTATTTGAAGAAATCAGTTATTTTTTTTCTGGCGAGTGCAGCAGGCACGGCGGATTCCACTGTGCACAATACCTCATTCAATGTATCATCGCAACGAGAGATCAAAATATGGACTTTGTTCGTGTCGGGGCGATGACTGCTGTCGCTTCTTCTGGGCTGTGTCGCTAGCTGCATTCATCGTTGGATCCCGTGCAAACGTCGCAGCAATATGACTCACAACAAAAAATACCTGCCCGCACACGCAAATAGCATAAGAGACAACCGAACCACCGACAGGCCACCGACTGGCACCGAAAGCAACCAGGCAGAGAAGGGGCAAAAACGGCTTGGGTGGCCTGGCTTCTGCGAGTAAACTACACCTTTGTGGTGGCGCTAGCAGTTGGCTCTTAACGTGGTGATAATGATGGCTTCTCCACTTGTGGAATACACACAGAAACGGTGGTTTGCGTTTGACGCGAGATTTGCGGCGCTGTTACATTAACCGCATTCGTAGTACTGATTGTCCTCGAGTGTAAAAGGGAAAATAAATTGTGTGTGTTATTTTGAAATATGCGTGTCGGAGTTATTTGTCATTATGAAATATTTTAACATTGAAAATATAAGCAATCTGGCGGGGATTTTAAAAAGGTTCGTAACTGTGAGAAGTTAGTTAATGTGGGGTTCTTAGTAGCGAGATTTCGCTGTATACCGACACTGCCTCTGGGCCTCTACAGCACTTGATTACAGAAAAAGGCCAAAAATACAGCAGGGGACACTAGAGACTAAGACGAATGGGAAATACATCTCCTCAAACTCCACCAGCTAGTTGAGGGCGTTCTTTCTGAACCGCTTCTCATGATTGAAGAGAGAAAGTGTGTTCTTCGAAATTCCTGACTTCAGGCTGGGCCTTCCCAATTTTGCTACTCAGTATAAGCTAATTCTTTAAACGCACTGGAGTTCCCCTTTCTCTTTCTTCATAGGGATGTCTTCCCCGCCTTGCTTAAGCGTGCTCGTTCTACCGAAGACATGATATTGGACAGACGGCCGAAGATACATAAATGCACTATGCGGGCGCTTCGCCCATTTTCACCCATCAAGCATGACTTCGTCGTTGGCGCTAACTGTCTGGCTGTTGTTTGTGTTTTCTGAATTGGGGCAGTTGACCGTTCGTTAAATTGTCAACCCGAGAGCGGGAAAAATCACTAAAGGAAGAAACCTGGAGAAAGACTGATGGACATGTCTGTTTCATAACAGCACTCAGTACGGTAGAAAAGAAGGCAATAGAACAGGCAAAAATATAAAACAATAATATAGTGCCAGAATATTTTGACGAACCCTGCCCCATAGCATGAGCGGTTTTTGATGCACTTGAATTTCGAGAAGGCAATATGCAGTTTGAAACCGAACGGTGAAATGACCGGTTGGCCTAACGTATTTTATGGCTAACATTGTACGCTTCGAAAAGAGCAATGCTTTAGAGCGTAAAATTGATGGAATACTGAATCAGTAAATACAAAGGTAAAGATAATGTTCCAAGTTCTACATTTATACACCTTTTATTTATGGCCTTGAGGCGAATTTCATTCAGAGGTCGACATTTCCTGAAATTTTTTCTCAGAAACCGCCCTGCACGGTGGTTTCTAGGGCTGTTGAGTTGTTTTCAGGTTCCGAAACCGATTTTAAATCTTCGGCACAGTAATACATACGTATTACAGTGCCTGGCTATTTGGCGTGGCTTTTTTTAACCTTCGTTAGTTGACATTTTTCTTATTCGGCTACTTGAATTAACACAACACACACATTTATTTTTAGGCCGAATACCCCCGTGTTGATATTTTTGGTGTGTGTTTGATTATAGCTATGGTCTTAAAATTTCTCCTATCGATAAAACACCTGCAGCATTTTTTTCTCAGACATGACAGGAATAACACAATAAATCCTGTATCTCGCCTGGATTTATTTCCAACAATAAGGAAATCTGACAGCGTAAAAATTTGGAGATTTCTTATAAATTCGGTTCTTGTCCAGCTAGTTGAGATTTTCAATTTCTTTTTTAAGTACAACTAAAATGAATGATTTCTTTTCGGCACGTGCCATTTGAAATGCACGTTGATAATATCTAATAACAGGAACGTAGCGTAAGTGGGGCCTCTCATTTCAACCTTGTATTCGACAAAGTAGCCGAAGCCGTGGGTTACAAAAAGATCTGAATTAGAAAAGAGGAGTGCGAAAATGAACGGTGCTTTATTTTGAACCGGGCAATTCGTTCTTTGTTTATGGACTTTTAAATAGTTCTCAGCCAGTTTTTAAAAGTAGCGTCTGGCTTGTAGGAAATTTACTGAATGTTGTTGGGACGAACTTAACGCTCCCTAATTAATGTTCATTTCAAAGTTTTAAGAGAGCTTTTTCTTAATTAAATAAAGATACTGAGCTAACCTAAAAGAAGGAAGGATGCTCTGAGAACAAGGAAAAATATAATAAATGACGGTCTGGGACGAACACAAATGTTACCGACGAATATTTACCGACGAATATTTACCGAGTGTAAAAAAAACTGAACTGCATGAGCTGAGGTTTGCCAATGCTTTAAATAGAAAAAATTCATGTGCAGTGGGACTAAAGAACACCCGGCAAAGACATCTGATACTCCCAGTAAATCAATAGGCAGCTGCAAAAGGACTTCTGTCAGTGTAAGAAATAATGGGATGTGTCGCCGCGAATAGAAATAACATGGACGCCATCTCCCAGTTCAATCATAAAACTCTCAACAAAATGAACGTACATGGTTGCCTAAGGTGTATCAATTTTTGTCAGTTCTTCCGTCGAAGCATTTCACATGTCTGCCTGCATGTTCACAAAATTTAATATTTCAAATCTTCCAAGATTTGAGTTACGTTTCTTTCAGACGCTCGAAGCGTCTAGTCGCATTTTCAAAAGGCAATAAAATGTCCTCGGGAAAGGTGATCAAAGTCCAAATTTGTTTCTATAGAAGCCATTTTATTAAAATTGAAGGAATTTTTTTTATGTCTGCTTTGAGGAACTGGAGATGAGAATATTAGGTTTCAAATTTGCCGCAGAGGATTTTTGGATGAGTTTGGAATCCACATTCAAGTACGGAAGGTCTTCTTGCATTACGCTTCCACAATGTGCTTAAAAGGGCACTTTTAGCTGTAATAGAGTACGAAGCTTTGCAGACGACGTCGATAATTTGTCTTTTCCAGGAGACATATTCGGCTGCTGTTCTGATTTTATTTGCTGTGTTCATGACACAATCGCCACTGAAACGTTTTGCTCCAATAAATGAGCCAACAATGCAATTGACGTTAATATCAGATAACAATAACATTGTAGCTTGGCCTTAGCCCTGTGTCATGATGGAGGATAAGTACAAGGTCTTCAACATATGCTAATGTGAAGTTACGTGTTGTTTTCTGTTTTTAAACAAGATACAATCGACGAGAGAATTTCGTTTCAATTCGTATTGAATATAATTTAGAGAGTAGGTCTTCATGAGGAATGACATCGTAATCTTCTGAGAAATTCAAAGAGATCGCATCTCATAAACAGATGCATGGCTTCAAACCACTTATCCATCCGGCTGTAATCAAGGATTTTACATTGTGCCAGTCCGTTGGAAACGCGACCGTTGAGGCAACTAGTGGGCGTTTTCTTTTTAGTGTATTCGACCAGTGCCATCGGCAATACAGTGATCCGTGCTCTTTAAACCCTTGCCCGCAAATTATTTTCCCTCCTCTGTGAGTCGCTATACAGTCCCCATGTAGAACAAACGACACTTTTTTGACATTTTGTCACGCTGTCTGCTTTCCCTTCCATGTTTTGTAACTCAGACATTCTTCCACTTCGACGTGGATTCGTGCGCCTTTCATGAGTGGAGTAATGTTGTGTTATGCTTCCCTGTAACCCTCTTCACATTGAAAATAAGACCAGCGCATGAAAGACAGTTGTTGCTGTTGCAAAAACTTTATGTTGAGCCTACGGACGTCAGACTGGTTCCTCATTCCGGGAGACCATGGGACGGCCACGCTGTCTCTTCCCTGGACTCCAGGGGTTGCCCACAGAATGAGATACAAACAAGGCCCAGTGTTTGTCTCTCGTCTTGTCTCTTCTATTTTCCTCTGGATTGTTTCCCATAAGAGTGCGTGCCAACTTACCCAGCTCGTCATCTTGGTCCAATAATCCTTTCGGGGCCTTAGACAATCCGTTCTTTCGTTTCTGGGCCGACGGCTGATGCTGGGGCCGTCTGTACGTGGAATCTCTATCGGACACAAGGGGGAGTGGGTAGCGCGTCTTCGCGAATCAACCAATTATTCTCGACCCCGCTTTTTGCCCGTTCCTGCTTTGTTTTCTCAGTATGGCAATCGGCCGATATCTCCTTCCTATTAAACCCATTCGTTGTTCTTGAGTCACCTGTCTTCGGCAACGAATATTTATGTGTTTCATTTTACCTTCCCGCTGGCTAGGGTGGGTCCAAAACCCGGACTTCCGTGTGGCTGATTACGCTAGCAGGAGGTTTGCGTTATTTAGAGGAGGTTTTTTGTTGAATATACGTGATGTTATCAAGCCAAGCAGTGTATTTTGGCAACGCGATAGAGTCGAAAATACATTTTAAGAAATTTGTTGTAGCAAAAAATGCTCTGGAGCGTCACAAATTCACCGACATAAAAAAACACCACCGCCTTAGGAATAGACAAAAAGCGCGTTCAGTAGAGTTTGCGAGATTTATTTTATCTGAGGTTTACACAGAAAGACTATATTGGGAGCAGCAAACAAACACGATCTCATTTTGAGTTGGATGAGTTGGATGTAGCAAAAACAACGGAGCTCAAAATTCCATATTCTTTTTGAAATGCCGCGAGTTTCTCCATTTCCCGGAAAGGCGCGTTCCCTCTTTTAGCAAGAGTTCCCTTGAGATGATTGGCTTTTTTTTTGTTTCAAGCCTTTTTTGTAAAGCCCATCAAGTCCAAGCGAGGTGGTGCGTTCTTGGCTGCTTGAATGAATTTCAAGGCGGAAGTGCGCAGGGCTTACCGCACTTATTCCTGCTACTTCATAGCAGCCGTCTTTGTTTTACGGATTTATCTGTAAAAAAATAAAGGACGGCAGGCAACATAAGTAATAACTAGATGTTAAAGGGAGAACCTTTATGCTGGCAAACAAAACGGGAGATATTAAAAGAATCGAAGACGGATTAGGACAGTTGAAGCGTAGTAAGCTCTTCTATAGTGCCGACATGAACCCAGTCATGCGTATCACCGTAGCCGTGTTATAAAAGACGCTTCGCTGTTACCACATTAGCACTTATTTCGGAACGAAGCGGTGGGATTACTGGCGTTTATCCTCGTTTTTGTGCTTTTCCGCAGTCTACAATCTGTAACGTGAAATCGTTGTCGCTGGATTTCGACTTCTTTTAGACAGCCCATCTGCGATTTTGGTTGATATTGAAAGGTTCTGAAAAGTTACGTCTAAATTAGGTTCTAAGTAACAAGAAATGCAGACACCACATATCAGTACATGCACAGATGCACTAACGAGGAGTTATAGCAAAGAAGTAGAAACTATAACGGCGGCTAAGCACTTCTTATTAGTTATGAATGCGAGAGTTTTAACGTCCACTTGCGTGCCGCAACGTGAACCACTCTAGTGTTGACAGACAGAAAGACAGACAGACTAAAATTTTCTCATTAAGTAGCACAATTAAGACAAACATATTTAAAAATTGCTGCGAGGGGCACAGAATTATAAAGCCGATCGGAGTACGAGCGCAGGGTCACGCGCTTGGAAAAAGAAACAGAGGAGCCGGCGGAGGCACTGAGCGGTGCTCTGAGGAAGGACCACGCGGCAAGCACCTGGAAAGAAACCACATCGCTGAAGATGGTGGACCGCTGCCACACGTTCAATGAACCATTTTGAAAGCTCAAGATATCGACTTGGAAATTGGGTGCGGTAAAGTGGTGACGGGAACATTTATAAACCATAGTCATCCCAATCATCCCACTCATATCTACTGCAGGACGAAGGCCTCTCCCATCGACCTCCAACCACTCCTGTCCTGCGCAGCTCGAGTCCACAGTTTACCCACAAATTTCTCTATTTCATCCCTCCATAGGGTTAATGGCCTTCCCCTTCTTCTAGACCCATCTCTGGATATCCACTCTTTTATCCTAATTGCTCACCGGTTGTCGGTTCGCCTCACTACATGGCCAACGCAAGTCTATTTATTTTCTTTATTCGAACTATGATATCTTCCACTCTGGTTTGTTTTCTAATCCAGGTAGTTTGTTTCCGCTCTCTGAGTGTATTCCTAACAATATGTTCCATTTCGCGTCGAGCCGACCTATATTTCCTTTCTAGTTGTTTAGTAAGGGGCCAAGTTTCAGGTCCACACGTCATCACCGGCAGTATGCACTGGTTGCACATTTTTTTTTTGTAGTGACGGAGGCAGCGTTCTTTTGAATATTTGGGAGAGCTTGCCGAGTGGTCCCCAACCCATACCTATTCAGCGCCCAATTTTTCTCTCGTGGATAGTGCCAGCACTGACCATGTGTCCCGAGTAGCTTAACTCTTTTACTTCCTCTAGCTTTTCGTTTCTTAAGCTGGAGAGTTCGTTTTACGTATAATTATTTCTCATTATTTTGGATTTATTTATACTTATTTTCAGCCCCACGGCCGTGGTAGTAATAGTTCTGATGTAGTTCCTCAAGCTTTGTTTGCATGTGTTCTGGGGTCTCCCTCGCAAGACCATGTCGTCCTCAAACCTCAAACGGCTCAAATAGTCCCCGTTTATTCTTAATCCTATGTTCTCTACGGCAAGCTTTCTAAATGCCATCTCAAGGTTGGCTGTGAATAGTGTTGGCCAGGTGGTATCGCCTTGTCTTGCTCCCTTTGGGATCGGAAATTTATCGCTTTGCTTGTGGTGGGTTACCATGCCAGTGCATTCCTTATATATGTCTTCTATAGAAGTCTTTTGCAGATTTCCCGTATTCACTGGCCTTTTAGGGCTTCAAGAACGGCTTTGGTGAGGACAGAACCAAACGCTTTCTCATAATATGTAAAAAAGGGGTTTAGTGTACTCTCTGGATTTTAGGGCAAAGCCCTTAGGTGCTGGGGCTGTTAGCGTCTCCTGTGGACGACGCCGTCGTCCTCGTGATCATAATTGTTGTTCGTCTCATGTAGACACGGTACTAAAACACTGGGAAACTTGTTTACTCCTCTCGCAGGAAAGTAATGCATACTGAAAAAAAAAACACCTGAACACTGGTTTCCTCCTTGCGCTGGAGCGCTTCGTAACGGGTACTAAAAAAACACCGGGACACTCTTTTACTCCTCGCTCTAGAGAGATTCGTGCTTAAAAGAGACTTTTACAGCAAAGGTGTATACCTTTATCCTCTCCCCCGCCCCAATGGTTTCACCTCCGTTGGCAAAAACTTCAACGCGCAAAGAATACACTGCATGCTTCGCCCCTCCCAAGGTTTCACTTCATTGGAGATGGCCCGTGATTGTTTTGTTAACAATGGAATTGAAACATAAATTAAACAGCAAAGAACATAGAATACTCTCTTGGGGTATGCCTGACAAGATAACCTTTACATGATACGAATCACGAATAACGTGAACATACGGTCGCCGGCTGCTTAGGTATGACTTTATGAGTGATAACGGCATTCTGCTGAAGCCATAGGTTTCCAACCTCCTGAACAATAACGAGCGATATGAATCAGTGAATACACTGAATGCTAATCACCCGGAAAGCAATTTTTCTATCTCTTGATGGGCGACATGGATGTGATCCATGGTTCAGTGCTCTTTCCCAAACCATGCCTTCACTCTGGGTTGTTGGGAATCCTGGCTGTCACCTATGCGGCTAACAGTAAATATGGTGAACTGGTTTTAACAACTGGAAGTAGGTTGATGGGCCTCTAATTCTTCAGGTCTTTGGGATCTCTGTTCTTATGAATCGAGCCAACAAAACCAACGTTGGCGTTGTTCCAGGTTACGGGAACTTTTTTATCCCTCAACCCTTCCGAAAATAGTACAGCAAGTTTTTCCAGGTCAATATCGCCTCCCTCCATCAAAAGACATGCGAATAGGCCTTTGAGAACCTTTTCAACTTCCTTGTTAGTTACTAGAGGGACATCTCATGTTCAGCTTTTACTATCAGTACTTTCCCTGGTCTAACACCGCTGGCATACACCCTGGTGAAGAATTGTTCTGGTAACTTTATTATCTCGTCTAAGTTGTGCATAATGCTACCCTGTTTGTCTCTGACTGCATGCATCCTGTCTTTGCCAATGGCTAGCATTCTCTTCCCCCCTACGGCAAGCTTCCCCCTATTTTCCGCGATTCCTCAATCACTGCGATGTTATGGGCACGAATGTCTTTTGTTTTATTTCTGTTACTCAGTTTCCAAAGCTCGGCTAATTCAATTCGATCCGCCGTACATGAAACTTCCATGTTCCTACGTTTGGCAATTAATTCCTTCGTTTTCTTAGTTGGTTTTCCAGTTTGTTCCCTACGTGTTACTTCTTCCACAGCTGCTGATGAGTCACTCAGTACCGATGTAAGGGTGTCATTGAGCCTGCCTACACTGACTTTTTTCTTCTGGTTAAGAAACGCAAATTTGTTGTAAAGAGTTATTTTAAACTCCTGCTATATGGCTCCGCCTGAATTTATAAAGGTTTCTTAGTTTTAACGAGTTTCTTTTTTTCTATTTTAAAATTCAGCCTTAGCTCTCCCCTACCCAGCCTTTGATCACTGCTCCTAATCTTAATGATAATCTCCTAATCTTAATCCTAATGATATTTTGGTTTTCACTTAATGTGAGGTCAATTTTGTTTTTTGTTGTATCATCGCGGCTTTAACCTGTCCATTTTGTATTCTTTCGTGTATAGAAGAATGTTTTTGTGAACCTGAGGTTCTTTCTGTCTGCAAATCATAGCAGTGTATCTCCTCGACTCTTGCGATTGTCTGTTCCGAAGTTTCGCTCCGACTTCTCATCCATTTGCTTCTTACCGACCTTTGCGTTGTAGTCTCCCATCACAATCGTGAACTGGGTTGTTGTCTTCTTCATTGCTGATTTGACTTCGTCGTAGAATCTGTCTACGGGTTTGTTGTCATAGCACGTTCTTGGCGCATAAGCCTGTACTATCTTTAACTTGTATGGCTTGTTTTGCTTGATAACGATAACCGCGACTCCCTCGCTAGTGCCAAAAAACTCCTACACGTTTCCTGCTATTTCTCTGTGGATTCAAAAACCCGCCCCGTGTCAGCACTTTGGTTGGTTCCATTGTAGCGCAGAATATGCCTGCTTGTAAGCTTCATGAATCCTTCTACTGTACTTCTAACTTCGATTAACCCTACAATAGGACCCGTAATGCCCGAGATCTCCCCTACCAGTACTGCTAACATTCCCTCACTAGACCAGGCGCGAGCTTTGAACGTTGACAGGGTCAAGTTTTAATGGCGGCCTGCCCGGACCCAGGGATTCTTAGCGCCAGTTGGTGTATCGCTGTTCTGACCACCGTCGTATACCGGTGCTCTACAGCTGCTGGGCACTGAGGGTCGAAAGTGGAGTAGGTTAAAAGGAACGGAAACCAGTGAAAAAAAAAGGATGCAAAACACGAGGAGAGATGAGACAAGACAACGCTGGGTAGGTTAGTCATGGAAGGTGGCGGCCATTTTCTACACCAGGGTGGCCAGATTCTTCTCTGGTTAGGGAGTGCAGTTAATTTTCCTGAGAGCCTTCCTAGCATGGCTGAACCTCCGTAGTTGAGCCTCTTAGGTGTCCGGAATGGATGACGGTTACTTCCAGAGCAGACAGCACTCCATACGTGGATGAGTTGCTCACACAGAGCCAGACGTTCCTATTCTGTGGGCGACGTTGCACGCCTGCAGTGCTATTAAGCTAGCGTTTTTTTAGTTTTTGCTTTTTATATGCGCGGTTCTGAAGGTATTGGCTGAGGCGCTCGCTCACTGGTGAGATCCACTTACGTCCGGCCGTTGGAAAGGTAAGCCACTGCCATGCTCACGGGCATAGCTGGGGAAATAAATTGGTGTTTCGTAGATCAGCTGGCTAAAAACGCGCAGATGTTTATTAGAGTCCTTCTTGGCCTTTTTAATACAGTTCTAAGCCAAAAAACTGTTTATGGAGTGCTGCGCCAACCACGCTGACCTTTTGGCAGGCATGCACAAAACATAGGCAACCCTGTGCTCTTTAAAGTGCGGAAGCATTTTGAACACGACAGTCGTGCAAAGACTGTATTTCCATATTCTCTATTTTAAATACTAACTGCCGCAATGTTCGGCAGATAGTTCTAACATCAGTTAAACAAGCGTTCAACAAGTTTTAGTCACCCCATTCTCAGAAGTTCCTAAGAATCTCCGTAATTTTTTTTAGTGGGCTCAGGACCAAAGCCTAAGTTGTAAGCAACAAAAGCGCGACTTGTTTGGCGAAAGCAAGTGCACTTTAAAATGCCGGAAGCATGCCGAGGCTCTTAAAAAGACATGACACTGTCTCCACTTTCGCTTAAAGGCAAACATCCCCGAGCTTGCAATAGCTCTTGCAGGCTACTCATGCTGGATTTTGCTGTGGTTTTGTTTTAGCATCCCTGACGTTCAGAGCAAGATGGAATGCTTCTACAATATTGGAACTTGTAAAGGGCCTTTGAAGGGAGACAGGATTAAGGGGAAAGTGGAGACTCGGAGACATCCGCTTCTCGTAAGCTTCCCATCAAAATTTAAAATACTCAACAATGTGTCAGTCCGTTTTCAGTGTGGGTGCAAACGTTTTTTGTCCATTGGCTTGGGGCTTTATGGGTAGCTCTTTCTTGCTTTCCCCATCAAATTGCCAATGAAGTTGAGCTGAACTCTCACGATCTGTGATGAATGGTAAGCGACAAATTAACAGGGATTTCCATATCACTGCTTCTCATTGCTGCCGAAAAGTTGCCACAAAGCCACTCGGACGAAAATTGACGTGAAATAAATGGACAAGTTAGTTGGTGCTCATGGATAATTGCAACCTAAGCGCAAACTTCAGACACGTGCAGTGAACCGAAAAACCTACTCAAAGAGAAGAAACACATAAATGCTCAGAACCTTGCCAGCAAGCATGTCTTGCCCACACACATGTGCACGGAGCTTATGAGTAAAACTGCCCCGTTCCCATTTTCAGCATCTTTCATTTATTAGTGCATCCAACTTGTTGACAATGATCACCAACAAGATACATATACTGCGGGGCCCCTATACCTATGCCCCATCAACGATGCTACACTAGTATTTGATGGTTGTAGTGCTACAGCCAGTCCAGTTGTTCTGTATTCAGATGAAACGTTAGTGAAGCGCCATAATTTGACCTAAAGACCTGCTTTTCACATCTTTTAAGTGCGAATGCACTTTATAAGCGACCCCAAACAATCCACCGCCGGCGGCGGCGGCGGCGGCGGCGGCGTTGGCGTCCGCAGTGCTCCTCTATATTTAAAAAAGAAACAGCATCCGGCGCCAGGTTTATATCCGAGGACTTTGCGGCCGCAGCGCGACGCTCTACCGACCAAGCCACGGACCGAACGCTGATATCAGTGTTAGTGACGCGCCTTATATCTTTAACGCATTCAAACTACGTCGTCAGCGGCGTGCGTTGGCGACTCAGCGGCGTTATAGCGGCTTGATAACTGCGTGGTGTAGACGTGATACTACAAACCCGATGGAAGAGATGGAAGAGAAGGCGGCGAGGCGGTGGGCTGCGGGGGCCGAGCGCAAGCGCCGCAAGCGGGCCGACAACCGTGCATTCGCACTTTCACATTCTCCCCCTCGGGGAAATGCGGGGGAATTTTTTATCTGCGTTAGCATTTGTGAGTCATTTTCCTGTTTCCTTCGGAAGTTTTCAGGAAGGTGTGTAATATACGAACTCAAATACACCTCCCAAAGGTAAGCACCCTGGTCGTCATTTGGATTTAGGAACTGGAAATCAAACTGTGCAGAGATTCGGCGCCTTTGTTTTCTTGTTAATCAAATAAATATGTCACCACGTTGGAAAAGAACCGTGGCAATAGCTGCTATGTTCTAGAGCGAAAGCGCGATGACGCTACAAATTTCAAGGTCATTAATCGCGCCGAAATTACCTTCAGCGGCTGGCGCCCTAGCTGTACCTTTCGTCATTATTGGTTCGCTTGCTGAGAGCTTTCCCGCTGCTGTACCAAGTGACCAGGCGAGCTTGGAATGCTGATTTGCGTGGGCTTACCGCCCTGTGGTGGCTTCGTGGTCTGTGCAGGCGATACAGCGCAAGCCAACCACTTCTCTAGGCTAGCATTTAACGACTCATATATGAAAACACTGCGCTGACGTGGTTGACAAGAACATATAATAGCGAAAGAAGCGATGCCCGTAGCACTTCGCTGCCTTTCCGGATGCTTTGCCTACGCTTGATTCCTCAGTCTCGCCATTGATTGATCGCTGTATGGGTTGTCTGTACACGCCCTTCACTTGAAGAAAAAGCATGAATCCAAACATCGAGTAGATGGAGCTAGACCACAGGCTGGGAAATATCCAGCAAAGGCAAAGTTTCAGGATACGCTGCGTGCATAGCCTTTGCTTTCGCTCATGTTACCAGGTTTAGAAGTGATACATTTCATATATGATACATTTTTTTACTCCCCCCCCATCAAAACGGATGTAGGATGCTAACGCTTATTACCCCTTTTACCGGAAACTCTTTCCACTAAATCTCCCGGTGTGAAGAACCTTTTTTGACTAACGGCTGCTATCTCCGGGGGATAAAATTTTTGGCGCACATCGCGTCATCACCCCACATTGAGACGTCGACCCTCGAGCCAATTTCATGACTTGGTCTAAGAAAAGAGATTGTCATTGTTTAATCACAAGTAATTCACTTCAGTTTCTGGGTCCAGAGTCTAATTTCCTTCTTGAACCGCGGTCACGTCCTTTCGCAATAACCGGAGAGTGATTTCAAGAGGAGTTCAAGAGGAGCTGGGATACCGAGAATAGATTTCCACTTCTTAACAGCACTCCTCAGCCGCAGAGAAGCCAATGCAAGAAATTTAGGAACGAAATTGAAAAAAATTCACGCATCTCCACGAAGTGAATCATGGCGAGTTGGCGAAGCACTGGGGATCGTTCTTACCGTAAATCACCCGTGAGAGTACTTACTGCTGTAAAACGATTTCCAATCCAGTCCTATTTAATAAAATTCAATTAAATCCAATCCAATATACTCTAATCTAATTTAATCCTATCCAATTGAATTCCAATTCAATCTAATCAAATCAAATTCAATCCAATGCTCCTCGCGCATGCGCAGCAGGGCTCTCCAGGAGCCAACTCTCTTTCTCCTTCTCTAACCCCTCTCTCTCTCTCTCACCCTCTCTCTGTCTCTCGAACCTTTTGTGAACATTTTATTTTGTCTTGTTAACCTTTTGTGAACCTTTTGTGCACACATTCTTCGATTTTCACGGTGCTGTGCGTCTCTCTCTCTCTCTCTCTCTCTTTCTCTCTCTCTCTCTCTTCCTATCTGTCTCTCTCCTCTCTCTCTCTAACGTTTTGTGAACCTCTTTTTTCGTTCTTGTTAATCTTTTGTGAACCCTTTGTTCACAGATGTTTCGAGTTACACGGTGCTGTGCCATGAGCACGCACGCCGGACTCCGGACAGGCCTCGGCCTTAAAAGGTGCTTCACCCCTAAAACATAGAAGGCATTGTATTTAATAAAACATGAAGCCCACGGCGTTGTTTGATTTAGAATTGAGAAGCATTTTAATGTTGTTAAAATTACAATGAGTTCACACGAAGGAGAATTCAAACTAAAGGATATTTGAACTTACTTTCTGCTTCCTGCTTTATCAAATATTAACAAAAAATCTATAAAGTGCATCTTCCCAAATACTGATTCTCGTACGAGCTCTACAGTGGTGTTTACCTGCCCCTTCCAGATCTGTTAGGTATGGCAGTTTTAGAGAAAGCCGTTCTTCTGCTGCTGCCGAGCTTACATTTATCATCGCGGCCTGAATTGAGCTATATACTGCGCGATTACGTCGGGAGTTTTTCTTCCTGCAGGCTTGAGAGTAGATACAACTGTGTATTTGCTGCATTTCTGAAACAGGGTGAATATTAGGAACACAATCTTGAGTTACGGCCGCATTCAGAGCTCAGAGTTTGATGTAATTGTCTTTGTAATCACGAACATTCAGTTAAAGTAAGGTGAAAATGAAGGTAGAGTGGGGTGGACGGGGTAACCAAAAGTACTTCTGCGTGGAGAATACAAATCCCGTTTTTTGTTTTAAATCCAGTCGAGTTTCTCACGATTACCATGGCGTTAGGTAAGATACCGCTCGTAAATTATTTCCCAATTTCTAAACTGCAACACTGCAAATGACATTTCCTGAGTAAGTCACTCAGTGTGGCACTTGCTCGTGCCTTGAAAAAACGTCTTTAACGTAGATCTACGTGGCCGGTGCGACGGACATATAGGGCCCCTGCCGCGTAAAGAGGCGCGGAAAAGTAAGGCTAGTTCCGTAGGATACATAAAACGTGTTGGTACCCATGATCTTTTCCGTGACCTTTGTATTGTATAAAAGTTTTCTTTTTTTGTATAACCCTTATCACGCACTTCAGGCAAGCATTCTTGCATTGTCACAGCGGGACAGCCATGCAATGCCGTTGGTGTTCACCGCGTCGACGAAGACGTCGACGACTGCAGATACATAAAATTCAATGGCCTGCATTCAATGGCCTGCATTGAAGACAATTTCAATGACAGAGACACGCTTTTTTGTGTGTGAAAACCCATGGAAGCGGTGCTCCAAAACGTTTGCTTAAAATCGTTGGAAGACATGCCCGTGATATTGTCTATCTCATAAGGGTCACATTGCATAGTAAGTACTCCCACCTGGAGCAGTCATAGTTTTGAATAACAATACCACCAGACTTACATTTCCAGACGAGCCGTTACACGCATTCTCTGGCGTGGAAGCTGACAGCTAATCGAATCCAATTCCGTATATAATGACGGATGCGAAAACCGCCCGAGAATTGTTTTATGGCGGGTATTCAACGTGGGCTTTGTTCGGACTTCGCGGAATTCCGCCATTGCGCATTTCCCGTGGGCCGGTCGTCAGTTCCGGCCCCTCGGATATTGACCCACGCTTTCGTAGGGGCATTGAGACCCAATTTCGGAACACTCGTGATTCCGAGCAGCGGGCCCTCATGGCGCCACTCAACACATACCAACAGGGTCACGCACAACGGACGTGCGTACCTTATGATCACATGTAACTCGATCGCTAAGCAAACAAGCATTCGTTGCCCCCCTCCCCCTACCACTGGAATCAAGTTTTCCCCCTGTGGAACATCATCCCGTGACACGAACGCACATAAATGTGCATAAGTGGAAGCGTTTGTTAAAGTGTGTGCGTGTGCAATGAGGTGAACACGGGCCGAGTGAACAGTTGGCGTTGCGTAATGAGGAGAGTTGATTGTGGTTTTATAACATGAAGTGAATTGTTTACACACGGATATACCTGGAATTTCTTACTATCTTCCATCAAAGCGCGTGCCAAGGGGAACAAGGCCGGCAGTGTTGCAGTAGCGTTTATGATAATTACCTCGCTGTATCAAAGGTATGGTAAATCTAAGAAGAGCGCTAGCTCGGTTGTAGTTATTTCGGATTTCGGCTTTGGCCGCAAGATGTAGCCTAATTTATACGGCCATGTTCGAAGCTTAAACTGCAGTTAATTCACTGCAGGTTTAAAATAAATGACTAAACTTGTAAAAAGAAGTCAAAGGTTCCCCTGCTTTTTATTTATGGCACCTGTAATATTTATTCTTTTTTCTTCATAGACTTAAATCACATCGCTCTCAGGACCTCGTGTCAAAGAAAAGAACTGTCTCCAACATTGTGTACTGAGAAACCGTACGTGTACAAAGTAACGTAATCTTTCTGTAACAATCTGTTTAGTGCCTTCTAATATTTCATAACGTTTTTCTGCTTATTTTTAAATATGTAAAAATAGAACAGCCATAACTGTAGGCACTTTATAGGGCTGCCACACGAATAACCAGACAAAGACGAAGAACGAAAGCTGACATACCGATTCCGGTTTACAAACATATGTTTCTTCTTCGACCCGGAGAAGAGCATTTCACAAAGAACGTATGCCAATCACTGTCGACATGCTAATCATGTTGTGAGCTGCTACTTCCTAGGTGAAAGTTTGTAAAGCACGAACAGTAAATCAGACAGTCAGAAACGTAGCCTATATGCTTTCGCAGATAATATCCCATGTTTGCGGCAGTTTCTCGTCGATTCGCCCGCCACAAGGAAGAACGAAGGTCATGCCCGCGTACAAGATCATATTTATTTAGTGGCACTCGTTCACCCAGCTGCAGCCCCAAAGGGCAGCGTGAAGTGGAAAAACTGCCTGTTTGGTCATGGTTACTACATTGTGGTCGTGTGTTTTAAAAAAAACTCTGGTTGCACTGACTGTAGCAGATCCACTTATCAGACATACTATACGGGGGCCTACGTTATTGCTTCTTCAGAAAAAGCGGCTAAAAAGCCCTGACCATACCCTTTCAACATACTCATTTCATGATGTCTCCAGTGTCAGTATAAAAAATGGAGTGCCAATAGTGATCTGAGGGTCTTAAATTGTATTTTGAAATAAAGAAACCCAGATACCTCGCTTGTTAGGGATGCAAAAACTTCGTTTTTGTAACTCAGCCAACTCTACTCCGCCCCGAAAGATGTTTACTGTGCCAAAACAAACATACAAAATACAAGAACTAAAATATTGCATGGCGCGGTGGAAGAGCTGCCGTAACGTTGGTACAAATACCCCCAGAGTTATGTAAGTTAGCTTAATGCTAGCCCTCATGGAGGATCATCAAGCCAAAATAAAAACACTGGTGCAATCGCACAGTCATGCTTTCAGCAGGGGGTTTATTCATCAGCCGCAAATGGCAGGAAAAAGTCCTCGTGACTTCATGAGAAACGGAGTAAAAAATGGCTGGGCAGTAACAATATTCCCTAGGACCTACAGTATATTTGGAAGTATGAGTAAAATTGGTATCAGTGTTATTTCGACAGAGCAAGCTTTCTAATGACCCATACTTGTATCTTGGGTTCCTCATACCTTTATTTCATGCCGCTAGCGGGGCAGTATTATAAGCAGTGTAGTTTAAATGTGCAAGTGAACATGTGCACACACCTGAATCCTGCATTGAAGCGCTGCCAGCAGCATTCTCAGCTTCTTTGATGCAATCATCTTACGGCGAATTGTTAGACTGTACGCAGAACTCTTTGGCTATTTGGCGCACTACTCCGAAAGATTCCCGGATGCAATTTTCATGTGATATTTTGAGCTCCTAGCCACAAGACGTCTCCTCTTAAAAATGGAAATACGTAAATATAGAAACCGAACCGAAGTTTCGAAAAATGGGTACCCAACTTGAAGGTCCACTGCCAGAAGAGGTTTTGTCAACATGGCACTCCAAGCGGGCGTTCGTTGACTCCACGGACAATTGCCTTTTCTTTGCGGAACCCACGGAAAGGCAGAATCTTTTGGGGTGAAATCATGAACGACTCCTTGGGAGTCTAAAAGGAGTAACTCCAGACGGGCTATAATTGAAAATTTGTAGGCTAGAGTTATTTTAAGAAAAACCACGGCGATATGTTCTGGAGAGCATCAAAGGTACAAGGGATTTTCGTCCTTCAGAAAAAAAAAAAAACTTTTTACAGGCGCTCAGGGAGTGTGAAGCTGCCGTGGTGGCGTCATGTACTGTTGCGCAACATTTTTTTAGTTGCAACATCAACAAAAAATAAATCTCATGAACTCGATCAGCGACCGACTGTTGCTGAGGCCTTAGTGCCACAAGTAAATTGGGGCCTATCGCAATCCCATATTACATGCGTTTCTCTTCTGGCGGCGGGAAACCTCGCGGCTAGAATTTAAATTATTTTTAACGCAGCTGTACCTATTTTCTGTTAGGTTCCTGACACCGTTTCTTTTCCCAAACAGTAAGGGTTATAACAAATGAACATTTTGTGGCTGCAGATAGTATCTCTTATAGCATAAGCCATGGTTATGTCACCTGGAGTCCGCTGAAGAGAGCGAAACCAATGATCAGTTGGCTAACCCCATAATGACTCCACGACAATATCCCGCGAGTAAACAGATTGCTTGCATAAGCGAGTATAAACCTTAATTTTCTATTACCAGGAGTGCGTATAAATCGCCTACAGATACTTCGGTTGGGCACTTCAGCGACGATTATAAATGCCCCGTGGAACTGATGTTTGAAGGGAGCCGCAAAATTATGTGCAATAAATCAGTAGCCTTTAGAGTGTTGAACGCGCGATGCATACGCACATGAGTCTCGCATACTACAGGCACCAGCTTCTAGCAAAATTTGTGTTTTTATTTATTTATTTATTTACTTATTTACTTATTATTTATTTATTTATTTATTTATTTATTTATTTATTTATTTATTTATTTATTTATTATTTATTTATTTATTTATTTATTTTTTTAATTATTTATTTATTTAGAAATACTGCAGGCAGCATAGCTGCCCAAGCAGGAGAGGGTTACGAAAGGTGATTATACAATGCATGTTCAAATGCACCAACACTTGTACATTCCATAATCGATAGAGGCAAACAGTTGCATTGGTCTATGGTGTTAGGAAAAAAATACTTTTAACATATTTTAGTGCGGGCGAAGTTGCACAGTGTTCCACGATTATTCCGGTAAAAAACATGCACAAAAAGACAGCGCAAGCCAATCAAAACTTTCAAAAAACGTTTCAATATGTGTGGAAGCCAGAGATGGCCGTGGGTGTCATCGTCAGCGAATAAAAACTGGCAGCCAGTATTCAAGAAGATAAAAAAAAATGTGTTTTTTGAGACAGCTTCGCTATAGCTAAACGCCATCATAGTTGTTCGTTCGCGTAATCTTGTTCTTTTTACCACGGATTAGTACATGTCCAACCCCCCTCCCTCCCCCCCACAGTTTTCTAACCCCCTAATATGTCTAACCGCCCCCCCTCCCCCACAGTATATGTCTAACATCTAGCCCTTATGCCGCTACGGATGACATACGCGTTGTGCTGGCGGGAAATTTGAATGTGGAAGTCTCGCGGCTCCATGCGACCTGTCAGCTGTGCTGAATGGTCGAGCGATGTGTGTTTGACGTGGCGCGTTACACGGACAGTGAGATACCTACGACGCGAGACGGAAGTAGACAGCCTCATGTTTGTCCACTAATAAAGCTCGATTCCTTCCATATCTTAACTTCCTATGGAAAGACGCGTGTCGTTCGCTCCGGGGAAGAACAGTAGGAATCGAGGAGCGTCTGCCAGAGTGGAAGTGCGAATTTGTGCTAAAACAACCGAAAGCCGCTGCCGCGGCCGTTTCTACCACGTTCAAGCTGGCCGAGTAGCACGGAAGCTCTCCCGGATGAACATCAACGTCGACATGAGCCAATATTTCTTGTTCAGCTTGAAGGGCTTTCAGAGCCACACTTTTGGCGTTGCGTTTCTTTTTTAAGCCCGCGCACGTAACTGGTTCCCGGTTTATCAGGAACGAGTAAGGAGCACAGGGAAAGGCGGGGGGAAGGGGGGGTGCACGCGCTAGGATTTATGCCCTCACAGATGGTATGTCCATTGTGCAGGCGGGTGGTTTAAACGTGTACGTCCGCCGCCCCTATGCGAACTTTCCGGTGTCCTCAGTGGTCGAGCAGATTGGGTTGGTGTGTTCCGCTGACAGTAAGATGCCTACCAAGTGAGAGGAAAAGAGACAGCTTTATGTTTTTCCACTAGAATATATCTCAAGTCCTTCAAATTTTCATTGGGCTAAGTGCTAATTGCTGGATCGCAAACTACAAACAAACGTGTTTTGTTTCGTGCATTTCGTGTACTGCACCGAGCTTCGCACTTCATCCTTCTTCACAGAGTGGTAGGGCACTAATTTTGTTAAGTATAGCGAAGACAATCAAACCGAAGCCTTCCTTGAACTTGCGGAATCGCGATTTAGAACTGCAGCAAAACACGGCTACAGCAGGATCTCATTACTTCAGATTTCACCGAATCGGACAAAATGTCGGGTTAAACCTAGTGTTCGAGTTATCACGAGTGTGGTCATAACAACTAAAAAATTCGTTGAAAATAACCAAACCCCATTTTTTGTTGTTTAAAAAGTCATTGATTGTCTTTTGCTTCGCGGAGGTGATGAGCGAAGAAATCACAGGTCGTCAGCAAGACTGATGGCCATAGCGATGATTGGCACGCTGCCTTTCACTTGACTGTTAACCAGTGCGGGAAGTTTGTTTTTGTGCCTCCAAGATGTACACAAGCGCGCTAATATACCATTCCAATCCCGAAGTTTGCAAGTGCGCCTTTGATTTTTGCGGCGAATCCGCATTAGCTGAACAGCCGCCGCCGCTGAATGGGTTGCTGTTTCCCCACCTGAACAAGGTGCGGCGTACAAATAAATCGAATTGCAGAGAAATCGGTCCAAATTGAGCAGAGTTTGCAGCCATTGAACAGTTCAGAATTTACATGGGACCAGAAGCCAGGTCCGCATTAGGCTAAATTGAGAATTAACGGGGGACGGAATCACAGGGTTTTACAGTACAAGCCCTTTCATTTAGCGTGGAGCGTTTGGCCTAGTGGACTTCAAAGCCTTTAACAGGCAACCACTGTAGAACGCTAAAAATATTCGCCAAATTCGACCAACACGTCCCAACTGGCTATCGTCTTTCAAGTTTTGCAACTGCTC
This sequence comes from Haemaphysalis longicornis, assembly GCF_048455015.1. NCBI lineage: Eukaryota > Metazoa > Arthropoda > Arachnida > Ixodida > Ixodidae > Haemaphysalis > Haemaphysalis longicornis. The sequence continues at coordinate 148,430,358 of NW_027526204.1, read as the reverse complement.
CATCACCTCTGTCGGCCAGCAGTCCTTTCGGGGACCCACTGGGCCCGAACACTCCGCCAACAAGGACACATAATAACACGGCAGTTTCCCCCACTCCGGCGACTACAAAATAGATTGTCCGGAGTTGGACCAAATCCCGGTTGATCATCGTCTTTTATTTAACCATTGGATGCCCAGCGCGGCAGCATTACCGCGTTAATGAGCTTTCCAGAACGGAAGTCGCTCGAGTCCACTATTCTGTTGCCCACAGCAGTTACTCCGCAGTTACTCTGTACTCCTCACAGCAATTTTTACACGGTATAGTCTTTTTGGCCTAGTTAGAAAACTTTGTCTGTCTGTCTGTCTGTCTGTCTGTCTGTCTGTCTGTCTGTCTGTCTGTCTGTCTGTCTGTCTGTCCATTCGCACTAGAATGAACAGGCGGCGTTCAAGTGGACGTGAAAACTTTCGCATTCAGAACTAATAAGAAGTGATTTGCCGTCATTATAGTTTCTTCTTCTTTTGCTCTTACTGCGCGCGAGTGCATCGGTGAATGCATCGATCTGTGGTGTCTGCATCGCTTGTTGTTAAGAACCTAATTTCTACTTATATTTTGAGAACCTTGCAATACAAAGCAAAATAGCAGCTGGGACGCGTTAAAGGAGCCCGAACCGAATCCATCGACAAAGATTTGGTGGTAAAGATTGGGGACTGCACAAAAGCACAAAACGAGTATAACGGCCAATAATCCCGGCGCTTCGTGCGGAAATACGTGCTGAAGTGGCAGAAGCGACGCTTCTTTTATAACACGCTTACTACAATGCGCATGACGGGGTAATGTCGGCACAATAAAAGAGCTTATTATGCTTGAACTGTCCTAATCAGTGTTCGATTCTTTTGATAGCTCCCGTTCATTCCACAACCATAACGATTCTCACTTAAAGAACCAGTTATTTGTTACGTTGCCGGCCATACTTTATTTTTTTACAGATATATTAGTGTTACAAAGAGGGCGGATATGAAGTAGCAGAAATAAGGGCGCTAGGCCCTGCGCAAATCCGCCTGAAAGTTCATTCAAGCAGCCTAGAACCGGCTGAGTCGGCTGTGCTTGACAGGATTTAGAAAAAATAGAGGCGCGAAAAAGGCGATTGATCTCGAGAGAACTCTTCCTAAAACAGGGCACGTGCCTTTCCGTGATGGAGAAACTCGCGGCATTTCAAAAACGATGCGAAAATTTGAGCTCCGGTGCTTTTTCTACATCCAACTCATGCAATTCAAAATGAGATAATATTTTTTGCTGCTCCGAATATAGCCTTTCTGTGTAAACCTGAGAAAAGGTAATGCTCGCAAACTCTATTTGAAGGCAGATTTTCTCAAACTCTGAGAGGGTGCTGTTTTTTTAAGTCGGTGATTTTGTAACACTCCACAGCATTTGTTGCTACAACAAAAGTCATCAAATGTATATTTTAATGTATCACATTGCCAAAATACACTACTTGGCTTGATTACATCACGTATTTTCAGCAAAAACCCTCCTCTTAATTACTAATTCCTCCTGCCTGCATAATCAGCCACACGGAATTCCGGGTTTTTGATAGGCCGTTGCCAGCCGGGAGGTCAAACGAAACATAAATATTCGTTGCCGAAGACAGGAGACACCGGAACAACAAATGGGTACAATAGGAAGGAGATGGCGTCCGATTTCCCGACTGGGCGAACAAAGCTGCCACGGGCAACAAAGCGGGATCGAGAATAATTGGTTGCTTCGCGAAGACGCGTGCTACTCACTCCCTCTTGTGTAGGATAGCGACTCCACGTACAGACGGCCCCAGCATCAACCGTCGGCTCAGAAACGAAAGAACGGATTTTCCTAAGACCACAAAAGGATTATCGGGCCAGGATGACAAGTTGGGGGAGTTGATACGTATTCATACGGGAAACAAACACGCGGACAAAAGAAGGGATAAGACGAGAGATTAACATAGTGCCGTGTCTGTATCTTGTTTTCTCGGCAATCCTCGGTGTCCACGGCCGAGACAGCATGGTCGTCCTATGGTCTCCAGGAATGATGAACCAATCTCACACGTAACCGGGTTCAAAATAAAGGTTCTGCACCAACAATAACCGCCTTTCGTGCGCTGGTCTTATTTACAATGTGAAAAGGGTTATAGGAAGCATAACACAAGAGTGCACCGCTCATGCCAGGTGCACGAATCTTTGTCGAAGTGGAAGAACTCCTGAGATTCAAAACATGAAAGACAAAGAGCATACACTGTGACCAAATATCAAAAAAGAGTCGTTTGTTCTGCACAAGACCTGTGTAGCGACTCAGAGTAGAGGAAAAATAATTTGCAGGCAAAGGTAACCAACACGCATAACTTTTTTGGCGATGTTATGGGCTGCATAAACTAAAGGGAAAACACTAACTCGTAGCCTCAATGGTCTCTTTTCCAACGCACTGGTACTATGTGAATTTCTTGATTCCGGCCTGACGGTTTGTGCGTTGGCTTGAAAGGATGCGCCTATTTATTAGATTCCATGCTTTTGAATTTATCAAAAGCTTACGAGGTCATTCCTCATCAACCCCTATTCAATAAATTATATTCGATAGGACTTTAAAAAAAAATTTCTCACAGATTGTAGCTTATTTAAAAGAAAGAAAACAACTTGTAACTTTACATAAGCATATGCTGAGGAGCGTTTATTTAACCTCCAGCGTGCCACAGTGCTAGGGCGTCGCAGCACTGTTATTTTTAATTATCATTAACGTCAATTTCACCGTTGCCTTATTTATTGCAACAAAATTTTCAGAGGTGATTTTATCAAGAATACCGCAAATAACAACATAACAGATGCGGATTATGTCTACTGGAAAAGACAAATTATCGGACGTCTCACTGAAACATTCGTATTTTATTACACCTAAAATTGCGCTTTCGGGCACTTTGTGGAAGCGTAATGCAAGAAGACCTTCCGTATTTGAATGTGGATTCCGAAGGAATCCCAAAATCTTCTGCGGAAAACCTGAAACCTAATAGTCTCATCTCCAGTTCCTCGACGCAGACATCGAAAAAAAAAAAAACTTCCTTCAGTTTTCTAATAAAATGGCATATAGAAACAAATTTGGGCTTTCAAGTCTATTTCTGAAGACATTTTATTGCCTTTTGAAAGTACAAGACGCTTCGAGCGTCGGAAAGAAACGTAATTCAAACCTTGGCAGATTAGAAAAGATACATTTTGTGGACATGCTTGCAGACATGTGAAATCGCTACGACGGAAGCACCGATAAAAATTGAGACACAATAGGTCACCCTGTATGTTAATTTTATTTAGCGTTTTATGATTGAACTGGGCGCCCTTATTATGTCTATTCGCGGCGACCCGTCCCATTATTTCTTGCACTGACAGAACTAGTTCGGCAGCTGACTGTTGATTTAGCGTAAGTATGAGATGTCTCTGCCAGATGTTCTTTAGTCTTATCGCACGTGAGCTTTTTTTTGCTTAAAGCTTTTGCAAAGCTCATTTCATGTAGTTCAGTTTTTTTTTAGAACATTCGATGAATATTGTTCTGTAACATTCGTATTCGTCCCAGACCGTCAGTTTTCATATTTTCTCTTGTTCTGAGAGCAGCTTTCTCTTCGTTTAGGTTATCTCAGTATCTTTATATAACAGAGAAAAAGCTCTCCTTTAACTTTGAAATGAACTTTAATTATGGGGCTTATAAGTTCGCCACAAGAACGTTTAGTAAATGTTCTACAAGCCGGACATTGCTTTTCAAAACTGGCTGAGAACTAATTAAAAAGGCTGTAAACAAACGAAGGCATTGGCAGGTTCCAAATAAAGCACGGTCCATTTTCGCACTCCTCTTTTCCAATTGAGGTCTTTTTTATACCCCCGGCTTCGGCTACTTTGTCGAACACAAGTTTGAAATGAGAGGCCCCGCTTGTTCTACGTTCCTCCTATCAGAGATTACCAAAGAGCATTTGAAATGGCACTTGGGGAAAAGGAATAATTTCTTTTATTTTTTACCTAAACAAATTAAAAATCTGAACTAGCTGAGGAAGAAGCGACTTTAGAAGAATTCTCCAAACTTTTACGTTAATTAAAACTTCCTTTCAGTGAATATGACTGCGAGCGAGGCACCGGCTTCATTGCCTTGTTCCTGCTATGTAGAATAAAAAAAGCGCTGTAGGGCTATTGTCGGTGCGAGAAATATTAAGGCCTGTTCAGTTAAAATCAACCACGCACCAGCGATATCAATACGTGGGTATTGATTGTATTGATGTGAGTATTGTATTAAAATAATTAACCGAATACGAATATTGTAAACGAATGAATGTTAACAAACCACGCAAATTCAAGTATATAATACGATGCGTATGCATTAGGGGGCCTAAGATTGAAACTTCAGTTTCGAAACTTGAACACAACTCCACAGCCCTAAAAACCACCGTATATGGCGGTTTCTGAAAAAAATTTCACGAAATTTCAACCTCTAAATACAATTCGCCTGAGGGCCATAAACAAAAAAGAATACGAAAGAGGAACTTAAAACATTATCTTTACCTCGGCATTTACTCATTCCGTATTCCACCCATTTCGTACTCTAAGGCATTGCTGTTTTTGAAGTGTGCAATGTCGTTCACAAAACGCGTTATATACCAACCGGTCATTTCATCTTTCCACATGAAAATGCCAGATGCTCTTTAAAAATTCAGCAGCTTAAAAAAGCGCCCATGCCATGGGGCAGTGTTTGTCGAAACATTCTCATACTATATCAATATTTTATATTCTCGCCAGTTCTATTCTTTTTGGTTTCAACCGTACTAAGTCCAGTTGAAACAAACATGTCCATCAATCTTTCTCCAGGTTTGTTCCTTTTCTGCTATTTTATCGCTGTTTGTTCGACACTTTCAAAAACGGTCACCTGCCCGAATTCAAAAAATACAAACAACAGCCAGTCAGTTAGTGCCAACGACGAAGTCATGCATAAATGGGTGACAAATGGCGAAGCGCCCGCATCGTGTAATTATGTACCCTCTGCAGCGCGTCCAATATTGCGTCTTCGCTCGAACGAGCAAGCTCAAGCGGGGCGGAGAAGACAAACCAATTAAGAAAGAGGGAGAGGAACTCCAATGCTTTTAAAGAATGCGCTTACACAGTCTACCAAAATTGGGAAGGTCCGATATGAAGTCAGGGATTTCAAAGAACGCCCTTGCTCTGAGCAATAATGAGAAGCAATCCAGAATGAACGCCCTCATCTAGCGGGGAGAGTTTGAGGAGATGTATTTCCCATTCGTATTACTCCAGAGTGTCCCTTGCTGCATTTTTGGCCTTTTTTACATAATCGAGTACTGTTAAGACCCAGAGGTCGTGTCTTACCATAAGGCAAGCGGCGTATGACTCTTTTCTGGCTATTCTAAGCACACCTTAATATCCGCAAGGAGGCACATACGGGCTTTTCCCTTAATGCAAATGTAGCTAAAAAAAACTCTCTTTCTAGGCGGTCATGAGATAAATAACTTGCACATTCACTTGTTTTTCGTTCACTATTTGTCGACCCATTTCAACGGGTCTATTAATACAGGAAACGCATAAACATATCGCTGACTTTTTTGACAACGCATTTATGGTATACTATTTCGTAATGTGGCTACTTATTTGCCCGTATAAGCCTTTTTTCGTTTATACATAGGCATGCTTGCGGTGTTTAAAATATAACAACCTGAAGCACACCTTGAATTATTCACTAGGAAAGCGAAAGTGTACAATGGAAGTATAGTATTTAAAATATTGCGCAGGTATGCAGATACAGCGCCGACACGAAATTTCAAATATATGAAATAACCCAGTTAATTTGTTACCATTACTATCAACATTAAAAAATACCACGTTAAAGGGGTGAGTGAACGGCTGGACTCAGCATTCCTCTGTTTTCAGACAAACAGATTCGACTGAAGACGACAAAATAGGCCGAGCATAAATTCAACTTGAGTAATTCAGAATGATATAGGAGGTATTATTCGGAGGTTAACAATTCCACTAGTGCTTAAAAAAAGAACCGCGGTTCCTTCCCATAACCATAACGTTTTGAATTGTGAACCTTTTGAATTGTAAAAAATCATTCGCTCATCTTGTGTGTGATGACATTACTCTAAATACATCTCGACTTATTTTAGTAAGTCATTGACTGAATTGATCGATTGTAGGGTTTAACGCGCCGACGCAACGCAGGCGATGAGGCACGCCACAGTGGAGGGCTCCGGATTAATTTTGACCACCTGTGGGTCTTTGACGTGCGCCGAAATCTCGTACACACGGGCGTTTATGCTTTTCCCCTCCATCAGAAAAGCAGCCACCGCGGCCGGGAATCGAACCCGCGACCTCGTGCTCGCAGCGGTGGGTGCATTTTAGTAAGTGGAGGAGCGAATCTTGTTACAGCATGTATGCGAAATAAAAAGAAAAAGGGATTCAAATAACCAAAGAAAAATAAAAAGCAAGAAATTCTCGGCCAACACTAGAAGCATATCATTCATATATACTTTTCTTGGCGTTCTTTATTGTTGGCTTCGCTTTCTGTGTTCATTCAACGAGCGACTCATCCTCAATTCTAATTCGCTACACTCCTAGCGAGGGCTTATACTCTGGCAGTATTGGGGCAATAGGTAGCACAAGAGGTTTATCCGTTATGAGTCTAGCTCTTGACACGTCGTAGACACTCGAGTCATGATCCGGGAGAGAAAAATATTCTCCGCTCCATCTCCCCCAAATTGTCGGGATGCGCTGGCTACCAGCCGTCATTGTAGGATACAATTACTCTCACATAAGTTCTTAGGAGAACATAGCGTCCTTAACTACACAAACCGGAATTCACATGGCGGACGCAGTAGCACCTGGAAGAGTAGGAACATGTGACGTTCCGAAACGTTACTGGATGACGCAGCTCGTGACATGCACGGAAAAAATGGCAGCATCTCTACTCTGTAAATGATGGCGAGGGTGCGGCGTACGGGGACTGGAAATGACATCCAACTTGCGTGCCAAGTGGCATTCGATTTGCGCACCGACCGTCATTCAATACGAGCCGCCAGTTGCACCTTGATTATTCGCTTAATGAAACTGCAATTTACGGCTCAAATAGAACTTCCCTTGATTTTCGCTTGATCGTGGGGTTAAACCGGATGGATGCGAACGGACACTGGAAGGTGCTAAGGTACTCTGCACCGTTAAAGGCGAAGGAGTAAGCCATTGACTTTCGGGTAATAACTCACGGCTGTAGCCCAATGGGTAAGACGACTGACACTAACTCAGTCTGGTCTACCAGACACAGGCTTGAATACTGACGGTGCCTGTGTGATTTTTTGCGATTGTAAAGGCAATGCGCACGGACGCGGACGGATATTGTGTGGTCCTAGGGTACTCCGCCCCTAGAACTTGTGGACGATAGCCATGAGGGAACAAGGTGACTCTCGATTCGGCGAGTTTGCGACCACGTTGGTATTAGCCAAAGCCGGGCAGGTCCTCGCAAAAAAGGGCGCCGGCATTTTAGGCCACGACAATCTGAGAGGTACCCTCGCCGACACCCACTTTTAAAAAACTGGTCCGAAAGAGCGTGTGTTCTCCATCAGATCATTCCTGGGCTACTCGGCAACTTTCAATTGTCAAATGAACTCTGGCTCCCTGTGCATTTTAATGTTGCACCTGTGCTTTCCTGTGAGGTGCAGTTTAGCCGCGTGGTGTTTAAATAAAAGGTGTCAACTGTGCTAATGGCCCACTACATAAATTCTTCTTGTGATATGCACTTCTTATTAGACCGCCGTAATCAGCAGCACCTTGTTCGTGTAGTACCTGCTCTGTGGTCGGGTTTACACATACTTGACATCCTGTTACTCGAATAACATGCATGGTTTTATGCCAGTCTAGCGGTTTTCTTCACAATAGTATTGAGCCTTTTTGTGTTAATGACCCCGATTCGTGATGATCTAATGTGATGGGAGTGCTAGACAATAACGCTTTCAAGGACTAGAAACCTCGGTAACCCAAGCCATGCCCTCCAGAACCACGGTGGACAACCCTGGTGTTTATTATTAACACAAAAGCCGACACACCACCCTACTCACCCACGAGACAGCGAAATCCGTGAAAAGTACCATACATATCTTAGCCCTACCTAACCTAGCCAAACTTAATGTGAACTAATGACACTCACAACCACGCGGTGCTGGGGCACGATCAGTAAAAAGTCTCTCACTGAGCTTCCGGCAGTTAGCGTTTGTTTTTTACCTCATATGGCCGGTCAGATAAATCCAGCGGAAGTTCGAACTATTTATTCCTTACCAATCGGAAATATCGATTGATGGACTTCGGTACGCGGCAGTTTTTCCTTCGTGATTATAATCCGACGACGTGCTTGCACTTGGCGCGTTACCTGCAAACGCTGGTGCGTTTTATTCCTTGCTTCTGAACTTGCTACGGTAACAGCGGGAAGCTGGGGTGCATCGGTAAGACCTCCACCTGAAAAGCTCTCAATGTCACTCCCGCTAAGAGCATTCGATGCCGCAATTCCGTTTTAAAATTGTGTAGCGTCCCGGCTTGATGGCTTAGTGTCTGAAGCCTGTTTTCTACTATCCGCATGCTGCAAAACTGGCCCAAACGGAAGGGGTTCTGTTGAAAGTTGCTCCTGGAGCGAACATCGGCCGCTCGTCCGTTCAAAACCTCTTCAGTTGGGAGACTTTTCTTCAGCTCGAGGATGGAAGGAAACAGTCTTAATACTTTGAGGAGGTCGCCGGTTGAATTCCCGCCACGGCAGCCGTTTTTCTAATGGAGGCGAAAAACAGAAATGCCCGTTTGTAGAGATGTCGGCCACGGTCAAAGAAGATAGGCGGTCCAAGGTTATATTATAGCCATCCACTTCGGCTCGCGTCAAAATTTAGGCGTAGCTTCGGCACGCAGGGCTCTAATTTTAATTTCCAAGGTTGGCCGGAACGCGATGCCGCATTCATCTACATGCACGCACAGAAATCTTTTATAACTATGGTACTGAACAAACCTTTCATGGTGAATATTTTGCTTTATTGCAAATGGCGGGAAATTGGAAGAAGACACTTGCGTATTGCGACGTTAACGAATTCGCTCGTCCGGGCTATTTGTCTCTCGTGCGCGTATTTTTTGTCCAATTCCAAAAAAACCGCCTGGCTGATTTAACCTAATCATTTCTCGTTTCCTCATTCCTACAGTACGTATGGCGGGCTTCGAAACTTTCGCCTTATTTTTTAAAGCGCCCAGAATCGTTGCTATCAGAGTTTTACAACATTTGTTTATAAAAAGAGGTTTCTTAGAAACCTACTCGGGAAATTATTTAACAAAAAGAGAGAACCGATGGAAAATTCACATTCCATAGAAGCTTCTTTAAAATAAGTGGTTGGCTGTTTTTAAAGCAGAGGCCAGCGGTAGTGCCTTCACGGTATATTTGCTTCAGGGATTTTCATTGTTCTTATTCTATCAACTACTCATTTATCTGGCCAAAGTTATGATTAGTGCTTTATTTTTTGTAAAATCATTGACGGGCAATAGACGGATTGCTTGGTCTAAAGGAGCGTAATCTTGGGTTCTGGGGCGTGTAATAGCGTTGTTAAAATAATTTTCGTATGAGATTGGATTGCGAAAAAATACAGGGGATTAGGCGAGCGTATTGCGGGTAGCTGCAGAGCACGCAAACAAACTTCAGGAATTTATATTACCTTATTTCTTCTGTTTAGGAACTGAAGCTATACCTTGACCATCAGGCGCAGCGTAGTGGAGGACGTATCGCTAATTTTTACCTCCTAGGGATCATTATTGCATGCAGAAATCATGTCAAACGGAAGTTTTATATTCTGCCTCCATCATATAAACGCCCAGAGGGCGGGATCTACGCGTATCTTCGTGCTCAGCAGCCCAATAGCTTAGTCTCTGATTCGCCGAAGCGGGAATTATGAATTCCAATCTCGCAATGACAAATACGAATTTTCGCGTGCAAATAATTCAAAATACCTGGCGCGATCGTGGACTCATAGAAGCAACGCGGGTCTAAAACTCACGAAGTACATAAAAGTTACTTTGTGACATTATCACAGTGGAGTTCGGAGCCCGCTTTTCTCTGCTTAGTTGCTTGGGGCAGTTTAAACGCAGTTAAACACGACAACACGAACGTTTTTTTTTCGGGTTAGACAACAAACTTCAAAGTGAATCGTGTGCTGATCACCAGACTTTTGTGTATGTATGCCCTCTATACAGATGCCTCGAACAAACAAGTTGACTATAACCAATGCATAAATATCATTAGACGTGAGCTGCTCCAATTGAATAATGAACTCGCAGAAGGTAACATCATCGCAAACATTTATGATGTACCATGTACCGGCACATTGTGTCCTTTTGTTAGAACATGGAAAATAAATTTAGTTACTGTACTACGCTATTTACATACTGAATTAGACGATCGCGACATCCATCCAACACTAGAAGCTACAGAGAATAATATCAGAGGCTCAGTGGCTATTGCGTTGTGCTGCTAAGCCCGAAGACACGGGTTTCATTCTTAGTCACGGCGGCCGCTTTTACGAAGGAGGCGAAACGCAAAAACGCCAGTGTGTTTGAACTTTCGGCGCACAATAAAGATCCCCAGATGGCCAGAATTATTACGGTGGTCTGCACTACGGCGCGCCTCATCGCCTGTGCAGCCTCGGCGCTTCAATCCCCACAATCAATCAATGAATCAATATTCACTCAATCATTTAATATTAGTGACTGCAATCTACAACACGTTTATAGAACACTCAAAACTTTACAACCCCTGCACAAATTTCCGACGCCTAAAGACTCAACGACCTCAGCCGCAAGAAAACGTGATGTTGAAAAAAGTATTTACCCTTTATAGCACACTCTTAGGGAGCTTTTCAATATACAGATATCGCAATAAAGATTATCAAACATTATTCCATGCACACACCTCCGTACTAGCCAAAAAAGCATATTGAAGGTGCCTTTGGCAAGAGCACACTTGCCCTCTTTCGCAGATATTGCCGTTATTTCGACGGAGCCACAATCCCGACATTCTTCAACACAGTTTCTTACCATTCCGAAACTGCTTCGCTTTTCCTACAATTTCCGCTTTCAACGAAGCCTGCCACCTGCTCAGCGCGGGAATAGGATGCAAATGCATCGCTTCTTTCTTCCTCTGGCACAAATAGAAGAAGCAACATGGTGGCATACGGAAGTGCAAAAATATGCGTCGCCGACAAGGGAAGTGTAGTCGGTAAACAAATGGTTCGTGAGACGTGAACTACGAGCTCGACACGTCGCTGCGGCAATGGGCTGCTCGGCCAAAATTGCTATATCGTGGCGCTTGTGCTGACGACGAATGAATGGCGAAGTTTGCCTGCGTTCTTGCTGGTCCTTTTTGTCTATAACATAGATGAAACATCTTTCGAGAGGGCGCAGTGATCACGGGTCGATCTGGCCGGCTGTCGACACTATGGGTGACAAACGACCGTCTGGCTTGGCTAACGACTGCTGTTTTGGAACAAGCGGTGCCATTTGTGTTTGCTTCGGACGCTTGTGTGACAGCCGTATTTTTCTTCCGTCTTCTGGAAATCGCGCATAAAGCTGATAGAGAGATTTGGTATAGCGCCTAGCATATGCTAACCAACCGGCGGCGAGTACCGGCACCTGCCTGAGGATGTGCACATTCATTCCGGTTCCCGCTTCGTCATGCCCGCGCGCGCATGCACAGTCGGGTCGCAGTACCTTCCACTAATTGTGTAGTGTACGCTAGCTACTATGCTAAAACTCAATATTAGCATTGTGCGCCATTTTTCCAGGACACGTAAGAAAAACTGAGCTATGCTAAATCTCTCTATTGGCGTTCTCGCTAACCTTTGTCTGTAAGAGAGGGAACTGTCCTAAAGAAGGTGCTATATAATATTTAAGCATAGTTGGGGTAATTTACACCTCAGAAGTTCACCTTGCGTTTGCTGATTTTCAGCTGGCAGTAAGAACAACCGAGGCTTTACTTTATTGTTTTTTCTCTGAGCTTTTGCCGCAATTAGGAGTATTATGTGCAGCTTTCAATATTACTTCTGCGAACCGAACTAAGTCTTCCCGGCTGCAGGTTTCTGTGGAGAACAACAGGACTGAAGTCGTTGTACTTTTCCAAAAAACTCCCACCTCCCCTCGCGGAACCCCTGTGTAGATGCGACGCATAGGGGGTTCACGTTGCAGCGTTGGACAGCGGAGTAACGGCGCTGGAACGATGGAGCGGAGCGGCGCAGGCACCGCGTTTTATAGCGCGCATAACGGTGAGGGGACGCGCCGGCGCCAGTTCGTCTGCCGCGGCTATGACGCAACACAATCTAACACAATCCACTTTAATCCAATTAAATCCAAATCCAATCCAATCTAATCCAAGCCAAGCCAAGCCAAGTCAAGCCAATCAAATCCAATCCAATGCCCCTCGCGAGAGTGTTCGCTATCGGCGAGGAGAAGCGGTGAGCGGCGGAGAGCGCAGCTGGCGCGGCGAGGAGAATGGGGGAGGGGCGGACGCCGACGACGACAACGCCGACGACGCCGGATGCAGGGACAAGGCGGTTGAATGAGATGCGGTCGCATCTAATATGGGTGCGGCGACGGGAAGCACGGTGGGTAGCATAACTTGTATACGTACCGTGACACTCACTTTCTAACGTTGTCGCGACGCTACATTTCCTCGTGGGCTGCTCGAATCAGATAGCAGACGCTGATGAATGGACATCCATTATCTAGGGCTCATTGCGAAACCATTGACGTTGTAGGATTTTCTTCTTGTGTTTTGCCACGAGCACTGTAGTAAGAACACTTTCCGTAAGCGGGTTCTCAATGCTGGATCTTACCGATTATAAGAGGCCAACCAAGATGGTGACTGATGATGCAGCATGGGCTTTTATGGGAGAAGCGTGGTCTCGCAATTTATTAGAGATCGCTTTAATTTACAGTGACTCTGCAATACTTCCGATAACCGACTGCGCTCTTTTCTTGGCGTCTGGAAGCACTGCGAAAGCTATATGTTTTCGCCTGCACGGAACGTCATTTGCGTCATTTGCTCGACGTAGCATATACGCCTTCCGCTTGGGCTTTGCTTTTTTGTTTTCTTTTTAAATGGTTATCGAATGCGTTCATAATGCAACTGAAGGACACAAGGAAAGCCGGCCATTAACCACTACACCGCTGTAATCACATAATTCCCGTGGTCAAAGAACGCCAAGACCGGGAAAAAGGGAAAACCTTCTGAGAAGTTTCTGCGTTATCGTATGGGCGTAGAACGGTAATTTTTGGCTTAGGTGCTTTGCCACCCCCTTATTCAAGTACTGCATGTGTTGGCTGATTACGTTCTGCAAGCATTTAGGATTTCAAAAAAGCTGCGATAGCATTGCCGGGTTCCTTTAAAGGTGTTTGAAAACGCTCATACAGTGTTTGGCTGCTAAGTAGACTCCGTGATTATTTCTACGTGCGATCAAGTGACTCTACAAGCCTTTCTGCACGTGTTTCTGATGTGCAGTTGATATCATGAGGCGCAGTTCTGAAATAAAACGGCCATCACGCAATTTATTCTTTGAATAAGCCTGCTGCTGTGGTTCAATGTGTCATCTCTAAATTTTGATGACTCGGGTGCACATGGGTATATGATGAAGTAGATGAAACACGAATTATCTAAGGAATTCTAAAGACATTGACTCTTTAGATTGCATGACGCCGTATATATTTGTAATATTAGGCGAAGCTTATATGGCTTGGATCCGTGAATGTTTCGCGTCGGCGAACGAAATGTCCCGGCGCTGCACTTGCGTTAGAAGCACAAGATGCTTTAAAGCGTGAGGTGCTCTATAGTTCAAGGAATTTGAAAACAAACATACGGGTGTGTGTGAATTCATGTTTGAAGCAGCCTATAATTTAGATGGCGACTGCGAAGCTATAAAACACGCCGTGAGGTTTGTCATCCTCACGACACGCCCCGAACGGGTCAAAGAAGCATCTTCTAAGTAATGCTACTTAACCCACAAGATAACATGTCTTGCTTCCTGCGATGTGCTGCTAATTACATATTGCTAATTCTATCTGTTGATAGTGTAACATGTTGCTTAGTTTTTATGCTTGTATCTTGTTTTTTGTACTTCAGTTGACCTGTAAAGCTGTCTCATATTGTTGCCGTAGGTATGGTTTTGCGTAGTTCCTGGCTTTCTGCATAGATTTATGTTTAGTTTTATAGTTATGCAACTGTCTGTCTTTTGCACTATTATATTCTATATTTTGTGTATCTTCACTGGAGATCCCTCGAACGACTCCAGCCTTGGTACCTACCTCTGAATTACAACCCAGATATGAACTTGCATAAATTACTGCCATAAACTTGAATTTGAAGATGAAATGGTTCGGTGCAGGACAGACGTAGGCAGAGTTCTGCGCATTTTTGTTCTGCGTATGCCAAAACGCCTTGCGGTAAAGCCAACTTTGCCTCGAATGCTTAGCACAAAACGTCTAAAACTGAAGGTGCCTACCTTATTAATGACCGCTTGCAGCGCACGAAGAAAAATAACATTTGGTGAAGCTTTCGCTTTAAGTCATTCAAGTCTGTGCCACATCAATGTCGCGTGCTAAAAAGCTTCGCTAATAATCCAGCTTCACAGATTGCAATGGCTCAAGATGTTGCGTCAGATAAAATGTTCGTTGATGTTTACTGCAAAATATACAGCCATTGTTTTTCGGGGAAAAAATTACGAGAATGTTTTATCAACATAGGTGTAACTAATTAAATTACAAAAATTACTGCAGATGGTGAACACGGATGCAAGACCAAACATTTATGACTGCGAAGAAAGTGTGCGCGTTAATTGTATCGTGTTTTGACGGGTGGCTTTTTTGTCACGTATTGACAGCGGTTAAAATTGTGCTGTGAGTGCTGTACAGCGCATTTGCGTTAATGTATTATATGTTCATCCCTGTACTCAATGTGTTGTAAACGTAAATTAGTGCAATAATTGTTTATGTGGGCTGACTGTGGCATTTCTATTTGCGTTTGCACAACTTCTGCAATTGTTTGTACAATTTATGTATTAATGACTTGTGCAACTCGCATAACGTTTGCATTTCAAGAACTGAAAGTGCTATTGCCTTCAGTTTTGTTGTAAATACTATGTGGCATGTCTGTACATTGTTTGCTGTCATGTACAACGGCTCCGGAGCCCCGTCAACTTTCAGCTCACAGCTTTTAGCCAAGGAGTCACTGAAGCAGTTCGTCCGGAAAATTAAAGAAATAAATAAAACCGTAGGGTACCGCGATTGAAAGGACTCATTAAGTTTTCATTACTCGCCAATTAAGTACAGCTTTCCACGTCTTGTTTCGTGTTTTTTTTTCGTACTATGATCACCCTGTCCTGAAGGGGTGCAGGACTCAGGAACCGAATTTCCAGCCTTTTCTAGCGCAGAAAAACAAGGGAATTCTTGACTAATGACTTCCGCCGAACATTGCCTTAAGTAGGCTTAAAACAAGCCTCTGGTGCATCCACAGCCTCTTGAGAGTTGCGGAAGCCTGGCCTGATCATTGATTATGCATTTCCCAACTACCTAGCTTAACTCAGGCGTACGCACTCGTAGAGACAGTAAAATTATTGATTCCTCTTTTCAGGGGTGAATAGCCTAGAGGAGCGGAATGTTAGCTATGTGCATGCCGATAGAAACGCTGGTGTTCGGGCGTTCATTCTTGGAAGCCTACGATATTTTTTTGTTGATGTAGAGGGACTTTAAATTAAATATTCTCAGCCGGAACAGACATTGGGCCGAAACCTTTGCAAGAGCTTATCTCTGGCCTCCTGAACGGAAGTTAGGCATCTGTCGGGATTTTCCTGGAAGTAATTGTTTAATCTAACAGTTCATGTACCGGCTCCAATACCAGAGACTTACATTGGCAGTTGTTTTTAATTCCTATTTTTCGGTTTCTCCAACCAGGGCCGGGCCAACACTGGGTTCTAAGCTGGAAGTGGCAGGTGCCTGAAAAACCTACATCCCTGAGTTTACCCGCCATAGACGTGTAGCCTAATAGTTGTAGTTTTACCCATCGCAATTCAAATGCGCCAAATGCCAACGCGAGAAATCTTCGTGCTGGCAGAAGGGTTTGCGTACCAAATTGAATTAAAACTTTTTTTTGGAACTGGCGTCCCATTTGCAAGCGTTCAGGTCCACTCAATGAATCGTTCGGGAAATTTTACCATTACAGAATACACTTGAGGCGCATCACCAGACAACATTTATGAGCGCCTCTTTTGCAAGAGCTGCTATGTACTGCCGTGGCAGCTATGCACTGCAATCAACCCTCTCGGCGTGTTTTTCCCAGGGTCTAGACAACAGATTGGCTGCAGGGCGAATCTAAAGTACCTTGCTGATCATAACACGACAGTTAGATTACTAACAATCGTAGCAACCCTAAACTTTCTATTACATACTTCTTACATTCAACGCCTGCTGCTTCATTTGTCGGTTATCTGTTGCAAAATTTTTACCAACCGCGTATTAGATCGTTTGCCGGTACACATACCGTAATGGTTTACCTACACTGCATGATGTTTAATCGGCCTGATAACAAACATATTTTTATGTTTAATGACACAAGCTGCGTTACAGTACCAGAAAGTTCTTTCTAGGGGATTAACAGACACGCCTCAACTCCCCTACGTAATCTGTGATCGTCCTCATGGCAAACAACATTACGTTTTACATTTACTAGCGTAAGCTGCGTTACAGAGCCACTAACCACTTATAAGGACATCGCAGGTACGCCTCGCGACCGGACATGCCTGCGTACCCAAGCAAAAACGCGAGCATCAAACGACAGAGAGCCCACCAACTACCTTAATTAACTGCGCTTCGCATCGTCGTCCTCCACTGGTGACTTTGCTTAGCTATTCGCTTTGCCATTTGTCTCGCCAAAGCGAATATATGATTAGATGCAGTCACTACACGTTTATAATGTGTCTATTTTTGGATTCTGTGCAGCGGTTTTAATGGGTCATCAACAGGCTGTTCACCCAATCGAGTGAAGTTGGTTGACTAATTGTCTGCAGTAGTGTCATACTTGAGTCTGACACCTTGCTTTCTGATTTCACAGCGTTTCTAGTTTGACAATTTTTGCCAAAAAAAGATTGCCCATGCGTCTGTTCGCGTCGCTGCACGATATTGTCCTGCCGCCCCTGCCACTTAACCGCATCTCCTGTCACATGCGCCCACCTCTCACGCTGTTCACCCCATGTCTGGGTCCACCCGCGTAAGGTTTGCAGAGTTCAATGTTCACACTTCGGCGCGACATCCTTTGGGACTGTTCGGACTTGACGCTCGAGTTACTGGAGCGAGGCTCTGGCGCCGGCCTCGTTTCTAAAATATTGTTTTCAAGGCACTTTTTTATTAACTTTCCCTCACAAAAGTCGTGCACACGTCGACTTTTAATTAAAAAAAACACTGCAAATAACATTTATGTAGAGACGTTTTTTCTCAAATATGCCTAATATTGCCTTTTTTGCAGAACAATGTTCACAAATATGGATCATTTTCTAGATTTACTAGATTGAAAATGTTTTCCATATATTAACGCCTCGCTCAAGAATTCTTTATCTTTGTTGGGACGCTCAATCGAGGAACAGACAGACAGAATGACAGATAGACAGACGGACGACGGACGGACGGACGGACGGACGGACGGACGGACGGACGGACGGACGGACAGACAGACAGACAGACAGACAGACAGACAGACAGACAGACAGACAGACAGACAGACAGACAGACAGAAAGTACGAAGGTTTCGCGTTTGAGTAGCCCAAGAAAGGCTAAGGTCTTTAAAAAACGCGAATTGTGCTTGCCCGCGCGTGCATAGTATTGTTGTTAATGTTGCTCAAAACATTTATTTGAGACGCGCAGCCACCCGCGCGGGGCAGCTTGTGCAAAACTTGGCTTCTGGTCAGAGCGACTCGCTTTCTCCGCAAATTCTGCCTGTTCGAGACCCTTGGGAAGATGTCTTGGTTCGTGGACAAAAGCCTTTTTCTCGCCTACGTGGCCGTAACTATAACTACCATGAGCGCTCAGCCGCTGCTGCAAGTGCTGGCCTTCGAGCCGGCGCCATCTTTACTACAGCGGTCCTAAATAAGACAACATTTCGCCCTTCACTGTCATGTATCTGCGGCCAAAAGCCCATGTCCGTCCCGATTCAGTTTCTTCGCCCGCCAAGCCCGTGTCATGCGCGACTCGAAGTAGTTCTCGCTGCTTGGCATATTGAGGCAACTTACAGCGCTCGTGACAACCACCAAATTACAATATTTACAGACATCCCCGAAGCTCTCGATCGACTCGGCCAAACCCCATACGTCGGAGCCATCTGCGATCTCATTCAGACCATTTGTCGCAGACTGCGGGACACACGCAGTATAGTCATTTGGGTAGACTGGGTTCCGAGACACGCAGACGGGAGCGGCAGCGAGACCGGTTACGCGCGCGCGAGCGAGCACTTTGAACTCTGCTCCAACCCGGTGTTACGCGTTCCATTCGCACAATACGATCCCGACACTGCAGAACCAAAGGCTGCAGTCAGGCACGCGTCCAAGCAGTCGCTGCAGAATTTGGTTCCACCAGATCCCGCTCACCTGCCCGTTGGATTGCCCCGGGGCGCACAAGTGCTTCTGCATGAGGCACGGGCTGTCGCTGCGCTAACAGGTGTTGTGCTGGCCAAGTCGCGTGCCTATGTACCAAAACGTCACCAGCATGCTGTCCAGGATCAGCAACCTGTGGCGGCAGTTACCTGCACCTCCTGTTCCACAGGAGCCACGACCAGTGTAAACCACATGTTTTGGGAGTGTCCCGGCCTTCAAACGCTCCTTTCAAAGTGTCTCCCTCCCGGCGTCCAGAGTCTTGTGGACTGGAGAAAGCTGGTGCAACCTGCCGCTACAGGGCAGACACTCCTTTCTCTGTGGCAGTTCGCGCGCTCCTCAGGCGTCGACGGCCGAATACCTCCCCCCCCCCCCCCCCACCCCTTCCTTTATTCCCCAAACCGATCGACGCGTCCACCTTAAGTAATAAAGCTTTTTTATGTTATGTTTTTTTTAGCGTGGTGATGTGAGACTTGTCGCTCATTCGTGAAGACCACGGGAGGACCTTACTGGGAGGCCGGAATTCCAGTCCATCCAAGACGGTCATTAGGTGCTTCCACAGCTCGAGGAAGGGAACGAAAGTGGATTAAGGTGTGAGGATTGGCTGTATGCCAATCCTCAACACCATATGAACGAGGCTACATGGGTGAGTTTAGAATTGACATGTTGCAGGATATAAGTGGGGTACATCCGATGTAGCCAAGTAAAAGTGCAAGCGCAAGCGCTTGCGCACGCGTGTCCGATGTAGCCAAGTAAAAGTGCAAGCGCAAGCGCTTGCGCACGCGTGTGTGTGTGGGTGCATCTGCCTTTGTGACGTGCGTGTGTGTGCATCTGTCAGAGCGAGCGTGAGTGGCAGAATGTTTGTTCGTGCGTGTGTTGGTGCGGGCGTCAGTTTGTGTGTGGTTGCATTTCTGTATTTGCCCTCTTTGGAACGCTTTCTTGATTTTTAATTTCCTTTCATTGAATGTATATGCCTATGTTCGATGCTTAAAGCTGTTTTAGCATCATTGAGGACCACATTTTTGTTTCATTATGCAATTGTCACACGAGCCCCGTTTAGTCTGGAGTTTCCTGTTATATGGAACTGCACTGGACTGTCGGAATAGCTTGTTTTTACAGGTTCTGCAATCTGTAAGTTTGCTTCACGACCGGAGTACGGTACTGATATCCAAGCCCACCAGAAATAAAGATAGATTTTTGCATGCTTGGTTTCGGCCTTGCAATATTTCGGCTTTCAGCTGCGCGAACGATTGGAGAAATTGCAACTTTCAAATTTACGTGTACTATTTGCACGCAGGAATGAACACAGATCCACCGCGGAATGTTCTTTTAATTATTTTTATTCTCGCTACGTACATTGCTTGTAAGCGGTTTGCTGCGTTCGACGGAGTTTTTGTAAGAAGTTTCTTGTTAAAACGCGGTACTGAAACCCTCTATATCTCTTAGTACAGTGTACAAATTAATAATGCCTTTGAGTACATTCAGCAGCGCTAGCAACGCATTCATGGCGCGGCCTTTCAGAGCAGTTGACTCCTAAGTTCATTAAAACTTGCCAGCACTTTTTTCACGCATGCAAATGCACCTCTCTGTCGCAATGATGGCGAAGCTCACAGTCATTTCGCTAAGTGACGAAATGGCTGTGCAGCAAGTGTGTTTAAGCAACGTCCCCATGATAATCGGTGGCTTCCGTCTCCTGTCGTAGTTCTGAATGAAACGGAATGGGAAATGAGCTGAACTTGCGAAATATATTTACGGTATTTCCTGAAATGGCGACAGCCCTTATAATAGCAGGGGCTAGATGCCGGATGGGTCTCACCGCTGTAACTGCGGGGAACTGGATTGAGCCTTAGCAGTAAAATAACTGCAGAAACACGGAAACATAGCACGTAAGGGCAGCTAAGCCAGTATTGCATGAGCTTGCAGCATTGTACAAGTAACCCAGTTGCGTCTGAAATGCCACGTGTCATCGGTGGCGGGCACGTGCCTGGAAGAGAGGATGGTATAATTAGAAGGCAAAAGGTTTGGGAGTGTTGGTTCGTAGTAACACAGAAAAGAAAGCCCATGCAGTAACAACAGAGGACGAAGCGAACACGCTTGCGGCGTCCTCTCTTTGCCCTGTGTTGCTACTGCCCTTCATCCTATGTGTGATATAGTTAGCAGGCATATAGTCTATCGCATAATGACACATGTACCGTATGCTGTCTGCTACTATGTTTTTGTTGAAGCTTTCAAGATACGGTTTGCTGAGCTCTATTTATGTTTTGAAGAGAGCTTTTCCATGCCCTGTACTTTGAAACTTCCAGCTTTGGGAAGAGCTTGTTTCCAGTATACTCATCTGGGTACTCACTCCCTATTGTACGACCAACGACGCAACATGAGGCTCACGACGCAAAACAAAAACGGACAGCTGACAGAGAAGTGGACAACAAACTCGCGCTGTATATTTAAGGACGTACCTTTTTCAATAAAGGCAGTTGGAAGTCGGTGCTTCGTTTGTGTCCCTCCCTCTGCCAATGAATGTTTTCTTTTAGCGCTGTGAGCATGTAATACCAACTCTCCGGCGCCCTTACGCGGTTAGTGAAATATAAAGTCACTGATGACGGTGCTGTGCTAAGACCATTGGCAAATTTGTAAAGTAGATCAACTACAACGAATAATTGAGAAATGGTTTGCCTTAAGTGAATGCTCTCGGTAGCCTTCAGATGCGGGGGAAAGCCGCTTGTTTATTTTCTACTTGCGCATTCACTGCTCGTTTACGCTTTTATTAAGTTTTATGAGGGCGACGCTGAGGATACATATCAAATGCACTTCACCCCTGTATTTAATGGCCAATTGAGCGTCTATTGGCGTGCCATACGCTTGGACCGTCTACGTACTCGGTCCAAGCGGAGCACCGCGTCAGCTGATAGCCCAATGTTATTCCAAAGGCTTAGCAGAATATTTTTAGTGAGTGTTAATTTACAAACAATGCAAACAAAAGTCAAAGCGAGATTCGCGTACAAACGAAATGTCTGCAAAAATTAAGGATAACAATGCAGTTATTCACGTGACGATAAATAATGATAGGACGAGATATAACTACGTAATATTGTCGCCGCCAGTCAGTTAAGATTGAATATTTAATGCCAATACTACCTCGAATCTATGCATTTAGCGAACATTCTGCATGGCAAGGGGTGCTGAAAGGGGGCAAACTTCTAATATGAAAATATAAAAGACAAGTTTGAAATTTAAAACGCAAAAGAAGAAGAAAAATTCTTGAAAAAGGGAGTGTGTTGAAACCAAGAAATAGTGGCGGGAAAGGCATTAAGACAAGAAAAACATGCAATATTTATATTGTCAGCCTTCTTCATGTGCTGCCTGGTAGTGACATGGTGAAATAAAAAGAAGCAATATCTAACGTTACTAAGGCTTGACGTTGGGCTAGTCGGGTACACTTTATTCCCTCTAAAAACAGCGCAGAGACGAGGACGGAAGAAGTGACAAACTAGAGCGCTCTAGTTCTAGTTCGTCACTTCTTGTCACTTCTAGTTTGTCACTTCTAGTTTTTGACAGCGCTCTAGTGTAGTTCTAGTTTGTCACTTCTTGTCACTTGTAGTAGGTCACAACGCTCTAGTTTGTCGCTTCTTCCATCGTCGTCTCTGCGCTGTTTCTAGAGGGAATATTCTAACGTTAGTTGAATGCAAAAATAAATAATCTGAAGTAATGGCAGGAAAGCGCAAAACCTCCATATTGTGAAACACTGTGTCTAGCGTTCCATCCAGACAGAACGATATACAAGTGCTAAATTCCGTCCAGACGGAACGGAGCTCTGCGGGTTATCCTTCCGTGCAGACGGAATACAACTGAGAGCTTAGCGTTCCGTCCAGACGGAGCCGGCGTGAAATTTGTACAGTTCCGTCCAGGCGAAAGCAAAACCGGCTGCTTAGACGCCATGCTAACTTCTCAGATTTGGTGTAGAGGTTGTGCCTAGGATAATGGCGCTATTGTACCACGTTCGATTCCCCCCGGGTCATGCTTTTTTTTTGCGTGGTTTTGCAGCGTTTAGTAACAGATAACTTCGTGCCCACTTTACAACTGACACGGTGAGAGCAGTCGGTCTTGATTGTGCACTCAACCGGCTGCTCCGCTGCCGCTCAATAGAGCCAAGGCCGACGTATCCATCGCCAGAGTTCCGATCATCTGTACTTCATAATGGTGATTACTAATTAACGGTTATTCTGGCTAGTCAATGAGCGGAAGCGGTTCATTCGGCTAGGTAAATATTAAGAAAGACTGCTCTCGCTGCTAAATTCCTGCTAAAAGTAAGAGGCTTTCAACAAAGTAAAGCAGTATTTTACATAAACGGGCTTTTTTTCATTTCTTCCGCAATTTTTTTACTAGAATAGGTTTAGGAATAACCGCTGGAAATGTCTCCAGTGGGGAATAATTTAAACCCAAAGCATGGGCCTAACGCATTTCCGCTATGAAGAAAAGAATTACGCTGGGCATTGCCAAGTCAAATGATAAAAGTTTTTAATTTGCATCAATTATACTCTGGATCTTAAAAATAGATTAGCAGAGGGTTGATTTGTGGCAACGCAGCTGGAAACGCAAGCAAAAACCGAAAGCTCGTAATTCTTTGTGTTTCATGCTTCATGCATCTCAGGGTGAGTTTCATGCCTCTGTGAGTAATTAAGAGAGTGTTCACTTCATACACTTACGAGCACCGGGAAGATACAGACATTATAAAAAGTATTGTGATTCGCATTACACAAACCACATACAAGTTATAATGTGAACTTATGTCAACACGTGACCATCGCGCACCTTGGGCTGATAAGAGTGGTTCAGTCTCACTAGCAAGGCCAAACGTGATCTGCCTGTGAACACCGCACGCACTGCACAGTGGTGCTGCAAACACAATAGGGGTTACCTTTACTGCGTTTGTTTTAGCAGTTTCGATTAGATTTTTTTTTCCTTCGTAATTCTGCCATGTCAAGGGAGGATGAATGTTTTCGGGATCGAGTTGGTGGGGTAAATAACGCAAGCTACCACTTAGGCATACATTCCGTTTCCGTGGTAAAATTTTATTTAGTCTGTTAAAACTCAATGTACCATTTCTGCTTGAAAGCGTTTGTTTGTTTTGGCGGCGTCCCACTTGGCCTTTAACACAAACATTTGAACGTTTTTTTGTTTCAGTGCATTGAAGTCAGCCATGCGTCAGGCCGGCAAACACGGTTTCTACTTCACTCTACAATTTGAGCGAAACTATGCAACGAAACTATGCAACGAAACTATGCAAACCAACTTCCAATAAAATCCTGCAAGAACTCGCGATATGAGGCAATAACAAATACGTAGCCGACTGCGTAGTCACCTATCCAACGCAAATACATAAGAGGAACGGTAACCCTGCCGCTCGGCAACAGTGCCCCGCTCACCCTCAAGCATTCTGGGATGAAGCGTTACATGAGGTCATTCAACAACATGCGATTTCTTTGCTCTGACGTCAAACGTACTCCATTTTAGTCATGGCCATTGCTCTAACACTCTTATAAATTGTCTCGTTACACACTGCGTAGGCAAGGACGACAACTAAGCTTCGACAGAGTGATTACGGGAGCCAAATTTAGAAACCTGTACGCACACCCAATGTGGTATACTGATTTTATTCTCCCCGGGTCGTAAACGGAAGTAGTAAAAGTAATGCGTTCGCTTATTACGTCTGCCGCGGGCCCGCGGACATTAACCCGGGGTTTTGGGGCTCGTCATTCCCAGCTCGTCACTTCAAGACCTTGAATTCGGATGTCCACAACCTCATTAAACGACAGAGGCAGGTCAATCTGGTTTCATAACGACACCTAGCTCAGTATTACATCTCTCCTGACGGAGTCGTTCATTTCTATTGATCTTGCACTTCTGTTATTATAATACTTATCTTGAACCATTATATGGTTTGTTTTTACTATACCATTTATTTTATTTATAAGATTTGTTTAGCAAAATTTAGAAGTGTTTGGGTGAGCTATTTCTTTTTAATTTCACTCTGAAACCAACCGGAGGCGCTTTCAGTATTAGAGAGGAATTAATCAATGCCATCTAACGTATTTAGTGTATGTGGTACGTGAAGGTTAGAAGAAATTAAAATCTTCTGCCTCAATAAACTGTTTTACTGCATTTACCTCAACTTCCGTAACAAGAAACTATCATATAAGTAGGCTACGCTGCCACCATAGCGGATCGTCCATCGTGTTCAGTCTTGAGGGGCTCAGGCTGTCGGCACCTCATGTCGTTGTCGTAACCGTCGTCTTATGTAGTCACGGCACTGAAACGCTGGGGCACTCGTTTTTCGCCGCGCGTGAGAACGTAACGCACATTAAAAAGCGCCTGGACACTCGTTTATGCTGACGTTGGAACGCTTTGTAACATGCACTAAAAGAACACCACGACACTCGTTTACGACTCGCGCTAGAAAGCTTCCTGCTTTAATGACACGACGCTTTTACAGCAAAGCTGTATACCTCTACCCTTTAATGGTTTCATCTCCGTTGGCAAAAGCCCCAAGGCTCGAAGAAAGCATTCATACACTCCATTGTTCGCCCCTCTCCAGGTTTCACGTTAGTGGAGATAGCCCGGGATTTTTTCAATAGTATAAAATGTGGCAAGAACGCCTTTTCCAGAAGGTAAAATTGAAGTCAACAACGATTCATTATATCTGTCACTCTAAATAAAAATTCCAACGCTACCTTCACGCACTCTAATGCCTGACAACACATGACCTCGTTTTTATTTAAATCTTTTGTGTAAATCATTTATCGTGTGCCTACTTTTGCTCACTTCTATACTGCTGAATATATAACCTAATAATTGATTTGACTTACCGCGTAAGAGCGGCTTCTATTAGTTAACATGTAAGGTACAATGTATTTGTCTGCGGTGGTGGCCGCTGCGGCGTTCAAATTATATCTTCTTTTCTTCGTGGCTTCGTGAAAATGCTTTATGAGCTGTCTACCATGCGGTCCCGAAATCATAACGCAGCCGATGTCACGAAAAAGAAACGAGCAGTAAAACCAATGAATTTGAAAGTGCACGGCAGAAAATCTTCCTTTCCTCTTCTTTATCTTTCCCGGCAACTATGACTTGGAAGGTATGACGCTGGCCAGGAAACGTAATCTAGAGAGAAACACAAAAAAACTGCGGGCGAATTTTGTTTTTCAACTTTCGCCGCTTTCGTTGCTTCTTTAGGAGCACTTTATTCTACACTCACTATTAGACTGCGCTGAGGCCTGAAGCGCCGACCTTGCAACCAAGAAGCCCCACTTTTTTGCTTAAGATATTCTTCAAAATGCGGCGATAGCAAATCGTGTGTGGGATACGATAACCTCAATTCGGGGTCATTGCTTCGGCTCCTCTAGTATGTTTCTGTGATTGCGACCGATGTTTGTCTTGGTGCTTAGCCAGGCACATGCCGAAGTCCTTTCGTTTGCTGGCAGCTTTCTTTTCAGCGCCAAGAAATGTACGTTTAAAGGCAAGAAATACGTGCTTAATCCCCCTGATATTAACTTTTCACGGTCAAGTTGGGCCGCTTCCCCTAGAGACCCTACGGGTGGCCCTGTGGGTTCCTGTTGGCTGCGCACATGTAAACACTCCGTGCACCTGCGCAAGTCCCGCGCCGTCGAAGGCCCGCGGAACACCATTTTCCTTCGAGCACGCTTAATAACGCCACGGCTCCGACTTGAGTCACTAAATAAAGTTTATCTCCCTCCTAGAGAGCAATGCCTGGGGCGCTATTCCAGAAAGCCCGAGATAGCTCGGTCCCGAGTTTCCATCTGCTCGAGTTAACAAAATAGTGATTGTACAGCATCCGATAAACCTCAAGCGCCACCGGCGGAATCGCGCGAAGGCCGCTTAGCATTATCAGCGCGCCCAGTTGAGGTCGCTCCTTAGCCGCGTACTTTGAAAAAGCACACCTTTCACGAACATCCGCGTGCAGCGCCGTCTAGTATCCAGTTGCAATATGCACTCCGTTAGGCAAAATAGATAACCCAGCTATTCCTTTTAAAACTCCGGTGGCCCCCAGCCTTCTTTTATAGCTCCACCCTCTAAAACTGGCGCGGGGCGGCTCCGATGTTTCTGTGTTCTGTGCTTCCTTTTAAATGCGTTTTATACGTGGTTTGGGGGTGGCTCCAGTGCATCTCAGCGCAAGCTCAAACCAAGTAAGCGAAGCAGTTCACTGCAGCGAGAGCAACGCGCCCTTCTCTGACTGTCAAACGTGACCATCTTTGTTTACGTGCGGACGGCTGGCGTAGTATCAGACATCGCCCAATTTACCGTGTCATGAGCGTGTTTAAACATTTTACGAGTGCGTTTTAGATGTTGAAGGTGTGTCATCTGTCGACGAGTGTGTGTTTGCTGTGTATGAATACGGCTGCCATGGGAAATCTTGTCGTCTTGGTCGCTCATATCGTCCGGACTAGAGCGAGCACTCCGTACGGACCGAACACCCTCCACCTCCCCATGGACTGTGCAGAATTTGCCTGACCGTGGCCTGGGGACGTCATCCATTCATTGTTTTCTACCAAACTTTGCTACGGGAGCATCAAATGCAAGTGACCTCGTGGCTGCGATGCTACCCCTTCGGCGATGTGAACGGCGTGGCAGCCTAAGTTGGGTGGGGCTTCTGTCGCTACGCCGCGCCCACGAATGGGCTCTGTGTGTGATTGACACGAGAACTCGGACGAAACTCGGGAGAGGTGTTTTGCGGCCGAGTTGAACTCGTGACGCTCGTTTTGGAGGCTGCTGCTGCGTTGATCATGGTTCACGGTCGCCGTAGCAGGCATATATCTTTGCCGACAGAGTTTTTCCTTCAGCGGAGGAGCAACTTTAAACCCTTTTTCGTCTCTCACAAGTACTGTGCATTGGCTGTGCAGCCATCTGGCGCCCGACCACCTTTGCGGCGACTTTGGTGCCGCTTTCGCTCCATTACTGCCGAGGAGCGAGTGTTGCGTGCGCAGCGGTTTTACAACGCGACGGACACCTTCCACGGCAGCGTTGCTAACGACCGCACCAGCGACCGCCCTCAGTCGATAGTCAGTCGGCGTGCGCGCTATAGGATTACTGAAGACTGGTTTTTCGCCTATTTTGAGGTGGTTAGCCGGACATGGCTTCCGCATGCAGGTTCTACCATGCGTTTAACCATCTGCAGCCAGAGCGTACGCTTCAGTCGCGACCACGGAGCACCACTCGATGGAAAGGTTTCCATAGAATGGCGGTGCTTCAGTTATCATCTGCTAGCAAAATTTTCCACTTTGGCGTTGCATGACCGTGCGCTTCATTTATCGTCAGCGCGGCAGGCGGTTCTCATGAGGCGTTTCGTGTCACACAATGGACCTCTCCCTGGTGACGTCACGAGGTGGCCGTGACGTCACGAAAAGCGCACGTGCTGGGTGTGGCTGGGAGGGTGGTTGGCAAAACATTCGCACCGGCGCGCGGGGCGTATGCAGTGAGGCTGCATTACACGGGCGCAAAAGTGGAGTT
The DNA here is from genome assembly GCF_048455015.1 of Haemaphysalis longicornis. NCBI lineage: Eukaryota > Metazoa > Arthropoda > Arachnida > Ixodida > Ixodidae > Haemaphysalis > Haemaphysalis longicornis. The sequence continues at coordinate 148,402,162 of NW_027526204.1, read as the reverse complement.
TTAAAGATGATAGTCTTTCTTAGGGTATACTTAAACCCAGAAACTTCGGTCTGTCTGCATGTCTGTCTGTCTGTCCGTCTGTCTGTCTGTGACTCGATTCAGCCACCCGGCCAAAGCAAAACAATGCCTGCGCAATAGTCTTATATAGTCACAGCTAAATCTACCCATCTAAGCCCGGTGTAATGTTCATACTTGTCAACATTGTTGAAGAGGATCAAGACATTACGCAAATATAAGACAACAGATCAATACACAAGTGATATTTCCAGTGTTCCTTTATAAAAAAATCATACATGCTTGATTTTTGCGAAATTAAATACTTCATCAACTGCAGAAAAAAAAATCACTCCGCCGTCGCCTGCTGTCGCCCGCGCCACTACAGCTTCTGGCGCCATTTTAAGAAATCAACCAGCAACAGTTACAGAAGGTCCCACTAGATAGGTTCCACGTTCTTCTTGCAACGCACGTGGAGTAGGGAAACACGGTTCTATAAACGTTGAAGTAGGGCGCCTCGATTCACGCGCGTTTTCGCCGTACGGCACCGTTGGCATCGAGACACCCAACCTGGAGCAGTGGAACGCGGTAAATTTAAAATGATTTAAGCAAACTTCTGGCGTCTTTACCTTGGGAAAAGCGCGACGCCAGAGGAACAAAATGAGAGGTGAGCGGGAAGGCGAAAGAAGGCATTTGCTTGGCAAAAGTCGATAAAGACTATCGTCTTTTGTCGACATTTGCAACGAAAGGAGCAGATACGCGGCTAATTTTTTATTTGTGTGTTGCCTTTTCTGATTCCAGTGGGCTGCTGTGCTCTCGGCTACGCAAATCTTGCGAGCAAAATCAGCGGCATCAGACTTTTCGGAGTCCCCAAAGAGGTAAATTCGGCGTGTATTGTGGATGTGCGCAATGTGCCGAAGAGGCTGCCAGCCAACGAAACGACATGGTCTGCTCTTACTCATAGCAACATTTCCCGTTGTCGAACTTCTGCTGTTCTCCAAAGCTCAGTCAACCGTCTACATTGGCAGTTTGCGGTGATTAGTGCCATAAAATGATGCTATTTATCAACCATTTCCTCTTATGCAGCACCAGCAGAAATTTGGTCAAGTGAAATAGAGCCGGGGGTGGGGGGCTGAGGGAAATTTTCATATTGCGAAATATTGTCATGTTTTGAGGAGGTAGACTACTGCATTAAAAATACAATGAATGCCTAAGCTGCTTAGGCGACGCGAAATAAATGTTTCGACGAGGGATCCGCGATAGCCGCCTGCCGCCATATCGACAACGACAAGTTTGGTCTTATGAGGGGATCTGTTCAAGACGAACGAAATTCATTGCTTGTAAGCGCAGTAAATTTTTGCCTTGATCAATTATATTCTACCTTGAGGATGCGGCAAAACAGAGATGCTTGCCGTGCTCGCATGTAGCATCGTGCCTTCGGCGCGAGAGGGGCTGCTCATGCGACTCGAAAAAACTCGAAAAATGTGTTTGCCCTAAGCGAACAGACTCAGTGAATGTACTCTTTTGTTGCGGCCTCGTGACGCTGGCGTATGCAGCGGGATTACAAGGACACTAGCTTTAACTATCATGAAATATTGACTACCGAAAATTATTTCAGTGCACTGTCGCAAGCTATACGCACTAACGATATGTGTCTGCTATGTTACTCTCACAATGACGATGAACGGTTCCGCGATTTCACTGGGGAAAAAGGTAACAAAACAATCGGTCAACCACGTAGAGAACGACATCATCGCGATATTTTTTTAAAATAATTTTTGGCTTTTGCTGTTCATATTTTTGTTTCGTTGCTGCTTATTTTACTCGTTAATCCTTTCATGCTTTACCTTTCCTTTTTCCCCTCGACATGAAATCGTGTGTACGCCACTGTCTCCGGGCGACTCAAAGGGACCAAGAACAGGGAGCGTATACGCCGTCTGAGGCACCGAGTTGAGCTTAAGCGGACCTCGAAAGCAACAATGAATGAACTTTCCTTGGTATGTGTCCGAACACAAAGAATCTTAAAAAAAAATTCCCGCGTCTTCCCGCGAGGGGAACACGAGTAAATGCAGAGCATTTGGGGTCGTTAACGCCGCGTAAAGTCGCGTTAGGGTGGGTAGTTGGGTCGTAGTTGTGTTGGTGTTGGTTTGGGGTAGAGAGAGGAGAGTAAAGTCGCGTTAGGGTGGAGCGAGCGTCAACCAAGGAAGGAAGGAGCAACGCAGTGACTGAAGCACGAGCGACCGCTAACCGCTTCATTTTTGCAGCGCGCGCAGTAGAGGGAGAGCAGTACGGTGGGGAGAGCGCGCATGCGCAAGCAGCGCGCGCCCTTTCACGCCCCACCGCGCTGCTATCACGCACCTGTTACGCCGAGACCGCGACGGAGCGAATGGGCTGACTACAACGCATGCGCGCGCCAGCTGCTGTTGAGAGAGAGGTGGGAAGGAGGAGAGGCGCACCTGCTGCGGACGCGGAGCTGTTGACGCCGTCCGACGCAGGAAGAGGCGAGGCTAAGAAATGCTCTGCATTTAAAACATTCTTGGAATGCGTCGCAACAGCACCAACCTTCACAATGACTCGTTTAGACTGTTCTGTCGCGTACTGATTATCCGAAAGCGTCACCCTTCAGTTGACCGTATGGTATACGAAAGTGGTGCGGAGGTTGTAGATGCGGAAAGCTACATGGAGGTGCGACGGCCACAGCTAGGATAGCTAGACCCCCACCTGCAATGTAGGCGGCCAGTGACGGTCCGAACCAACGGCACATCTTTCCTTTCGGGCGCCGAGCGGCCAGGCCGGGAAGTCGGCGCAGGCTCGTTCTGCCAACCGCCACCGCACTTCTCGGCCGCCAGCAGGCGCCACCCGTCGCGCACGTGCGCTTCGTGACGTCATGGTGTTTACATACAGGAGAGGTCCATTCTGGCGAAAACTTTACATGCAGGATAGTATATAATCAACGGTGTGTGTCTATTATCGGAGGCGACCTTTACGCCTTTCAACGGGTTTTGTTAAGCTTCTTTGTCGTTTGGCTGGAAGCGGATCATGAAAACCTTGTGAAGGGAACATTGAGACCGAAAGAAACAGCGTGACGACAGAAGGAGAGTTAAGGTATAGAGTCCATAAAAAACCAACGACTGTGCAGAGCTTCGTCGAACAAGAGCTGTGAAGATCAAAGTGAAATAAAGGAAACAAATTTGAAAAGCTGTGGTTGTTGACATTCCTTTCTTCGTAGCACATGACCGATTGAGTGACTTTCCCGCATTTGGGAGCTTTGTGGAGCGAATGGGCTCGGTTTTGAAAATTCACACAACTGTGAATTGGAAAAGTAAAAGTTGCAGAATAATGCGTCACACGTGAACGTGATGGCGCATGAGAAGAACAGGCGCACAGCAGGCGCGCAGAACCCCGTGCAGCGGACGGAGGGTTTTGATAACACCCGAGAAGCAATTACTTTGAATGAGGCGCGTTTCCATCACCCGCTTTCTTTTTGTGCCAGTCGGCGTTTGTCATGTGGTTGCATTGTCTGCCATCAACGGCAGAAATGGGCAGAAAGTGCTTCTTAACACGGCAAATTTCAAACAAAAAGCTAATAAGAACGCTTAAAATAAACAAAAATTATTGAACTTTGTAGTAAAATACAGATAATAAAATAAAGCGCGATGAATTAATGTAGATGGATTTGCTTGCCCCTGCAGTAGCCTCCAGTGCAGCAGTGGAACGAGAGACAGCAGTGAAAAACGCGCCACGCCCTAGTCGCGCCTCCTTAGAACGCGCTGCCCTGGACCGGTTACTTCACCCCAATAATCAGAAAATAACATGAATTGCATTTTTAAAGCGCTTGAACTCCGCCTTGACATATTATCATTACGTTACGTGGGCGCCTATAGAGCTCGTGTTTCCCGAGTTTCGCTCAATCTCGGGCCTCCTGGAATAGCACCCCTGTTGAAATTTCCCAAGTAGGGTGTCATTGATTAATGACCGAAAACCTCGTGCCATGATTGTTAGCCTAGATGGGCGCACAAAGTTATGAACCAAGGCAACAAAGGAAAGGCCTGCAGGACAAGCCAATTAGAGAAATTTCTAAGACCTTAATAGAACGCGTTTTCTACAGGGTTTCTAGACTCTCCTAGTCGAGGAATTAGGTGTTCAGAAAAACATGGGTCACAGAAAGCTTTTCTTAGATGGGATGAAAGTTCGCGGTTACTTTGCTTATGTTGTAGCTTCTCTTTTTCTTCTAGTACAGATCGCTTCGTGGTCCTTACTGACGTCATCACTTTCATTATCCGGCAGGGATATGCTAGCTATTTGCAAGGATCTGTTTTTCATTTATTCGTTGTCCTTCCGTCGTCTGCCCAGTCGGTTGCTACTGAAGCATGAACGTTTTGGAGGCTTTATACAATAGTCACAGAAAACCATCAGTTTCCTTATTACATTGCTCCAAATTTAAGGGCTGTCCAGGAACAGTGTCTCCTTTACGTTTGCCAACTCTGTTACCTACTGGGTCCAGCTTGTGCACTATCTGCCCTTTTGTCCCTTTTGGAAACTGATGTTCTTAACTTAGTATTTTTAGTGCTTTGCGAAACACGTCATTCTTTGACAGGAAAAACAAAAAAAAACTTCCGATGACCGCCAGCAAGATTATCGAGCCAAATTGAAGGGTTCTGGGGCTAACCTTGTTAAGCGTACTTCAACGTGTTTATTCTAGCGCTAACAAGGTCTCCTACGCTGTCGTGTGCCTTTGCCTTCTAACTAGCTACGAGAAAGACAGGTATATATATATAGAAGACAGCAAGTAATCAGGCGAGACAAAAAAAAAGTGGTTCTGATGAAATGTACAGTGGCTACTTTGTGCCAACATTTGCCTAAAGATAAACGGAAAGCCAGTAAGGAAGTTCGGAGTTTCCATATGATCCGAGAACGCAAGGAATAGCAAACACACAGAGGTATGTATGCTTTAGAGGTACCGACAGGCACTGCAACGAAGCCTGCACTCCTTCACATCAGATCACTTCCATTTTGCACGGTGGCTGGCTCGTAAGCCGTGGTTTCAATACTTTTGTAGCCCAAATGAGTGTCTTGAACCATAATTCACCATCTCCCTTTGGCATGTTGGAGGAGTGCTGACATAAATAACATCGTAGTCTTGGTAGTAACCATTAGCTGAGGGATAATTGATATAGACAGCAAAATTCCTAAGAAATGTTCTTGGTGCCTTGTCGTAATTATCATAGTCCGACGGTTAAAACAACGGCGTGAACGATAGTCTCTGAGTCCACCACAGGATGTGACGTTGCCTTCGGCATAGCAGAAAGAAAGGAATAGTAGCAGGTGAGAATGGAAGGGTCGGGAAGACATCGCGACTCGTGTGGGCAAATAATTACAGCTCATAGAATCGCTCCGTCTCCGCGAGTAAGCAAGAAATCCATTCTGTATTGTTCGCTTCACTGCTCGCATATTTGGTTGGTTAGATCTAGCGCTCTTAGGTGTCAATATATGTGGCTTGCACTCTGGCTTTTTATCCAGTGAGTGCGCGCATAAAATTTACTAAGCGCCAGAAGGCGAGATAAAAGCTGCTTCCCTTAGTAAATAAAAACGCCATTTCAAGGACGTCACTGGTGAAATGACGTCGGACGGGACAAGCGAGGGATTTCATCGCTGCCAACAATCGCGGCAATGGTCAATATACATGATATTATGCTACATTATAGTAATTACTGTGCACAATAAATGAAATATAATGTCATAATTACTCCTAATAGACTTATCTATATATATACAGTTACAATGACTAGAGAGGGCTGAAATTAGCAGGCCAATCTGTCGTTTTTACCACTGTAGGCGGAGTTCTCATTCAAGGAATTTCTCCAAAAAATAAAACAACCTCACTGTGATGCGTGAGACCTGTAGGTAGCGAAGCTGTACACAAGCTTCACGAACCTCTCGAATGTTTAATTCCACGACTGCAGCCGATTTGCTTCTTCGCTACCGCAACGACCTTTCCTTCGTCACTTTTGCTTTAAGCGTGGGCTTCCTCATTATCTTTGAAGTTATAATCATAGGACATCACCTCGGAAGGGCGTACGCTATGACATCTCTTTCGCGTTCCGAGAAAGTCTTCCGACCATTACGGCGGACGCTGGAGTCTTTCTCGTTCCAAGCCAAGCAAGTGTTGCCACGTCTACGGCGAACGCTTGAGTTTCTTTTTTTTTTTGTCAATCTCCCTAAGTGGGTTTGCTTGGGGAGTAAAACGTGCGCCAGGGACGCTGGGCAGTCGCCGCGAGGCGCGCACACACGAGCGTTCGGAATTTTCTTGGTTTTTTACTGTCGGGTGATCGCTGCGTGGCCCACGCTACGTGTGCACGCTGGGCAATTTCTTGGCATTTGTTACTGCGGACACGAAAAATTACGATTTCCTAAACAGCTTCGCTGTTAAAAAAGTATGGCAACTAAGTGTTTAACCAAAGCGAAGTTCACAGTAAGGTCCGTGCCTTCATTATTTTTTTTCATCTACACATTTTGCTAGCATGCGGGAAGCAACAAAATATTGAATGAGCCGACGAAAGCTTCCATCACTCCGTTTTACTAATCATATAGGCGCACCAATTGCTTTAACATGCAGGAATCTCGAATAACTGTTGCTAAGAGGAGAAAGAAGTCGGACGGACATGTGCCGTTTGGATTTTGGGTGTTCAAAGATAAGTTTGTATGAAAGTTCATAATTCAGCCTTCGTGTACCGAGCCTTCACAATGTGCATCTGTTCGCTGCTACTCCTAATTATGACACGTAAAATCCCTTCAAGATTTGTACTGGCTCTGAAGACCAACAGTGCACATTTCTTGACATGGACGGATCTGAGGAGTACACATCACAAGGGCTGTGATGTATCTGGGTGGTTATTCTTGTGTTGCGTTCCGTGCAGTGTACCGTATGGTGCTGTGTACACAGCGTTTGTGTTGTATACTTCTCTACCTTGTCCTTGTCACAACCGTGCGCTGTTCAATAAGCTGTACTTAGTCAATAATTGGCCAATCTTGTATATAATGGGTACTGGTGCACTATAAGATGTTTGGCACGCATATTATTTGTATTTGTGCGTTTTCGAAAACAAAACGAGGAATTGTACAACAACTCACCCTAAGACTTGATAAAGAAATACTACTCTAGGTACCCTTGATATAAAAACAAAATTGGTATTATTGGAGCCAGTAGTGTTAGAACAGCGATTCAATGCATGGCTTTTTAAACAATAACGGTCATAAAAACAGGAAGTACCAAATATGAAAGCATAGTAACGGCTTTAAAATTTGAAACGACGTAGGATTAAACAGAACTTTGTGGTTTTCTTCTTGGTGTATTTCTATACTGCAGTATACTAAACAAGGAAAATCAATTTATCCAGAATGGAAGCTTATGATATGCTTATTGACTGCTCGTCAGGCTCAGTCGAACGACTGGTGGGGAAGGCGACCATTGCTCGCTGCAGCGGAGAATATGGCTTCTTTTCCGTGGCCATAGCGGTGTTTATGGCAGAAAGCGCGGTATAAATTCGCCCGAATAAGGCGCAATCACCGTTCGGCTCAAGCCGTGCTTGCGCACGCGACCTAGGCATAAGGGTGACCCTTACGAAGGCGGCCTTGACACCGCTTCCGAAATGACCGCAAACTAGGTCATGCGTCTCTTGCGTTGGGTTGGAGCATATATTTGCGTTCTTTTGGAGACTACTCTCACCAGCACGTCTAGAAGGTCGTAATACGTCCCCTCAGGGAGCCTAACTTGGGTTGGGTGTCTGCCTTTGTTCCTCGTAGGAAACTAACGGCTTATGTTGCGCTCGTTTCAGCACAATCCAGTTCTCAAAAAAAAAAGCCAAGAATGTGATAGCGGCATGCTGTGGAAGTATTCCTTTGATATTTCTTCTCTGATCTATAGACTTTCCTTAAATCTTGCTACCCAGGCGGGTCGTGATGTCACCCTGCAGTGGCTTCCCAGCCACTGTGGCACTGTCGGCAACGAAAGTGCGGACACTGCCGTCCGGCTGGCACATCAAACAGTGGTGACTGTGCTAATTCCACTGTCTAGGACGGATGCAGCTAGGGCCCTCCGAATACTTGCCCTGCCTAGAAACAGCAATCTCCCAATGGCATCCAGAAGAATTCCCATGTGCACGCATTGGTGCCCATGACCCGCACCTGCAGCGCCCCCTTCCACTGAGCCTCCCACGGTCTGACGCAACTCTTCTTTGCCGTCTCTGGCTGGGGTTGACTTTTACAAATGCTTATTCATAACCAATAGGAATGGCAGAAAGTGAGGAGTGCGAAACGTGTGGAACGCCGGAGACGATCCGGCACGTTTTATGCGAGTGCCCACGCTACTCGCCTGAAAAAAAAAAAAAAAAAAAGCTGTCGTCAGCATTCAGGAACCTGAACTCTCGGCGACCATTTTCGAAAACATTCTGCGCTACTGGCCCTCTCTGTCAGCCGCTCAGAAGGCGACTGAGGAAATTTTACGCTTTCTACGGGCGCCGAACTTAAACACCAGGCTATAGACTGAACGCCTCCAGTGCCAACCAGTGTCAGAGCTTCAGCGCTGGGCTCACGGGTCTACTCCAACTTCTCTTCATTCTTTCTTTTCTCTTTTTTGCTTGTTTTCTCTTTCCCACATGCAGGATAGCAAACTACGCTCTAGCTATGTTAACTTTCCTGCCTTCCTTCTACACCCTTCCTCTCCTCCGCATGGCTATGTTGATGTGATGTTTCGGCTGCTACATACATTGAGAAAAGAAACTAGAGTGACAGAGAGTTTTCCGTCGAGAGAGAGGGGGAAGCAAATAAAGCTTTATTGATTTGCCAACTGTAGTTCCAAGGTGTTTGCCAAGAGCCACTGGACTCTGCCACCGTCTTCGGCCAGTTGGAGGGCCCACAGTTTATTCTTTGAGTTGGAGCTGCGCAGTACGGTATCCCACTGCTCACAGTTATATAATAATGCGACCTAGTGCTGCCGCCAGCAGACAATCCAATAGTATGTACGCTAAGCGCACTTGTTCCTGGAACCTATGGAACGTTGAGTAATGCCCTGGGTAATATTTCATTAGGAGCCAGAAATAAAACCTACATACCGAAAAAAATTTAAAATTTACTCTGACTCTTGCCTACAGCAGCAAGCAGTAGCTGTAAGCAATTGGGTTCATATATGAATTTGTCTGAAGAACTCGCGAGACCATGGGCTGTCGTCTAGTTAGGGAGGGACGCTCTATTTGGAATGGAGCCCGGGCCAAGCGATAGTGTATGGGGTTATCCCCGTAGGACAGGAGTATGCCCCTGCCCTAGAGGGAAGCACCAAAGATAGTAAACTGAAGATTTTTGCAGAGAGCTCTTTGTTGGTTAAGACTGACAGCTTTATTAATAGGCAAATAGACTACTAGACAAATAGACAAAGGATGTGGTGTGAGCGACGAATGATGATCGTGGCAACTTGCTTGGAAAGACCCCTCCCATTGCTACCGGCCCGGATATTATTAGGCAAGGATTTTAAGCAAGTGGTGCAAGCACTGGACGGCAGAGCTAGCACCCCAAATCTATTAAAAGGGTCATTACAATACGTTTTAAACGTAGCAAAAACGAGCGCGGTCGTTAAGCAAGGCGGTCAACGGCATCTGTGACTAGCATACCGTGCTTTAGGAAAAGCGAAACACCGACAGTACCTGTCCAAGTATCTAATCCCATCGCCTATTTTGAGTCTTCCCTCTCACACTATGCGCATTCACCACGTTTACATGTCCCAGAAAAGAGATTGATGCTATCGGACTGCGTTTTTTTAACGCGCATCACAGATAAGGAAGGCGTAGTATTTGCGTTGTCTGCTGCCTTTAGGCGAAATTAGCAAGCATGCAGCACACGTGCGCGCTATCGCATTGCTATGCCTTCGTCTGTTCTTTTTTAAAGTCTATTCTGTATCACACGTAGTCATAATACAAATGCGCGCCTTATCAAAATAAAAATTAATGGTGCTAGGAGGCGCTGCTTGTTTGCATTTGGCGCGTATCGTGGAGGAACATAATGGCTGTTTAGAAGGGAGCACAGAAATCTCATCGCGCCTCATCGCGCAATGAGATCGCGCGATGAGACCTCATCGCGCGATGAGACCGACGCGTTCGTTATCATGGATTGCCAATCACTTTTGAATTGTCATTTTTGACGACTATAGAGAAACAGGGCAGTGCAGACACACGTTGCAAAGTATCAAACAAGACAGGAATATTTTCCATCGCACGCCACGAGATAGGGAGCTGAGGCAAACATGTAGAGAAGGTATCGGTCTACTACCGCCCAATAAGTGAACATGCGTGAACCTCAGTGGATGACACATTGCTAACAGCACTTGGTAACTTTGCTAACATCGGGATAAAATAGTGTGTCCAATTTGCCTCGAAAATGTTTTTCAACTCACATGCTATACCGTCGCTTCAGAACCGCTGCTAGCCCAATTTCACTGAGATAGAATATGTTTTAGCTCTCAGCATCGGGCCGGAGTATATATACAAAACGTTCACGACATGCACAGGATGCTATTCTCGTTTGAAGCCATTGAGGTGCCACAGTGTGATTGAAACTTATCCTTGAAGGTGCAAGATGCTGATTTCGTAAACGAGCAGCTCGAAACCTCATCAAGTGCTGAAAGGTGGCAAAGGAGCCAATGAATATCTCGCAGCCGTTGACTGGTTCCTCTGGGGTGGACTGCAGTACATTACGTCGAACATCGACATTTGTAAAATCGATGATGATAGCCCAGCGGGGCAGTGCATTTTGACAGAATGCATACTCCCACGGTAAAGAATGCGTCCACCCCAATTCAACCATGTAGCCATAGAGGAAGAACCTGCAGCACATAGAAATGAGCTACACGCCTAAGAATTCCAGCCCAGCGAGGTGCAACATTGCGCCTCACTGATTTTCGGAGTTTTTTTTTTCCTGAATTTCCATGCGCTGAATATTAATTTTCTTCAGCGCTGGGAGAATGAGTATTACTAATTTTTAAAATACAATGCTGGAGGACCTAACTCAAGAAAAAGAGGGCTCGTACTAGAAATGATTCTTCACGACCAAATGCTTTGGGATGCCTCACGGAAAATCCGCCTTAATAATCCAGGTATCTCGGATTATTATCTTACGTGGGCATGCCTAGGTTTTGGCAACCCCCATAATAAGGCTTACCACGCCCAAACTAATTGTCATCAACAACAGCAACAGATCCTCATCATCATCAACAAAGAAACAAACAGCGGTAACAACACAACCACTCCATTTGTGGGCCCAGGAGACATTTAGATCTCTTTTGTTGTTGACATGTTGGGATAATGCTCTCTGTATCTTTATCCACATGAATATTTTCTTTTGTTTTTTTTATTTTATTTCTATCGTCCTCTCGTTCTCCCGTTAACGACCTTTTTTTGCTTTTTTCTAAGTCGTGTTTCAAGTAAAGTAGAAGAAAATAACTTGGGCTGGCCATAAAATGAGACGAAGCGACAACTGATGGACAATCAGGGTAAAAGAGTGGATACACTGAGATGTGCCCAGAAGAAGGGGAAGGCCGACAACACGATGAAGGGATGAAATACGAAAATTCAGTGACAAACAGTGTACTCGAGTGGCGCAAGACAGGAGCGGTTGGAAGTCGATGGGAGAGGCCTTCGCCTTGCAGTTGGCCTGAGTACGCTGTTGGTGATTGAGATGGTGAATGCAAAAAAAAAAAACAATGAATCGCACCACACCCCGAAAGAGTAGTGTTTCAGTTCCTCGGTATTTTCCTGTTAATTAAATTCAGTACGTTTAGGCGAATCAAAGCGAGAAGGCTGGGTAAGTAGGATCATCATCATCATAATAATAAAAATGAAGGCTGAATCGCGCAAGACGAATGAGCCCCGTACAGGCATCGACCCCCTTGATACAAAACCCGATTCATCTTTGGAAGCAAAGCAAACCAGTAAAACCAAGGCTGAAGAACTGAAGCAGCGCCCAGCACTGTCGCATCACTGTATCCGGAGAAGCTCTATACCGGTAAATCAGCAGATTAACTGATGTCAACAGACAGCGCCGATTCCAGCGAAAACTCGAACAACAGTGACGCCGAAAGCACGCATTCGGGAAGCAGCCGTTGAAGCGGGAGGATGAAGGTCAGCCGTCGCCTAGCTCCTCCGAAAACGACGGCGAAGTATCCAACAAAAGCATCGGTGAGCCCTTCATCCCGACTGATGCAAGGCGGACCAAACAAAAGAGAGAGCTACACTTGGCGGCATTTCCGGATATTAATCCCAACTACTCAACCCACTGCGCCAACGAAGAAACGCGCTCTCAAAGGACCTGGGTGAAACCTAAGACGAGTCAACAGCAAAATGGCGCCCATCACCGACGAACCGCAGCCTAGGAATCCCGGCCACCGCAACACGAGGACCCGCGATGGTGAGTGACACTCGCGCGGTACGCGTTCGTCTCGTTACTCGCCCTACTGACCATCGTGTTCATCGTCATCGTCATTGTTTACGTGCGCCGAGCCGACGAAGTGCCTACTGCGAAGAAGTACCCTCTCCGTAGAAGCTTCCGGAACGACAAGCCTTCGGGGTTTCTTCCAATGAGTGACTTTAGAGGCGACCTGTCTAAAGACGATGATCACGTGAAAATTAATATAAATAAGATCTCCGTGAGCGATAAAAAGTGATTCAGAGATGAAAGAAGATGACACTTCGTGCAAAACCATGGTCTCTTCGTTTCAATATTGTGTATAAATCAATGGCCAGTTTCATCCATAGTTACAACCAATCTGGTGAATTGTTCAACGACTAGAAGTACGTGAGCGTGGTTTAACACTAGCTCGAATAAAAGCAGCGATAACTTCCAGCAGAGCATGCGAATATTGTTGAAACAATTATCTTTTATTGGCGTGTACGTAGTTAGCATCACTGTAAGGACCAGAATAAATAAATTACAAGTTACCTTGTCATGCCTCAAATTTGAGAAATACAATTTTAAAAATGCCTTCCTCCAGCAACACGTATTTGCTTTGAAATTCACGAATTTGTACAGCCTTACATATACCGCATACAGCTCCGACATGGGTTGCAGTGCAGGCGGTACCTGACATTTCTAATGACTCTGCTTTCTATTGAAAATTGTACTAGACGTCTTTTGCAGTACAGTTGTAATATACTAGTTTTACACTTGTTTTCTAACCACTACACTCTTCTTGTAGTTCAACTACCCATGCTTGATTTGCTGCCGTGTGTGCAAGGTGGCCGGGCACCTTCAACTTGTTTCAACAGCTTTTATTCATTGGTCTTCCTTAAGAAAGCTTGCGAAATGAACCAATTCAATTAAATAAGAAACAAATTTGCAAACAAGCTTCTGCATGCTAAGGCTGAAAGTTGGGCTAGTTGGTGTTGACTTAGATGCATATTACCAGCGAAAAAACACTTGTCTGTTGTCATCCTTGTCTGTTGGCATTTTCATATATTACGTGTTTCTTGTGTAAACTTTTCAGTTAAAGTCTAGCGAGTGTCCCGTCTGCTTCTTTCTTCGTCCCTGTCTGTTTTTTCGCTGGTAATATGCATCTGCTTCTGCATGCACGTCACAGGATTCGAAGTAACGCGGACGAACCGTCCAACCCAATGTATCAACGACACGTTTGATCAGGCTGTACAGCTACATACGGCTCCTATCAAGCGAAACATATCGGCGAAGCTAATGCTGGGGCACCGCGATCGGTTTTAGCTAATAACTTCACTTCTCCTACGACGAGCTCGAGATAGCATACCCCAGTGGCATTTTCGCGTATTTGTTTATTATGTACACGTGCGTAGTTTTTGCAGGGGGAGATGGGTGGTTGCTTAAAACCGTGATTTCAAAGGAAGCACTTATAAAACAGGTTCAAAAATAGTAGGGAACTTGCGGAGGGAACACTGCCTTTATTTAATTTACCAAAGAGTACGGGAAAAGGTACGTTGCCCCAAAATGGCGTTTCCCAACATACGTTTTATTTATAGAAATAGCCATGACGCTGCAGCTTCCATCAATTAACATTTTTAAGGCAGATACTCAATTCCGGAGACGCAGAGTCACGTAGACAAGCATTTTAACGTATTGCGGTAGAGCCAAAACTCGGGCAGCTCGTGGAACCAAGCGAAACGGGTTAGACTACTAATTAAGTAAAGCGCTCCTGTGCTACCGTACGTTTGTGTTACTGTGGCGGTATGCCCTCTACCCCCGTCGTGTCGGTAATGAGCTCCGGCCGGCATTACACAGGGTGTGGTTTATGGTACGGCGTAACATTAAAATGTCCTTTTGAGCGCCGTACCCATAATCCGCCAATGCGGCTTCTGCTCCAGCTCACTGTATACGGGTAACTGGGGATTGCACTTTTCCGTGATCCCGGTAACCGCAAGGGCTATGCCTAGAGGGGTGTGCATAGTCGCAGAAGTTGTCTGGTAGCGGACTAAATAATCCCCTAGGGTACGTTTGAGCGAGACCGCAAACCACCTGAAATTGATTGATTGAGTCTAGGGATTAACGCGCCGACGCAACGCAGGCGATGAGGCGCGCCGTAGTTGAGTGCTACGGATTAATTTTGACCAGCTGGGGATCTTTAACGTGCCCCGAAATGTTGTACACACGGCCGTTTCTGCTTTTCGCCTACATCAAAAATGCGGCCGCTGCTGCCGGGAATCAAACCCGTGACCAAGCCGCCTGAAATTGCTCGTGGTCATGAGACGGAAGTGGTTTCCTTGTCCTTTACCTTGTTAACGCAGGAACTCTGTAGGAAACACTAAATGCACGCATGTAAACACCGATCGTTTGCTTTGGGAAGGGCACATTTTTTATCTTTGTGCGCGCCACTAACTTAGGCGTATCGTGATGTGCTGGATATAATTGACGAAAGGGACAGCTACAGGTTGCTAGCAAAACGTTGCAACACTCATTGATGATCCGAAATTTTCCGCTGCTATCGTTACCCGCGCTTGGAGGGTACAACGAGACTTCCCTCGTCCTCACACAAGTCGACGCAGCATGTGAAGGCAAGGCCAACAATAAGAGAATCAAAAAGAGCAGATGATATTTTGCGGGAAGCTTGTGTTTTTTTCTTGGATTCTGGCAAGAAACGTTGTTTGTTCGAGATCCATTAATTCAGCTTGTTCTCACTGTTTACCCGTGGTTGAGCTGGAAGCATGCTATGACACAAAACAAACATGTCTGCTTTCCTCGATCGACTACTCGAACTACTGCCAAAATACACTGACATGGTAAGCGGTCAGTAATGGCTCATTGGATGCTTTTGCCAGCCTCAGCCAATCGCAGAGCAGGGCATATGACATCATAAGTTCTGTGGCCGGAAATGAACAAGTGGGCCGCATAGCTATTCCCCTTATTACTAGTTATATAGCTTCTTTGAGCGGCGAAGTTTGCGTTAAAAGTGGCGTCAGTATGGTTCTAGCAAAGCAATCTTTCGAATGAACAAAATTTGTGTGTTGCCGGCTTGGTTCTTTATGTTTACTTTTAACTACTTAAAGTGCGCGTTAGAATCTTACAATTACGGTATACAGGGTGGCCCATAAACAGGGTGACTTGCGGTAAAGCAAACGTTTTCGCCACGGCTCAACAGAAAACGGCTGTGGCCCTTGTTTTACAGAAACTTCTCGCACAAAAAATATGATCAATGGCTGCTGAGGACACAATACTATTTTGGCGAACTTTATTTACGCTTTTCAGGGTTAGGAAGTCCACAGTGAAGTTTCACATATTGTGAGATTTCTGTCTGCTGGGAATGGTGAGCCCAATCTTTGTCTGCTGGGATAAATCTCCTGTCCTTACAACTATCATTAAGCAACTTCAAAGCCATAGTCTCCCACTCTGTTAACATTATAAACCAACGGTAATCTTGCCTTCGCCTTACATGCTTTGCCCACGTCCATTTCTTCTTCTTAATTTCTACTAATATGTCCTTAAGACGCGTTTGCTCCCTGACCCACTCCGCTCTCTTCTTGTCCCTTAATGTTACAGCTATCATCTTCAGTTTCCTTGCGCCCTGAGTCGTCCTCAATCTTAGTTGAACCCTCTTAGTGAGCCTCCAAGTTTCTGCCCCGTAGGTGAATACCGGTAAGATGCAGCTGTCATACACTTTATTCTTCAGCGACAGTGGTATGCTGCCATTCATTATCTGAGAATGCCTGCCGAATGCACTCTACTTCGTTCTTATCCTTCGAATTATCTCTGCCTCATGGTTGGGATCCGGGGTCACAACTTGGCCTAAGCAGGTATATTCGCTCACCACTTCCACGGACTCGCCACCTATCTGAAACCACTGTGCTGTCCAGAGGTTATTGATCATTACATTGGTTCTCTGCATATTAATTTTCAGGCCCACGGTTCTACTCTGTTTGTCCAGTGCGGTAAGCATGCTTTGAAATTCTTCCCCCGACTTACTTAACAAGGCAACGTCATCAGCAAATCTCAGGTTACTGACATTTACTCCCACCTGATCCCAATCCAATGTTCTGAATACTTCTTGTAAACATGCTGTGAATAACATTTGAGAGATCGTGTCTCCTTTTATGAGCCCTTCATTATAGGTATGTTACTGCTCTCCTTATAGAGAATGATGGTAGCAGTGGACCCACTGTAAATATCCTCTAGTATTCCTGCTTAATACTCGTCTACACCCTGGTTCCGTAATGCCTGAATGACTGCTGAGGTTTCGACCGAGTCAAATGCTTTCTCATTGTCTATTAAGGCTATATATAAAGGTTCAGTATACTCCGCGCACTTCTGTATCACTTGATTGATCGTGTGAGTATGGTCCACTGTTGAATAGCTTTTACGAAATCCTGCTTGTTCTTCAGTTTGACTGAAATCTGAGGTGGCAGAAATTCTGGTAGCGATTACCTTGGTAAGTACCTTGTAGACGACTGACAGTAAGCTGATCGGCCTGTAATTTTTCAAGTCATTCATGTCACCTTTCTTGTGCATTAGTATGATGTTCGCGTTCTTCCAAGATTCCGCTACACGCGCGGTCATTAGGCATTCCATGTACAGGTTTGCCAGTATCTAGTACAATGTGCCCGCCATCCTTCAAGAAGTCTGCTGTTATCTGATCCTCACCAGGTGCTTTGCCCCCTTTCATTTCTTTCAAAGCCTTCCTTACTTCTTCTGTCTTTACTGGTGGGATGTCTGTCTCCTCTGAACTACTTTCTGTTTCGGCATTATTCTGGATATCCCGGCTACTGTACAGATCTCAATAGAACTCCTCGGCTACTTTGACTATTTCATCCCTATTTGTGATAACATTGCCTTGCTTGTCTTTAAGTGCATACATCTGATTTCTCCCCAAACCCAGACGCCTCTTCACGGCATTCAGGCAGCCTCCGTTCTTTACAGTACATTCGATCCTCCATAATATACTCCCGTATGTCAGCTGTCTTACGCTTATTGATTACCTTGAAAGCTCCGCTGCTTTTTCGTTAGTGAATGGCATAACCTTTTTTTTTAAGAGCGAATGCTTAGTATGACTTTACATCCACCGTTCACTGCGAAGAAGACAGCGACATATTTGATGCATTTTCCCGCAGCTATGCCAATAATAAATGATACTCAAACTTAACCATGTGTCCGGCATGTCTAACCTACAACAGCTTCTCCATTCAAGACTTGCGCGTGAGTGCAAGAGTTCATGAATTTGTTTCCGTTTCTCTCATTTGCTTTTTCTGCATACCGGTATTGTCATCTCTTCCTCTATGTTTCTATCTTCCCTTTTTTCGACTGCTTTATTATAACTTGTTATAACTCCTTTGTTATAACTAATAGAAATTGAGAAATTGTGCTAAGTAACAAAATTACGGCCGATGCCCTCAGTTTGAAGGTGAAATGAACGTACACCCGGCAGCAATATAAGGCGGGGCACGCGAGCGCGTGGCAAAATGCATCGCCCCGACATTTGACGTCGCACTTCTGGTGTCGAGACACCGATGTGCGCGTGCGTGTCCTACCATGCTCGCTGTCCTGTCTTTTTTTCACTTCAAGCAGCCAAGCTGATCACAGTCAGAGCTTGGTCGTAGAGGTCACTTCTTCACCAACATGCTTCGCTCGCATACGGTTCGGCTAGCTACGGCGGTGAAGTGTGCATTGCTCGCTGTACCCCGATCCAACAGGTAACATGTCTTGCCCGTCTCGGTGACGATTTGGTGCCACATATATCCCATCGCGTCTTTGTCGCGTCTTTGTGTTTTTTCCCGAAAACATGCAGTTGGTTGGCAATAAAAATGAGCACACCAACACGCAAAAAAATTGAGGCGACAAGTAGATTATTTGACTAAGCTGTAATGAGAGGTCACCATGCGCAAGTTCTTAAGCAGGTATTGACAAAAAAACACCGAGCAGATCGGCGTGGTAGTGCGTTTGGCAAAAACAACAAAAACAGCAACAGGTTGCAATACGCCTTTAATTGATTGGCATAGACAGAAACGAAAAGTTTTGCGTTGGGGCACTGATGCAAACGCCATCGCCCTTCAAACTAGGATATCGAAATCTCGTTGCAATGCATGATTTATCAGATCCAGGTAGATATAGCAAAGCAGTCTTCACCCACGCCGTTCGCCGCTGGAGCATGTGCCAACGAGACGTGTTGAGCATAAAAAGTTACCCCTAGCGGCAAGTGCTCAGTGCTTTCAGCTTTGTTGCTTGAAGCAATAGAAAAGACCAGGCGAGTATACAGGGGCTGGACGCGCACGCGCACATCGGTGTCTCGACACCAGAAGAGCAACGGCAGATGTCGCAACGGTACATTTAGCCAAGCACTCGAGTGCCCAGGCTTATTTTGCCGCCGGGTGTACAAGCATGGGGAAAACTAAAAAAAATTATCAAGTGACCGAAATGAAACCCTGAGTTTATTCAGATCTTCTTTTGTTGATGGAAAAGTACTTGATGTTCACTGAGCCCTAATAACCCTCGAGGAAAACAAATGAGTAATGTAAATTACTTGCGTCTTGCGGTTGATTATATAAAACATACCACGAGGAAATCCGAGAGTTGCAGACATTTTGCGCGAGATATTTTTCTCCATGGGAAGCATATTAAACCCAAAGATTACACAAACACGTAAAACCTGAACACGACGAAGTAAAGAGAAAGGCTAAGTGGGATCGAAAAAAGCAGCGATTAAAATATATTTTATTTCCAGTTGCGGTGATCAGTTATCGCAGCCCATTAAGATCGGGCGTAAAGACAGCTGTATTCTGTTACATACATGGTGATCATTGCAGAACTTTAGGGAAAATATAGTTTAAGGAATATAAATGACCAGCTAGAAAGCCCAGGGCAGGCATATAGATTCGGCACTGGGAAATGTTTAATACTTCCGAGGGGCGTAAGAAGATATAGAAAACATCTAGTAAGGCCATGCTTCATTAATCATGGTTAGCTCTGTCGGTATCTTCTAGGCAGAGCTATTTCCCATTAGATTCAATCAAGCTTACATGTAAGGCCTTGTATTCAAGGTAAAAGCAAAATTAAAACGGTCTGCTTTAGAGAAACTAAGCCCACTGGCCCGCTAATCATCGTGCACCATCTCGTTGGAGTTTTTTCTTACTCGGTGAGCTCCGGCATGGGCTGTAAACGAACAATATTCAAGAAAGGAACTGCGTTAATTTGCTTTCATGAAACTTCCAAAGAATTCACGCGAAGTCTTGTCTCATGTGAAGTACATCTGGACCCCAATGTTAGTCATTCAAAGTTAACCCCAATATCAGTTATTCCAATTAAATTTCTCTGAAGATTAAAAAGCTTCTCATTATAATTTTTCCGGCACTATTCAGGTGACGTGGCAGTCATTAAGAAGGCCGTTCATACTAACCTTACTAAGCTAATCTAACCTTTGTGGTGTTAATTGTTTTGTAGTGTTTCTCCTATTCGATTTACGCCCTTTTGTTTGACACCTTCTTGAGTCAACGTCAATATCCACTCAGGGGGATTCGCCAATGACGATGACAGCAGCCTTCTGAAGATCACGCCTAATTGGCCAGTTTAATTTGGCGGCAAGATCAACAAACAGGCTCACTATTGACACGTATCCACTCGAAGAGAGTGCCTAATGACGATGTTAAATGCCAATATAAGCTCAAGGATAATTCCCAACTACGGACTTCGTCCCAACGTCAACATGACCACCCCATCTTCATATACGCTCTGAGGGGAATTGGTCAACCACAAGTAACAGCCACGAAAAAGCCGTCGTCAAGAAATCAACACCGATATACTGGCTCATCCCACGAATCGGTGGGATACCGACGTGAAGCGAAGAGCGGCAAATGCATCGAGGAATGCACGTAGCAAGAAACCTTCAACGTCTCAATCCCTCTGGAAAAAACATGTGGTAAGTCGTAACACCTGTTTTTGAGGTGGTAGCAGTGAGTGGGAAGAGTGACAGCTAAGAAGACGCATGCTGTAGGCGTCTTCATGAAGGGCAGTAACCGCCGGTTTGTCGATTTTTAATGGTCAACGTGAAAGCCTCCACAAGGTGCCATCAGTTCCACTAAGAAAGCTTTCGCTTTATGTTTTCTGATTTTGTGTCTATGCTTATAAGCGTGATAATAGCACTATCATTCAAACCCTCGCCAGGGGAACATGACAGAAAGAACGGCACCCCCCGCGCAACGTGAGCTCAGTCAAGAACCAGAAGGGACTGCTGCATCGGAGAGCTTTCGGGAACACATCAGGGTGTCCGCAGATAATTGCCACACCATGACGAACAAGGCTGAAAGGAATGTACAAACACCTATAGAGACGAGTCATCCGTACCTTAATGACGGGCTGGGGCAGTGCCTAGTTCTAGCTAAACGATGTTAAGGAAACAATATTGAAGCATATTAAACTGACGTTTGGTTTAAGTCCGAACGAGCTGTGGTGACCAAAAATTATTTTCAAAAACACCTTATGTATTGAATGAATACCCCGTGGTATTAAAAACGTTAATGTTTGGAACTACGTGGCCAAACTTTATGAGATATATCAAAAATATCCTATTTTTATCTACTCCATGTAAAACTTTTGTTGAACTACCTCCTAATTTCTTATTTTCCTGTAACAGAACGCGCTGCTGAAATGTTTTTTTTTCTTGCACTTTTTGTTATTTTTTTCAGTATTGTTTTCATTTTGGGTCATGATTGTAAATAGCTTCATAAATTATTGTAATCATGACCTGTCACATGAGCGTGTACCAACGCGTATGATTTTTTTTATTTTACTTTATTTGTACTTTGTTTCCCTTGTACAAGCATTTTTCCCGCAACCGTCGGCTGCTAAGGGCGTCATGGCCTCCGTCCGGTAACTTGTTTGCCTTTAGCCGTGGCCCCCATGGCAGTGTTTGTATTTGTCGTCCTGAAATAATGTGTACAAGAAGACGTTATTAAGTTACAAGAATAACTATGTATCAGTTATTTTATTGCGCACTTTTCGGCTGCATGCAACCAGCGATGTTAGCGGTTTGAAAAAATTTATTTCATGCTTGTTAAGAAACAGACGGGGTAAGAGAAGACAGAGTGGAGGCCGCTGTTCCGAGCTGCTAATTCTTCCCTTCTGTATTACATTATCTTCTTTTTCTACAATACTTTTTTGTGCTTCAAGGTTCTCGTAGTTTAGAAAACCACTAGCGTCATTTATGCACTTTTTATAATGGCGCGTGAAAACATATCCCCAACATTTACAGTCCACTACCCTTGCTGCTCAGGTTCAAACATTGTTATCATGCAGTCCACACGACAATGAATCAAAAACACAAGTACGATAACTGAGCGTCATTGTCCGCTGAATCGAAACAATGAGTTGAGGACTTTGTGAGAAGAATGGTCTAGCAATGACTAACAGGGTGTTAACATTACGCAGTAAGGGCCGTCATACAGTTTGAAAGTAGATTTGACTCCCCTATCGTAACGACCACAATCGCCAGCGGATGGTAGTGGCTGAAAAGGAGATTCAATTTTCGTATTAGGGTTTCCTTGGCATCTGGGCAGAGGATCCTTAAATTTTAGTCTTTAAGGGTGCACTAATGGCGCTTCCAAGTGGTCAAACATACTTAAATAGAATTCATCGCGTTCAACATTTAACATACCGAGCGAGAATTGTTTTAAAAAATTAAAAAAACACATTACCTTGGTCTTGAATTTAATTGAAATTTATATTAGAAAAAAATATTTTCC
The DNA here is from genome assembly GCF_048455015.1 of Haemaphysalis longicornis. Classification (NCBI taxonomy): domain Eukaryota; kingdom Metazoa; phylum Arthropoda; class Arachnida; order Ixodida; family Ixodidae; genus Haemaphysalis; species Haemaphysalis longicornis. The sequence goes on along the minus strand of NW_027526204.1, from coordinate 148,379,945 downwards.
TAAAACATCTGCGATATAAAAAAGCACTCAAAGCTAGAATGACAGCCTTATCTATCGCGCGCAATACGGTGGATTTACTTGGGCCCACAATTGTACCGTATAAGTGCCGACAATGGTAGTTAATAATTCCGTAATAAAGCGCGCACTGGTACCGGGTTAACCATTTCGAGGCGCGACAAAAAGCTCTAACAGCCACCTTGCGAACTTTGGGAACGAGTGTTGCTCCGCAAGTCTTATAAATTGCGCGTACGGCAATAACGTGTTTACGATGTGCATGGCTGGTGTGTGCACGCGTCGTGAATGGAACCGCCCCAAGCGCGTAAATATTTCGTATTTCGACCGCAGTGAGCGAAGAACGTTACACTTGATTTTTTTTTATTTTAACGCTCGTCGAACCGAATCTGCAAAAGTATATGGCATCTGCTGACGCACTCCAATAGACCCTCGGAATCATTTTTGGCTGGCTGTCAAAAGTTTTACTGATTCATTTATTTAGTTCGGGCTTTATGGAGAGAAAACGGGAAAAGACTCCCGTTTTTCCGGATGCATAAACTTCGTTTCAGGAAACGTCCGCGCGAACAGTCGCCTAGCGTCAGTGGCTCTGGCAGAAAAGTTGTAAGATTTGAAGGGTGCCTTCAGGACATTTGTATTGAAGCAGACGGGCTAGAGCGCGTGAAGATAACGGCACGCGATAAGGACGCAGAAGTGGCGACAGATTTTGGCGCTCTCGCTTCCGGCAGAACTGCGGAGATTCGGCGACGCGAAATTTGCAGGCTTATTCCAGCTGAATCCACCTTCGGTCCTGTCAGGCACAGACGCATCCCCTTGGGGCACCCAGAGAAGCCTCGCGCGAGCCTTCACCCAGATAAGCATTCACAAGGCTCGACAGGGAGGATTGGCATGGAGGAAAAAAAGTTAGCCTAACTGGTACGGCAGGGCGAGAGATGAAGTTTGGCGTGTCAGAACGCGGCTAGGACGCTCGCAGGGAAGTGGTTTATTCTAGGCATCCGGCATTACGTTAATGTTATGCATTCGTTAGGACCCGAAGTTGCAGAATAAATTGTGAGTGAGTGAGTGAGTGAGTGAGTGAGTGAGTGAGTGAGTGAGTGAGTGAGTGAGTGAGTGAGTGAGTGAGTGAGGTGAGTGAGCGAGTGAGCGAGTGAGCGAGTGAGCCAGCGAGTGAGTGAGTGAGTGAGTGAGTGAGTGAGTGAGTGAGTGAGTGAGTGAGTGAGTGAGTGAGTGAGTGAGTGAGTGAGTGAGTGAGTGAGTGAGTGAGTGAGTGAGTGAGTGAGTGAGTGAGTGAGTGAGCGAGCCCGCGCTCCCAAGGAACGAAACACAGAAAGGTAGGTCCTACCGTAACACACGCTGCATTACACGGGCCGTAACACACGAGCGGCGGCGGCAGTAAAAGAACCCGTGCCTTATGTGTTGTTTTTCTATTGCCTGAGGACACTAGCTGGAAAGCTACCGCCATGGCTGCGGAACTGTATCGCGATTCACGCCACGGACCTTGTGAAAGTGTCGTTCGTCTCGTTTTCCGTGCCAAAATTGCAACTGGACACACCGGCGACGGCAGTGAAAGGACGCGTGCCTTGACTGCTCTTTTAGGGATGAATTGCTTCTTTAGTGAGAAGCAAGTACAGTTTGATGTTGTGATGTTTTCAGATATGTGGTTTGCCAGCAAGAGGACGTGTTTTCATTCCCAGAGTACACCGCGTACTACATGAACCACTCAGACAGAAGAAGACGTTTGAAATGTTTTTGAGTGTGAAATTGAGTTTGAAATGCTCATTTGAAACTCAATAGATGCTGAACTCATATCTGAATTTTGCAATAACATTTTTTTATATTAACCACTTGCTGTTAGATGCTATAATACAGTTTTTTGTGTTTGTAACCGCCCTCTTTAAAATATTGTTCGCATGGTTTTTCCTTCTTAGACCCTCTTTTAGGATATGCGAGTAAAAAAATATACCATATTTCTAGAACTTCTTTTATTCGCCATTCAGTTCCACCTAACTCTTACTATTTCCTCTTAATTCTTACTAACCGGCGTTCCCCGCAGGTGTTTCTCAAAACTGGAAGGGATTCATGCCTGTAGCAATCCCTTCGGCAAATTACAATAAGGACACTTGGGTTTCCTTTCCTCACCTCAGCAGCCTTCTATTGTATTTAACCATCAAATGAGATAACGCACCGCAACCACGAATAAACCCGCTATAAATGCCCCGAAATCAACACGTCACCCTTGAAACAAAGCAGAGTCCAAAAAGAAGGTCTACAAGGTAATCCAGATGAATGCAGTCAACGTTACCATCCCCAGCTTCTAATCCCTTGTGCTAAACCACTCCTAAGACCCCTTCCGTCAACAACACAAGCTATAAAGTAAGCGTAACTGGCAGTGACGGATTTCTTGGCTCAGTTTCTGCCCTTCCTCTTAGTCATTTGCCGCTGACAGCCAGCTTCATCCACCCGGGCTTGCGTGGTGCTTTTAGTTAGCTGGAGTCTTTAGGAAAGAGACCTTCCCGCTATATATTGCTGGTGTGCACATTTTCACCATTACTCGGCTGAAGAAATAAAGCTCCGTTCATAACAGTAGCAATAGTTTCAACGGATTACGTCTTGGGGAACGGAAATGCGGCAACAAAATTAAGCCAAGTGAAGGATATGTTTTATTGCAGGCATTCTTACAGCTGCTTAAAAAGATGCTGAAATGGAAGACCTCATAACCAACCGAGGCGGAGTAGGAGATGCCGGCATTAGGATTAGGGTAAACAAGCTGAAAGCAGGAAAAATTATTTTTTCGCTTGCACACAAGGGGAGTCTTTGCAGTACACAAAAATGGCGTCGTTGTGGCTTCTTCAAAATGCGCTAGATTTTGTGTATTGATTATGCTGCCCCGTAAGCATGTGCAGGAAGCTGAAATGATGCGTGTAATAACCACGTATGCGGGTGATATTGTAGGCCACTTCCAACCAGTGAGAAACGACGAGTACGAATGAGACGGACATGCACACGTGCACGTGTTGATACACGTCATACACATGAAGTTGGAGATGAAAGCAAACTCACGAAACGTGAGGCAAAATAGAATTTGTAATACCTTGGATCCACGTTTTAAAAGGGTGCAACGAAGCATACTCCTTTTTCGGCTAGTGGACTCTCTTCATCATAGCGAGCTACCACCACGAGAAAACCTCTTGACCCTGGTTTTCTTCACACATGCGTGTGATCTTTTATGTCCACCTCCCGCTCAGGGCTGTGTAATTTATGTACGCTATGTAAAGTGTAGCTATATGTAAAATACCGCCTCACTGAATTTTCTCGCACCTGCCATCTTTGTGCTTTTATGCTGTGCCGCAAAAGCTTTGTAGCTGCCCTTGTTGAAGGCTATTCGGCTGGCCGTATAACGCAAGTATCACTTAAGTAGTGCGAAAGTCTCACAAGGGCTGAAGTTTGTGCCACGTGTGGTGTGCAATATTGTCTAAAGCCAACTTTATCGCATATGTATTCACAAAATGATGGGGTATGTGTGGTGTGCGGAAAAGAAACAGAAACTATCCGGCACATAGTGTTAGAATGTGAGGGTATCCATCCAAATCTACACGAAGGGAATATTGGGTTTTCAGAAGCCCTAGCATTTAAGGGTATCAGAGAGGAAGTTAACTTCAAGGCTGTCGAGGGGACGAAAAGAAGATTAGAATGCTGGTAGACGAAAAGCAGAGAGGGGAATATTGCCTAGGACAGTTACCACCTGTAACAGGGAAAAGAAAGTATTTCGGGCCTAATAAGCTTTAGTGCCTGCCCTAAGCAGCACTAGTATTAAACCAAGGGTGTAAAACATGGTTATATTAGTCATTTTTGGTAAGATGACATGTCATCACCCCGCTTCAAAGGGGAAACCAATAGGAATCATCATCATCATCTCAGCAGAAAACGGCTGTAACTGTAAAATCTTCTTTGCGAATGACCGCCCTCAACGTTGGAGAGAAATAATATTAGGGTGAAGATTACCGACATGGTTATTTCCTGTAATTGTCGTTGTTTAGGGCGTTATAGATTAGAGTGGGCGAAGTAAATAATAAAATGCAAATATTGACGGCCCACCACGGCAAAGTTGCATCGGTGGTTATCGGGATTATATTTGAGCGTTCCGGGATGCGATACATTACACAGTGTTTCATACTGTGTGCCAAGGTCTCGTCCACAGAGTTATTACGAATGTGTCAAACTGGAAAGAATACAGGCTAAGCAAGCAAGTGTAAGGAAAAACCGATCAGGCGAGCACGAAGAGACGAAATTCAAATACAAGAAATGTGATACAATTTGCAATCAGTTGAGGCCACGGAAAGTTCCATGACGGATATTGAAGTTGGACGGCATTTGTTTACTGCATTTACATATCATTGGCAATCTATTCAGTCTAGGGCTGATCGTGCTCACCAACAAAAGTTCCGCCACTTGCAAAATACTTGGGTTATATGGAAGTATCTTGTAGAAAAGAATAAAAATTTTGTATTAACAAAGTGAGCCGAAACGGAGACAACTCCAGAAACCAGTATTGTGAAATCGAATTCCGGGGCACTAGTAAGAACATTACTGCATCTCGTAGCTTAAACTCTAAAAAATCATAAAAATGTGTTGCAAGGTATACCGGTTTTATATTTCAGCAAGAATGAAATGCATCCATCAATCAAACTCAATTGTGGCTGCATTATTTTGTCATAGAAGTATGCAAATGTATATGTGGGTAAGTATTTTTTAATGTACTTATATTTTATGTAGCCCTTAGTTGATTTGTTAAAAGCTTTCTCACCTGCCCCCCCCTCCCCCCCCAAAAAAAAAGATATATTGCCTTCTAGGCTGACACTTAAAGGGTCGAAAAGATTGAAGCTCTCGTTTCAGAAAATTTAGTGTCATAGTATATATTTGCCTCTTTCTGCACGGTTATAAAAATGCTACGACAAATAAGACAGCCTGGAAAAGCAAAAGAAAGCTTTGCACCGCAACCAGTAGCATTTAAAACCAAAAATACAGCTAAATGCGCCAGACCACCCCAAAAACAAATATGAGTTGTTAACTGCCAGACATCCCGCATGTTCAAACCGCGCTATGTGCTATGTTGCTTTTGTTTCTGTCGTGCGGTAGAGAATTCTATGGAACCTGTTTAACATTAAAATAAGAAAAGAACTGCAGAAATTAAAAAAAAAGACATATAAAATATATATCTTGAATTCTGACGTGAAATATGATGCTCACCGTGGGCCCAGACGCCGGTATAACGATGTAGAAAGTCAAAATTACGCAGTTTAAGAAAAATCTCGTAACTACCCAGCCCTTCTCTTCGCTGAACTACTTCGCCAGTAATCCGAGCGTACATTAGAAGCACCTGAGGGAGGCTATGACTAGTTGCAAAGCCGCCTCCAAAATGCATATAATCAATTTCCTTACTTGTGGTCGTGGAAGTGCACGCTCCTTGAAAGTTTTACCTGCACCGCAGTTTAAAACTGTACTGCCCAATGATTATCGCAAAGCCCATAGAACTTATTTCATGCGAATTTATTCGTTTGAATTGCCGACATTATTTTTACTATACAATCCACCTCTTGTAAAAGCGGAAACAATCGTTTTCGCTGTTTTTATTGCTTGTAAGTTTTTCTTTGACCCTTCTAGTTTTTACCTAAAGCTAGCTCTGCTTTAGATGAGATATATAAGTAAACAGTCTTCCAGAGAAACATTACCGCGATGCTGTTTTCGGCGTCGAGAAAAGAAATAATCTGGGCGATGTTCCGGGCGTAACGTTTGTGATAGGATGCAAGAAATGGATTACTATTGATAGGAGCTCCGTTACGTATTCATGTCGCACTTCATAATGCCCACGTAACTTGAAGTCAGCAAGGGCGTCGGCAGTGGAAACACATTGTAATACTACGGCAAATTAAGATGAGGTACAAGCGTCGTTACTACCACTCTGATATAGTCCACAAGATCAGTTTACTGCGAAGAAGTGTAGCTCAATCAAGCCAAGAAAATTTTCGTGTCCGCGTCAGCAGAAAACTTCCAGGCTACTACTGGCTACACAAAGGAACCACCCAGGCTATTACTGGCTACTGGATACACCCAGGCTACACAAAGGCACTACTGGCCCCGCCAAGGAGCTAGAGCCCGTCGTTTTGTTGACTAAGCTACGCCCGCACGTGCAGACGGGGAAACAGACGATTCAGTTTATTTTATTTCATGTACAAGTACATCAGGGGGTTGGAGAAAAGCTGCAGTACTGCAGCTTGACAAAGCTCCAACCCCCTGGACCTGGACAACAGTTTGTACAACGCAAATACAGCAGCAAATATTTTCATGTTCATTATTTGATTGCAACTTGTGTAAGTAGTATATTCTAGATATAGAAAACGTAATATTGCAGTGAAATACACAAAGAAACAATCGCAATACAAAGAAGATGGCACGACGGTATGCATATATAACAAGAGAAAAAACAGTACTCTATAAAATACAGTGCAGGGGCAATGCAAGTAACAAAAATGCAGTAAGGTGAACATCACTAAAGAAACACTGCTAACAAGTTCTTTGGGGTTACATTTTCTATTTCGACACCATTTTTATATAGAGTGTTGAGTAATCTTGGTGTTATGGAGCTGAGCATATTATTCCCATAGTTAGTCCGGCTGGTAGGTACAAACCAGCGTTCAGGGTTTCTCACGCTGTACACAGAATTATTTCGAGTCAAGTTGGCCAAGTTAAGTAATGTATTTGTGTTATGAATTCGCTCGTTTATTAATGATTTACAGAGGCGATAGTCGAACAGTTTTTGTACCTCAATTAATTCGAATTGTTTCAATAAAGTACCAACCGAGTGATCCATTGGAGTATTGGTTATTATTTTGATTACTTTATTCTGCAGTCGGGAAAGTTTAGAGATGTTTGACATTGTAGTGGCACCCCATACTAAAAAACAATAGCTAATACATGATTGAAATAGTGCATGGTATATAATAAACCTTGTTTTAATGGGAAGTAACTCACGATTTCGATAAAGAAGTCCTATTACTCTAGAAAGCTTCATTGCTACCCGGTCTGTTTGCAAATCCCAGAGCATATGCTCTGTGAATATCACGCCAAGAGTTTTGAAACTTTTCACAACTTCTATGGGGCGGCCATCGAGATGCAAGTTATTTATTGGATTTATTTGTTTGCCTTTAGCTCGGAAAATAATAGCTTTGGTTTTTTCACGGTTTATTATTAGGCCATTTGACGAAGCCCATTCACACAGTTTAGCTAGAATCTCATTGCCTCGGCTAATGAGATCTGTGCAGCTTTCATTGGCTAAAAACAAGCTCGTGTCATCCGCGTAGATTATAAATTTTACGGACGAGCTGATTAACACAATGTCGTTTATGAAAATGTTGAATAAATAGGGACCCAATATGCTTCCTTGTGGTACGCCAAGGTATGTCCGCTTTGTTAAAGAGGTCGAGTTATTTATGTTTACATATTGCTGGCGGTTGCCAAGGTATGATTCAATAACCTCAAGGGCCCTACCGCGAATACCGTATAATTCTAATTTCTTAAGTAGCAACTTTCGGTCAAGCGAATCAAAAGCCTTCGAGAAGTCTATAAATATTCCAAGTACGAATTTTCTGTCTTCGATTTGGCGGAGAATAAATTCCTTCTGCGCAAGTAGCGCCAGTTCAGTAGACCTGTGTTTACGGAAACCAAACTGAGCATCTGATAGTATTTTTTGTTTATCTGTAAAGGACGCGAGCCGAGAATACAAAACTTTTTCAAGGACTTTCGAGATAATCGGTAAAATTGATATAGGCCTATAGTTCCCAAAACTGTTTTTGTCCCCTTTCTTGTACAGTAAGATTACTTTCGCGGTTTGCAAATTCGCTGGAAAAGTACCAGTAGAAAAACACAGGTTGAATATACTCGTCAGGGGGCGGGAAATTATATCAGCAATGAGTTTGATAGGGTGGAGCTTAAAATCAAAAGGATCGGAACTGTTGCTGTTTCGCAGCTGGATAATTGTTGAAAATACCTCGGCCTCAGTTACTGGGGCTAAAAATACTGAGTCGGAACAAGAATTCACCATCTTTAGCGTGTTATTTAATAATACCGGTGAGGACAATGTCGTCACAAGATATTCGTTGAAGGCATTTGCCAGATCACAACCTGTTAATTTTTTACCATCTACGGTGATTTCCGAGACTGTGTTGGAGGTGCTATTAGTGCCAAAGAGTGATCCTATCTTTTTCCAGGTTGCCATTGTGTTGTGACTACATTCTGTAAATATGTTACTGAAATACTCGTTTCTAGCGCGACGAATTTCCTTGTTAAGGCTATTGCGAAATTTTTTGTATTCTATTAAAAGTTCTGGTCTACGGTGGGTGAGAAATTTTGCATACATGACGCCTTTCTTTTTTATTTTAGCCAGTAGGTGTCTAGTTATCCAGGGCTTACGGATCTTTCGGGAGGTGGTAAACTCTTTGTAGGGAAAACATTGATCGTACAGGTGCTTAATTTTTTTGATGAAGGTATCCATTGCAGTGGAAGCATTTGTGGCGCTACAGACGTCCATCCAATCGATTTCTAGAACATCATTCCTAAAGTGATCCAAGTTTTCGCACGAAAAATGTCTTGCTCTAACCGGTGGTTTTTTAACTCTATAGTTTCTTTCGATTGCCATGAATATAGGTAAGTGATCGCTCAGATCGCACGCTATAACACCAGCCTTAACATTGGTAGTATCCGAACCTATAAGAAAAAAGTCGATGAGCGTTGAAGTGTTTGCAGTTACTCGTGTTGGAGAGTTTATAACATTGGTTAAGTTGAAACTGTGAAATAACCAAGTCATCTCGTTTGTTATACTACCATGAGAAGACATGTCGACATTAAAATCGCCACCACAAATTATCTTAAGCTTATTGTTGACGCAGTAATCGAAAAAACGTTCAAGATAACTCAAGAGCAAAACGTGTGAACCAGACGGAGGGCGGTAAAGAACAGAAATGACGTAGTCCTTCAGTTTTACAGACAATATTTCATAGTCGTAGTTCGTGCACGTGAAAGCTGGTATCATGTCACACTGGTAAATATCTTTGATGAGCATAGATACTCCTCCACCTTGGCGAGAGGGGCGATTTAAAAAGAAAACATTGTATCCTGGGATTTTAAATACATCTTCGTCAGTTGTAAACCAGGTTTCTGATAACATGATGACGTCAAACTGAAATCCAATCTGGGTAAAAAATATTTCCAAGGATATACGCTTGTTTCTCGCAGACTGCGCATTTAAATAAAAAAAATTTGAGTCCAGCTAGATGGGTTTTCCCGAGATGGGTACGCAAGGTATCGGGGGTGACATACATGTAAGTCGGTGTTCAGAAAAAACTTAACTTGCCATAGGTCTACGTCATGATTTCCAAGTCATGTTTCGATCTTACAACAATGGCTCGGTCGCCTTCATTGCGCCGGATCAAAACTTTGCCGTTGTTGTGCCAAACGAAACGGAAATTCCTTTCTTGTGCCCACTGTTTTGTTTCCCAAAGTAGCGTTCTCGTTTGCTTGGTCATATTTGCCTGAATGTACACATCACTTTCAGTCTCTCTCAGTTTTTTTCGAGCTTCGAACCAGGCGTTCCTTGTAGCCTGCCGAGCGAAGCGCACGATTACAGCAGGCGTTTTGTCGGGCTTAGAAGGCAAGCGGTGGGCCGCAGTGACGTCATTGTGCGTCAGCTCGGGAACCTCAAGTGTTCCCGCGATTTCGTTTACTTTAGCCAGTAGGTCTTCCTTATCTGTCTTTGGCAACCCGTGAAACTCTAGATTTAACTTTCTGTTCTGCCATTCAAGTTCGTCAAGGTCTTTCTTTATGCAGCTGATTTGCTCTTTGCCTTGGACAGATTCAATGCCCTCAACACGCTGTTTCGTCTCAATCATTTCTTTTTCCTGTTGGTCAAGTCTTGTTAATATTTCATCATACTTGTCCGAAACGTGCTGAACACTTGCTTCAAGGCTGGTCAGTGTTTCCTGCATGGTCTTCACCTTCTCCTGTAGCTCAGCCATTGCATTAACTGATGCGTAGTCAACTGTTTTTTTCTGCTTAGCGCCTCTGCACAGTGGGCACCGCCACTGCTTCTTTGTAGATTCTGATCTGGACTTGAAAGTCTTTTCCGCAATCCCCGAACATGGTCCCAAGTGGTACGAGCATAAACATTCACTACAAACAGCAAAAGGGTCATCCTGGCTGATAACCAAGTCACAGTCAAAGCAACAATTGTCTTCAGCGCTACTCATTTCGCCAAGCTACATGGGCAGCAGCGTAGCGGCACAGAGAACAAGATGGCGACTTAGTGGGAGTGGTAAAATGCAAACCTGCAAGAACAGGACGAAGGATGAATACGCTGTAGCCTGCGCCGCGTCTGCCGCCCAAGTGAGAGTCCTCGCGCAGTCTCGTCCTTTATAGGTAGCGTAGGGTGCACCGTGCGGTCGCAAATCTCCCAGTGCGCCTTCCAGGTCACGTGGGCTTGACGTCGCTAGTTGGCCGGCGATTTCTTTTCTTGTCTGGTCGAGGTAGCCAAAACCGCATGCGGACCGCGCGCACGATAAATCTGCAAGAACAGGACGAAGGATGAATACGCTGTAGCCTGCGCCGCGTCTGCCGCCCAAGTGGTTTGGATTCGTCATCTGGGTAGGGGCCGGAACGCTTTTTGGAGGCTACACATGAAACAAGACTTAGGGGAAGTAGTGGGAGAGATGACGCCATAGCCGTGTGTGCCACCCTCTTCCTTACACCTCGAAAGAGGATCATCTCCGTTTTCCTTCTGCCGGCGCGGCTATGTTCCGGACGCCGCCTCCACGGATTCCACGTAATGGCTGGCCGAATCTTTGGTTTTACTCTTTGTAGAGACACGGTATGAATTATAGCGACACTGCATGCAAAATCGTTGTGGGTGGCGTTTACAGCTTCGCAGTCCAACCATCTTCCTGCGTGGATTGGAGCCAATATTTTTCAATCTTATCAATTAAAAGCTCTGACAATATGAGAGGAAAGTGTGTATGCCAAAGTGGACTAAAGTGTGAAGACGGTCTAGTTGGTTCATACTGAAGGCAAAAAACAGCGCAAAGAAACGACACGTAAGACGAGAAAAAGACAAACACAATAAATGCGCGCAATAAAATTAATTCAGTGTTCAGTCAGCGCCCGTGTTTGTCTTTTTCTCGTCTGAAGTGTCATTTGTTTGCGCTGTTTTTTGTCTTGTGTATGCCAGTTTGTGTCTATGTGAGGAAACTAATCATACGTTAGCTTTTAGTAGAAGTAAATTTCTCTGTATTAGGGCTCAAAATCAGCTTGTCCATTTCTCCGAGCTATGAATACATTTAGTAGTTACAAAGGCAGAAGCTGAGTCCAAATAAGTGTACCTAAGAGAAGAGAGTTGCATTAGGTGTCCTAATATTGTAAACGTTTATATTAGGTTGCTTTTCTGTAGATATCTAATAGAATTTGCTTACCTCGTGAGCTTTCTGAAAGAGATGGGGTAGGTCAAAGCATCTAATACATTTTTTGAAAGAAAGATATCACTTCAGCTAAAATGTATTCGAGATCCTTCACGTATTCACGTTTGAGGCCCACCACTGCATTTTTCCACTCAATGCATTCCTTTCTATAACGAACATTAAAAGATAGGGAAAAAACGTGTATGAAGAGAAATGCACACCGTGATACCAATTGATGTAGTGGTGTCAACGACAGAAGGACGACTTTGGTTGCATGGCAGATTTATGTCAACAAACTAAGCTCCCTTCAACTTCAACCTCTTCCACCTTCAACCCGCCTCGCCATATGTGTCCTTCTTTCTTCCCCGCATTACCATCACAAGAATGACGATGATTCCGACGCCACTCGATTATCGCCAAATAGCACTTCCCCATCTAGCGCGATAATGAATGTTTTAATTCAATAGTCTTCGAACGTGGTACAGGCTCTTCCGACGATATAGATTGTACCTGTAATTCAGACAGAAGCCCTGGTAAATGCGTGGGGAATAAACACCATATCAACGATAAAGTGACTGGAACGTCAACGCATGCCCTGATCAGGGAGAAAGTGATGTGAAATCAGTCTACTACTCAAAAAACAGAACAAGAGGCAGCCGTTATATCTGAAAAAGCCACTAAGGTGTTGCGAATAGTAGTTATTCCTGTGAAAGCCAATACGAAGTAAAAGGTGCATTTCTTCGAACAGCTTGAAAACAATGTTAATATTTGTCAATCGCCTATACTATGGTTAAATTAATCGGGAAGACGACTGGTACAAAATGGTGAAACTAGGAAATAGCGCAATAAAAACATTTGCATGACCAATCACTAAAACAGCAACAAATATAAATAAGTAGTTATTGATTGGAAGCTCTACTAATTATTGGTTTGGAGGGAACTTTGATTATCTCAATGATAACGATGGAGCAGTGGCGGAGGTCTATCGCTATTCACATTCTTACTGCAAGTACTGTTTCATTCCTTAAACGATGTCCATCCTTTCCATACGCAACAACGACAATAACAAAGGGTCGGGTGTCAGCGTATTGAAATATGCACAATTATATACCTAGAAACAAAACTTCGCTTTTGGGACATGCATATGCAAGTGCCTAACCTATATCTATGCTGCGGCTCTCCTCAGGGAGGACGATGGTAGCTGTGGACCCATTGTAGATATCCTCTAGTATTCTTACGTAATGCTCGTCTACACCCTGATTCCGCAATGACTGCTGAGGTTTCGACAGAGTCAAATGCCTGCTCATATTCTTTGAAGGCTATATATAAGGGTTGAGTATACTCCATGCATTTCTCTATCACCTGATGGATCGTGTGAATATAGTCCACTATTGAATAGCCTTTACAAAACACTACTTGTGCATTAGGTTGACTGAAATCTATGGTGGCAGAAATTATGTTAGCGAATGTCTTTATAAGTACCTCGTAGATGACGGACAGTAAGATGAACGGCTTGTAATACTTCAATTTCTTTATGTCACCTTTCTTATGAATAAACATGATGTTCGCGTTCTTTCAATATTCCGGTACACTCGAGGTCATTAGGCATTTCGTATGCCGGCTTGCCAACATTTCTAGTACAATGTGCCCGCTATCCTTCAAGAGGTCTGCTGTTATCTGGTCCTCACCAGGCGCTTTTCCCCCTTGCATTTCTTTCTTAGCCTTCTTTAATCCTGCCGTTACTGGTTGGATGTGTACCTCCTCTGCACTACTTCCTCGTTTGTTATTATCCTGGATGTCGCCGCTACTGCACATATCTCGATAAATCTTCTCGGCTACTAAAACTATTTTGTCCCTATTGGTCATACCATTGCCTTGCTTATATGTAAGTACATAAATCTGATTTTCCCCATGCATAGAGGCCTCTTCACTGCTTTCAGGCTGTCCGCGTTTTTTACAGCCTACCTATACCTATAAGTGCCAATACCTATACTCATTCCTAAAAATACCTATAAGGAATGGCGTCCGACAAGGAGATACAACCTCTCCAATGTTATCCGCAGCATGTGTACAAGCTGTATTCAGAACATTTCATTGGAAACAGGTGGGCGTATGGGTTATTGGACAATACCTCAGTAACCTCCGATTTGCTGATGATGTTGCCTTGCTAAGTAACTCGGACGACGAATTGCAAAGCCTTGTTGCCGCACTGGACAAGCAGAGTAGAATCGCGGGCCTGAAAATTCATAAGCAGAAAACTAAAGTAATACTCAATAGCTTTGGGAGAGCACAGCGGTTTCAGATAACTCTCGCGGCAGTGGAAGTGGTAAGCGAATGTATCTGTTTAGGCAAGTAGTGACCCCGGATCCCAATCCTGAGGCAGAGATAATGCGAAGGATAAGAATGCAGTAGAGAGCATTTGGTAGGCATTCTCGGATAATGAACAGCAGCCTACCATTGTCCCTGATGAAGGAAGTGTATGACAGCTGCATCTTACCGGTACTCATCTGCGGGGAAAAAACTTGGAGGCTCACTAGAAGGGTTCAACTGAAATTGAGAACGGATCACCCAGAAATCGAATGGCAGATTATATGCGTAAAATTAAGGGACAAGAAGAGAGCGGAGTGGGTCAGGGAACAAACGCGTGTTAAGGACATATTAGTAGAAATTAAGAAGATAAAATTGATGTGGACAGGGTAGGTATTAGGAAGGCAAGATAACCGTTGGTCATTAAGGGTAACAGAGTGGACTCCTAGAGGAAGCACACGTGGAAAGAAGCGCTCGAAAGTTAAATGGGCAGATGAAATCAAGAAGTTTGCGGCCATAAATTGGTCACAGCTAGCAGAGGACCGGGACAATTGGAGATGTATGGCAGAAGCCTTTGCCCTGCAGTGGGCGTAGACAGGCTGATGATGATATACAACACGTAGATTATTGGGCCTTGATTTTAAAACCACCCGGACCTACCAAGATAGTGCTTGCCTCAGCATGGAAAAACCATCACATTTTACAATTCAAGTGCTGCTGGCTTGCAAATGCGCGTAATCTTGGTCAGGGCGTAGCGTTCAGGCGTGGCGAAATGGGGGAAAGCAGACGGGGTTCTCATGAAGAGTAGCGGCACACAAGGGAGCAAAGCGATACGCACTCACCCGCGTTGCTTCGCGGCCTTGTGTGTCGCCGCTCATCACGGGACACCCCGTGTGTTTTCCCCCGTTTCGCCGCGCCTGAAAGCGACGCCCCGACGAAGAATACACGCTTTTGCGTGCCAGCACAACGCCGTTTCAAAGCGATACCCCTTTGAGATGCGACGCATCTCTTTAACTCGCCTTGTCCGCCGTAGTCGGCGTAGTCCGCGCGTCTCTCCCCCATTCTCCTCGCCGCGCCACACTCTTAGGCAAAAAGGACTAAAATAGGGACTAAAATACAGCCGTTAGTCTTCGCGGGCGACCGTTCATCTTCAAAGGGAGTATCTGCGGCAGAGTACGTGCCGTGGGCATAAATTCGGACTAACTGTTCGTCCCCGCCGATCTATAAGGAGTAACGGGAAGACGAAACGCATGCAGTTAGTCTCTTTGCTGCGTCGTTAATCCCCTAATGGCGTCGTCGTTGCCCTTTCGCGCATATGTCTGCGAACAGTTTTATATTTCCAGAACACAAGCCATTGCAGTCACTGGGTGCTTTAGATGGTGCCACGGGAGAAAATATTGATGTTAGTTATAAGAAAATCGCCTAGGGTTAGTAGAGCGGCGGGTAATGGCAAGGAGCGGCGAAGCGCGATTGTCATACGCTTCTCGGCGAGGTTATGTTGATACGCTGTGTTGCGTGTGATTCGTGCGAGATAATAACAGCCAATGAAAGCTTTCAAGCGCCTTAACAGTAACTCAAAAATTAGTGACAATAGCAAAAGTGGATTCCTGAGCGTAATGAATATGTATATGTTTAACAGACTAGAAAAAACGCATGTTGCTGATGACAACTGCAAAACAAAAATGCTCGCTACAGGTAAGCGTCTCGAAGTTATCTTTTACACTCGGTACATAATTGCCTTGGGCACCAAAGCTGACAATGCTGCAACTGCTGTAAAACCCGCTTGCATTTCGCAGTCGAAATCGTCTAGCGACGCGAATTTGAAGAATTCAGGCTAAGCAACACCAAATTCGCTTTCGCCGATGCAGGAAAATATGGCATGTTTCCTTATTCTGACACTCACACAGACGACACTTTTCACATACGTTACATAGAGCACTTAACATATGTATCGAACACTAAGAAAGCACTTATAGCTTGCGCTAATTTCTGCGGAAACAAATGAGTCGTCCGATCGCCCAGCTACCTATCTCAACTAGGCGACGACGAGTTGATTGTTATTTACGAAAAAACTATGGTTGTGAGGCTCTACTTCGAATCGAAATGAGCAATAGTCCCTAAACCTAGCAAAGCGCTAAGCGCAAGGCGCGAAACGCGGTCACGTTCGCTTGCACCGATAGAAATTCCGGCACCAGTTGCAATGGATCTGTTGCGTTATGCACAGAACTACACGCTATACACTTGAATATTATCTACGGCAGCTACCACCCGGCGGCGTGGTCCAGCGGATAGCGCGTCGGGTTCCTTGTGTATAATTCCGGGCGTCAGGGGTTCGATCCCTGCCGGTGCTGGCGTTTTTTTTTTTTTCTGCACTCTACGCAGTTCGTCCTTGGGGAGTATCGGAACGGACCATCCGGGTGGGGGACTAACGGTTCGTCCCCTCGCAGTTAGTCCCCAAAGGGACTAATGATTGTGGCAGAGGCCGTTAGTCCCCGAAAGGACGAACTTTTAGTCCTTTTTGCCTAAGAGTGCAGCTGCGCGCTGACGCCGCTCTCTCACCGCAGCACCATCTGCGTTTAGCGCTCGCTAGCGCTCGCTCCCGTCACCGTGCCAGCTGTGTGTCAGCTCGCGTTAGCGCTCGGTTAAACACATGCGCATGCGTTGCTCTTTCTCATTCCGCTACATATAAACGCGGTAACTGCGCCGCTCCATTCAGTCGTGCAGCCGCCGTTCCACCGCGCCGCTCCGCCGATGACATCCGCTGACCACCGATGATTTGAATGGAGACTATGTGGGTTTCGGTTGCGTTTCCGTTATGTTAGCATGTCAATTGTTGTTATGTTTCCATTTTACGCAGCGTGCCCCCCCCCCCCCCCCCCCCCCCCACAATGCGTCGCATCTACCCATGGTTCCCCTCGCGGGAAGATTGTGTAAATGTTTCGGAGAATTCGGCCCCTGCAGAAACCTGCCCTGGCTGCGCAGTGGCTGAAGCGTTTTGCTGGTGAGCCCAAGGACGCGACTTCGATCACGGTCGCAGCGGCAGCTTTTCTTGTGGAGGAGAAAAGCGGAAACACCCGTGTGTCCAGATTTCGGCGCTCGTTCAAGATACCCTCGTTATAGGTGGTTAAAATTAGTTCGAGGGCGTCCAGTAAGGCATGCCTAATAGCTCAAGTGCAGCTTCGGTGCCCTAAACCCCACAATCAATAATTCAAATGTACTCTGCGATAGATAACATCGGAATGTTATAATAGGGCGTGGGCAACAAGTCTTGACAAAATTGCCTCTAAGTTGAATGTCAAGTAAGATTGATATTAATCCCAGTAGAGCATGTTTGAAAGCGGACCCTATCGGCTTTGAATGAAACGGGGAGACCTGTTAAGTCAACGCCACCGTTCCAGCCTGGCCTTTAAAGTATGCTGCCCGTATGTATACGCCCGCATTTGTGGTTCAGCGCGAATCCCAAAAAGGAAGAACTTCAAATTTCCTGCTCCAACGACGCTTTTGATAATGTATACCAGAGTTCGTAGTTGCTCAGCATTTTTTTTCTTTCGGCACTTTTCCTGGAATCTGTGTTCTGGTGATCACACTTATATTTACTTTGCTTGTTCATTAAACAAGGTACCAAACTTCCGCCTTATAATTTTCACAGAAGCCCGGCTTCCTTCCCCACCAAATTAAGCAACGCTGTTGATGATGGCCATGTTAGCAGACACGGGTCTAGTGGAGGACGCAATTATTAGCGGGGAAAAGCCTCAGATTTTATTTTTTTACCTAAAATAGCTTCTCCCCAGAATACATCGCCCCAGAGCCATTTGGTTTTTCTTCGGGAGGCGTGGGTTCGACGCGAGTATAAAGAATGGGACGTTAACTCACATTGACAGTTCGACGGACAAAATTAGGTAAAGAGATATTAGGAAGGGTACTCCTTTTCAAAGAACCGCTTCTGCCCGAAGGCAAAGAAAAAGCGGGAGCCAATTATGAGAACTTTTTTTTTTCTCTTTGCAGAGCCTCTGGTGACAGGCTTCGAGTGGAGGTTCCGGTTGACCTTTTAAGGCGTGCTCCAGTACACTCAGTAGGGATGTGGACTGTGAACTGCGACCCCTAATCGCTGAAGCTATTTTTCCGGCGAGACGTACTGTTTGGTACCGGCATGCAAAGTTATGCAGTGCCGACCAAATAAAAATAATTTAGTTATGGACATTTGATTTCTTGCATTTATTTATTTGGTAATTTGTTTCGAATTGTCTGAGAGGCGTTTTCAATTATCTTTCCCTTCTGTATTCTTTCTATTTTATGTTGTCACTTCTGTGTTTTACCACTCTAGTTCATGGGCACGGACAAATAAAGATGATGATGCTGGCGCTGATGATTATTGAAAAAACAGGATCGCTGCTTCAGTAAAAAATTGGCCGCGTATCTGCTCCTTTCGTTGCAACTGTCGTCAAAAGACGATAGTCTTTATCGACTTTTGCCAAGTGAATGCCTCCCTTCGCTTTCCCGCTTACCTCTCATGTTGTTCATCTTGCGTCGCGCTTCTCCCAAGGTAGAGACGCCAAAGGTTTGCTTAAATCATTTTAAATTTCCCGCGTTCCTCTGCTCCGAACCGGGTGTCTTGATGCCAACGCTGCCGTACGGCGAAGACGCGCGTGAATCGGGGCGCACTACTTCAACGTTTGTAGAACCCCGTTTCCCTGCTCCACGTGCGTTGCAAGCAGAACGTGGAGCCTATCTAGTGGAACCTTTCGTAACTGTTGCCGGTTGATTTCTTAAAATGGCGCCAGGAGCTATAGTGGCGCGGGGGACAGCAGGCGACGGCGGAATGAATTTTTTTTCTGCAGTTGATGAATATTTCATTTCACAAAAATCAAGCATGTATGCTATTTTTTATAAAGGAACACTGCAAATATCACTTCTGTATTAATTTGTTGTCTTATATTTGCGTAATGTCTTGTTCTTCTTCAACAATTTTGACAAGTATGAACATTACACCGGGCTTAGACGCGTAGATTTAGCTGTGACTATATAAGACTATTGCGTGGGCATTGTTTTACTTTGGCCTGGTGGCTGAATCGAGTCACAGACAGACAGACAGACAGACAGACATACAGACACACCAAAATTTCTGGGTTTAAGTAGCCCAAGAAAGACTATCGTCTTTAATAGCAGTGAATGACAAAGTAATCGATGCGAAGGCTAGTCTATGAAAAGAACACCGCTCCACAAAAAAGAACGCAAATACGCATAGTACAAAATGCTAGCCCACCAGAAATGATGGAGTGCCACGAGCACCGTCGACGACGAACACCTGCATGTGCGCTTTTGATTCACGCCCTTCGTCTCTCAGTCGCGCTTGACTGGATTTGCCTTCCCTTACATTTCGGAATCCAACCAGCGTGTAATAGAATTCAAAATTACTTCGCCTTCCACGAACCCTTCCTCGTCATGTGTATCGAGTCCTCTATTTTCCCATCGGTATCTTTGTTTGCTCGACTGCATGCAGCTTCTTCGGGCTTCTATTTGTTTTGTCAAGGGCAGTGGGAGTGCTGGCTCTAGGAGGTAGGAAAAGGTGTGCCGAACTTCTCTCTTTGTCTGTCTTTTGTGGCCTTTCGTGGAAGGAGGCGTACGAAAGAAAAGCATGTGATGACGAATCACCTCCGGATCACCCTTCAGTGAAACCCAAGGGGTTGGAGCGATTCTCAGTAGTCCGGCAGTAAAGCTTTGGGTGGCAATGCGACACGCACTATGCCAGTAAGCTATTAGTTGATAGATTTGAGGTCAGTGCTGCAGCCAAAAACTGCTAATGAAACTACGTTTACGGGGTTCGCTGCGCCCTTCGAGACAGTACAGAAACGCAGCAACGTCAGAATGACGATCATTTTAAATTATTTTAATATAAGTGCACATCGATGAAAAGCCGTAGTTGGGTTAGTTGTTTGTATGTGCTTTATCTTTGCGAATTCAGAATGCAATAAATCGTTTCATTTCTTTCCTTCTAAAGAAAGACCTATAGAGAACATCACAATAAATTGAAAAATTGAAGGTATATTCGGCTTTTACGAATTTTAGATGCGACTGCATCTCATTCACTCGCCTTGTCCCTGCATCCGGCGTCGTCGTCGGCGGCGTCCGTTCCTCCCCCATTGTCCTCGCCGCGCGAGCTGCGCTCTCCGCCGATCACCCACTCTCCTCTCCGATGCCCCTCTCTCGTGAGGGGCATTGTATTGGATTCGAATGAATTGGCTTGGCTTGGCTTGGCTTGGCTTGGCTTCGATTGAATTGGATTGGATTAAAGTGGATTGTGTTGGATTGTGTTGCGTCATAGCCGCGGCAGACGCACTGGTGCCGGCGCGTCCCCTCACCGTTATGCGCGCTATAAAACGCGGTGCTGGCGCCGCTCCGCTCCATCGTTCCAGCGCCGTTCCTCCGCTGTCCAACGCTGCAACGTGAATCCCTATGCGCCGCATCTACACAGGGGTTCCCGAGAGGGGAGGTGGGAGTTTTTTGAACAGCCTAAGCTCTCAGAGGTTTACAGATTTTTATTACAAAATGAGGGATTCCCCCATTTCCTTCCACGCTTTTCGGTTATTCACGTGTGGGTCTCGTTCCGGAAGCAAACTATAGACACCGCTGGGCAAAAGTAATAGATAATGCACATAAATTATAGACACCGCTAGGCAAAACTACTAACAGAAAATAAGCAAACTGAATCAAACACACACACACCCACACACAAAATCGAACATTGCGCAAGCATTGAAACATCAAGTCGCGTTAACGAAAATTTCGTTTGATCGCCGCAAATATGTGTACATATAATCAAAAATAAACAGCATCATACAGGACTGAATAAGCCTATAAAGGCATTCTTAAATTTCGGACACATGCCGATGGCGAGAAAGAGATAACTAGTAAAAAATATAAACAGAATAAGTGTCCGTGGAAGGTTAAGATGCATTATAGTCGGACACAAAGCGCCTAAAGGTTACATGGCATCACAAAGATGCAACATGATGGGACGGATCGTTCAAAAGGCGTATAGCACAAGGCAGGGCAGATGAGTTAAAAGCATGTGTGGTACCGTAAATCGGTTAAAAGCTGTAGTGGTTGTACAGCCGACGTGACGTGATAGACGGGCGTTGAAGATTAACTCTTTCGTGACCACGCGGAAATTTGCAGATTTTTGGGGGTCCAAGAAAAAAATTTTTTGTGCTAAAAAATGTTTTGGCACTAGTTACAGGAACACAAAATACAGATTATAGCAAACCACCTGTACAAGAAAAAAATTATATAGACAATTTTGTAGGCAAAGATTTTGAAAACACGCCCTAGAAAAAATGTCAACTTTCGATGAACCATTTGTCAGATATAAAAAATGTTACCACGCGTGGTGCTCATGCTCTGCGTTGAAGCCCAATCTCCATTTCAAAATTTGCAATTTCGAGTTGTTCCCTGGAAGAAATCTGGCAGTTTCACATTATCAGACGCATCACTTCGCCCCACGTAACCTAAAAACTTCTTGTAAATGACGGATTTTGCATCTACGGCCAGCACAGTATTTGGGACAAGCACGCGATGTGGAAAAACGTGCATGAAGTTGAAAACGGAACACTATGGTTGATGCTTGTTGACGTCAACTGTCAGTTATCCCTCAAAACGTAAGGTTGCGCTTTATTATCATCTTCTGACTCGCAATTGTAGGCTTGCTTGCGGGAACGAGGTGCGATAACCTAGAATCGTGCCCTGCAAACTATGGCCGAGTAGCTGTTGCGCGATAAAAAAGATCAGCACTATGAGCCTTCTCCATTGCAGCGCCACTTACCATTTTTGAAATGAAACCATACAAAAGTTATTGGACACTGCGTCCAACAACTTTCCAACTTAGCACTGACCTCAATAACTTTTCAACTTAGTTCAACTTAGAAGCAACACTGCGTCCGCAGAAATGGCCTCTTTTGGAACACGAACCTGGCAGGCGCGCAGCTGGCGGTGTGTAAAGCCGTAATGAAGCGCTCTCCTCGTCGGGACAGATATCTGGCGACTGGTGTAATCTTTTGACTTGCATCGGAAGTTCTTAGCGCGGAAATCCGGTTAGGGGTGGGTGAAATCAGGAGTCGCATCAGTCGCGGACGGTCAAGGCGCCATGGCAGGTAGCCTTGAAGTTGGCGCAATGGTGCGAAATGTGAATTTCGCAAAGCAGGAACGAAACGGAAACTGTTGTAAACTGTTCGCGAATGGTCCTGCGGTAAGTAGAGCTAGAACACGACTTACAGCAACCTGTGCAGAGGCAATAAAACTGCCTAAAATCATAAAGTAGCGTTCCACACAGGCACTGCTTGACATTTTCAGCCGAGTTCAGAGATTATTACTGTCAGAGTGCAAACCTGATGACTGAAGATTTTTCGCTGATTAAATATTCGTGCCCTGATCAGAAAAATCAAACGCTGATGCAGAGTAAATCAAATCAAATATAACCAAATCTTTATTTTTCTTTTGAGAAAGAGAGGGAGGAATAGGGAAAAAGCTGCACATTTGCAGCTTGCCGGAGCCCAAGACCCGCTATTTTATTTTCTCCGGTACGGTTTTGTAATATACAATAGTTATCACGAAGCGTCACCAGTACACACAATTTTCCACAAGCAAGTATTTTCCAACTTGGAGTAAGAACGCAAAAAGTGGAAGTTTGATTAATATGAAGTAATACAAATGGTAAATAAGAGATTTTCGAAGAAACTATGGGCAATGCAATACAAACACGCTTACATATACATATTCACATCTATACATGCATATACACATACATATGTAAAATTACAAAATATAACACAGGAGAAAAGTATGTTTACCAAAGCTCAAAAAATTAGGTCAGCATATATGTTAGGTAGTAAATCATGGGCATTTAACACACATAATGTATCATCTCTTGACACGTTTCGTTGAATATAAATTGAAGAGGCATAGGAAGACAAATAACAAGGAAAAAGTACAACAAACCTCCAACAAGAAAATACAGTGCATTACCTATTCTGAGATAAGTAAATAGAAAGAAAATGCGTAAGTAGCGAACGAGTCGACAGCGTGGAAATATCAATATCCAATGACGAAAGGTTATTTCGAAGCAGTGCAATAATATAAGATAATAACGGCAATCCGTAGGATGTGCGACAAAAACGTTGAATCCATGGGTATTGTTCTCGAGTATTGTATTCATAATGGCGTTCGACAAGATTAAATAAATTTGTGAACTGCTTATTTCGCGTACGAATACATGTCCGATACGTACAGGCGAGACGAAATTGGTAAAAATATTCTATTGGCAATATTGTATGAGCGGAATAAATAATTAGAGTATGATAATTGTAGGGGGCATTTACAATAATTCGTATCACTCGTTTTTGACACGGAGTTAGTTTAGTTATGTTTGTTTTGGATGTAGTTGCCCAGACTAAATGACAGTAATTGAGCATGGGTAAAAAACGTCCATTGTACAAAACTCGTTTTACGGCCAAAGGAAAAATGTGGCGATTCCGATTGAACATTCCCGTAACTCAATTTATTTTCCTGCATACGTGTTCAACGTGCAAATCCCATGTTAAATTTTCAGAAAAAAAAACACGCCAAGGGTTTTAACATGATCAACTATTTCAATATAATTTGTATTTCAATATATCTGTGATCGTATGTTTAAGGCTGTATTCTTTGCTCGGTACAATATTGCCTGCGTTTTTTTGGTATTTATTTTTAAAAAGTTTTCTTCACCCCATTTAGAGATCCGCTCTAGGATTTTATTTGCCCTGTATAATAAGCTATCCTGATGTACCCCACGCAACAGTATTGATGTGTCATCGGCATAGCCTATCCAAAGGGTGTCATCTAAAGGTTGAAAAATATCGTTTAGATATATAAGGAACAGAAGAGGGCCAAGAGTGCTCCCCTGAAGTACACCAGTGGTTACTCGTTTCTTGTCAGATTGTACACCTTGGTGGCTTACATACTGGCATCGATATTTTAAATAGGACTCAAGAAGTTCGTTTTCCTTTCTACGTACGCCATATTGGTCTAATTTGTATAGTAGTATTTTATGATTCACGCAATCAAATGCTTTAGAGAAATCAATATACAACCAATGTACGACAGCCTTTCGTTGAAATGCATCTAAAATGTACTCTTTTTTTCTTAGCAGTGCTAGTTCGGTAGATTTGCCTTTTTGAAAACCGTATTGATCAGTGGAAAGAAGTGAATGCTTCGCCAAAAACTCGCTCAAACGAGAATGTATTATTTTTTCGAAGCCTTTGGGCAGTAAGGGCACAATAGATATTGGTCTAAAGTTACTAGTGTTATTTATATCACCACCTTTATATATTGCTATAACTTTTGTTATTTGCGTTCTGAGAAGGAAAACAGCCAGTTTCTAGAGCTAAATTGTACAATATTTTCAGAATCGGAGCTAGAAGGTCAATAACACACTAAACTGGGCCCATCTGAATATCGTTAGAATCTTTCGATTTGGAATTTTTAAATCGCCTAAAAGCATTTATAATCTCAGCCTCATTGGTTGGAAAAAATACCATACTACTTGTAAAATTTGCTGTTTTAAGCAGACCCGGGTAATTGTTTATACGACAGCCGCCCTGGTCGCCTACTGAAACAAAATATGTATTTAGTAGATCTAAAAGCTCTTTGCCTTTAACAATGCGATTATTTACTGTCATACTTTGAACAGGTGTCTCAGCGTTCGGTCGAATAAGGTAGGTAATCCTTTTCCATAACTTGTCAGTATTGTTTGATAGACAGTCAAAATAGGTAGAAAAGTAGTTACGTTTTGCTGCTCTTAGTTTAGCATTTAGTTTTTTTCGGCATTGTTTGAAAACACGCCATTTATCTGAGTCATTTGTGCGTACAAACGCCGCGTATAAATGGTTCTTTACCTTAATTTCATGAAAAAGGGATTTCGTTATCCAAGGCTTGCGACATTTCTTTAGCTTAGGGGCAGTTACGTATGGAAAGTGCGTACTATAAATGTCAACAATATCGGACATTAAAGCATTGTACATTGAGTCTGCATCAGTTTTTAAAATCACGTCATTCCAGTTATGATTCAGGATATCCGTACGAAATGAGTTCAGTGTTACACTAGTTATGCTTTGATAACATGCTGGAGGCCTTCCTTCCGCTATCTTTTCAATATCGTCACGAATCATTGCAAAGATAGGTATGTGGTCACTAATTTCATATGCTAGAGTACCAGTGTTTCCAACAAAATTATCAGTATTTGCGATAATGAGGTCGACAAGACTTTCAGATGATGGTGTTATGCGAGAAGGGACAGTAATAGCATTCTTAAAACCATACGATTCAAGTATCGATAACAATTCGTTTCCCTGTTTGGATGTTTTAATCTGGTCAATGTTGAAATCACCTCCAAGAAAAAGAGAGTATTTGTTAATAGATACAAAATCTAGAAAGGTTTCCAAAAAACAGAGAAAAGCTTGTGGATCCGCATTTGGCGGACGATAAATCACTGAAAACATTTGTAGTTAGGGTACGAATAAGGAATGGAGTGTTTGGTATACCAAGTTTCCGAAACCATGATTGTGTCAAACGAGATGCCACAACTTTCAATTAATAGATCGAGATTTTCATGCTTGTTTTCTAATGAACGCGCATTGACGTGAAGAATGCACATACTCTTTTTTGCATTACTGGTTTGCAGATCAGAAAGTTCTACTGCCATAGTGAAACAGCTTTACCCGCCTATAACGAGAAAAAATGCAGCCGCTCATGTGGCCGAAGTTATCTTGTCGACATCGCTTAGGGCCCGAATCCGGAGTATCGGCGTCTTATCGTCTCTGCGCGCGAAGATTTTGCCGTCTTTCACCCGTGCGTACTTCCATCCGGCTTGTTTCTTCTTTGCAACCGCGGCACCCAGAAGCTGTTTATTTTGCCTAGTCAAATGTTCATTTACGTAGACGGGTGCCTGTACGGTGCAGCCAAGTTCAGTTGTCGTGATCCGCATCTTTTTGGCCTTGGAAAGAATAGAGTTGCGCTTCTCTCGACGCACAAAGCGTACAATTACATTCGACTCGTTTTGTTTAGCGGTAGGAACCCTGTGGCACACATCAATGTCGTTTTTAGTGACTGGCTCACGGACTATTTCAGGCATTTTCAGAATCATTTCTTGGGCATCCTGGTCGTCTGGTACACCTTTTACTTCCAGATTGTTTGATCTGCCATACTGCTCGAGGTCTTCTACTCGCTGCGTAAGCCTGTGGTTCTCTTCTTTTAATGCTCGATTGCTGGCTTTTAGTTCTTTTATTTCCTTCATCATAGCTTGCACATCTTTGTTCGTCCTTGTCACGTCATCACAAGTGTCGCTGCAATATTTTACGCTATCTCTCAGCTTACGGAACTCATCAACCATCTCCTTTCGGAAATCAGCAAACTCTTGCTTAAGGTTAACATCAGCACCATCAGTTGCCTTTTTTCCACTGCGAGTACTCATCGCCCTCGAATCGCAGTGAAGGAACCCAGCACAACGAATCACACTAGGCAAAAAACAGACACAACTCAGTTCGGCAGCGGTACAAAAAAACGCGAATGTGCTGCAAGAGCGTAGCTCTTCCCTGCAGAAACAGAAGTATTTAGCCTGTGCGCACTTGGTGCACCGCTGCCGAACAAAGCTGCCGTCCGCTGCGTCGGGCTTTATGTAGGAGACGGGGGCGTGGCTGCCTGGTCCGCATGCGCCGTAGGAGTCGGACCAAGATATCCTTCTTTCACGCGTCTCCCGATAGCGTATCCCGACAGGAGTGGCACGCATTCTTAGCTGTTAGCAGTGACGCGCGATGGCTACGCCCCTCTTCCACACCCAGGTGATGCAAACGCATGTCAAAAGTCACTTTTTTGTTGAAAAATAAAAAACAGTACTGATTTTGAAATGGCATTTTCTCACCGAACTCCAATAGCCTTACTTGTTCCAGCAACGCCTCAGATGCTATCAAAGGTGGCTCTGAAGGTATCGTTCAAACTGAACGATTTTGAATCGGGGCAGTCACGGGGGAGTTAAACGGTGGTGTTATCGAGGCATAAATATATTTATAAAATAAACTATCTTTTGTGGGAGTGCCGTCTTTTACGCTGCTCTTCTCAGGGCAACACAACCCCTGTTTATTTTAAAGGCCGTTTCGCTACCGGCAAAGGTAGGTGAGCAGCGTGGGGCACAAAGTAATTCAGATGCAGTGGCAGGGGGTGTACAACTCTGAAGGAAACAGCGTAGCAGACGACACTCATACAGCAGATAGCCCTATGCGCGTGCGCGTACTCTCGCCTATTTCGCTCCTGAGCACCGTGATAAGGCGCTGACATGCTGATCGGTCGTCGCTCCCGCTATATTATTAAAAATTTGGGGGGCTGTACCTACATCCTTTCTGAGCATTCCATTCCTGTAGTGGTGGCGTGCCCGACGTGAACGCTTGCTCTGTGATGTTTATATCCCGCGAACGCGCAAGGGGTGGTAGTGCACGAGCCGTGTTGCCAGCCGCACGAGGCGAAAGCCCCCAACGTTGGTGGAAGCGGCTGCGGAATGTGCAAGGGCTCGAAGGAATCCACGGTGACAGGCAGCCAGGAGCCGGGCGCTCAGAGACTTGCCGCCAGCAGCAGAGTAGCCTGTAACTACATCCTTTTTGAGCATTCTATTCCGGTAGCGGTGATAGTAATAAAAAACTCCCATATTTCTTCATGAACCAAGCCAAGCAAAATTATTTTCCCAGCTTTCTTTTCAAAGGGGAATTATCTAGCGACACCCTTTTAACGAAGCCCTCGAAACAGAATTTTCGCGCAATTAAAGACCTAAACCTGCGGATCCGTTACTTCGTGTTTTTTTTAATTCTCGCGATCAAGCTTTATTTCGGCCGGTGACTCAAAGTAAAAAGCCAGATCAACACGAGAGTCCAAGCGCTTTCTCCGGGTTTTCCGGAATTGCCTCTTGCGGTCTTCATACTGAAAAGAGTCAGCACCGTGTGCACGCTACTTCAGGGCAGCCCTATCCGCGTGAAGGGGGAAGTAGGTTTGGCTAGGGATAATTGCTTTCTTGTTGATCTTTGCTTTTTTCTTTGGAAGGCTTTATAAAGGGTGTATCGCATGCATTTGTGAATGCGGCCATTATATTTTGCCTCGAAAAGGACAGAGCTGTGTCTCTCGTTCTCTACGCTAATATAACACCCAGTTGAAAGTCACGCTTGCTTTGCATTTGAACGACCGAAAAATTACTGACGATGCTTAGCGCGTTCTAAGATTACGAAGCCAGAACCCTAGTTGGTCATTCCGTAAATCTGCTGTTGAACGTTCTGTTGAAAGTTGCGGCCGCGCCCCTGACCATAAGACTGTTCGCTTGGGCCGCACCTTAAGATGCTCGTTCCTCTTTCTCGCCATTGCCAAGAGTATTCTAGGCTTCTCGGCTCATCAACTATCGCCACTATCACCTTGTTAGTCCTCTTCGGTACTTTCGCCTCTGAAGGCGGCTCCTACTAGATGCTGACAGGGGCCTACCTTCCTTTGGTGCGGATCTTTCCCATTCGTTCCGCGCGCTGTATCATCCGTCTGTCTGTCCATCACGGCTGTCTACTATCTTTTTTCTGTACCCCAAAACACGAGTGGTTTTGAAAACAAAGATTTGAAGCTTTGTTTGAAAAAAAGATGAACATTACTCGCGCTGACTCAGCGGCGATAACCACCACAAAAAATAAACACTGCAAATGCTCTTACTCGCGCAGTCGGTGCGAGCACAACAACGGTGACTGCCCCTCTTCAAGCATGGGTGCGGGATTTGCTGCTGGCATGGCCAAGGGTGAAGCAATCACCACCTACGTTGCATTGTCCTTCTAGTATTCCTGCTAGAAAAACAATGTGACAATGTGTGGGAAGACCCACGACGTTTCCACGTCGTGGGTCTTCATACACGATGATAAGCCATGTGGTAGACAACCAGTGCAGTGGTTCCTGTGCTTTTCTTAAGCACTCGCTCACGGTTTTCCTGGTTTTTGATGGTTGATGTCTTTTTCTCTGACTTCTTTCCGTCGTGAGGCCGTCATCATGCAATCACTTGTTCATCTTCTTGCAGCGCTCGAATGTTCATTTTTGTAACGATGTAATCTACAACTTTGTCGCGGAAAAAAAAGTGCATCTTAAGGGTAAACGGTGAGTCGAAGCGTAAATGTGCCGCCCTATTTTCCGACTAAGCCTACTCTTTCCATTGTTTCAATATGTGCAAAGTCCACCGATCAAGCCATATCATTATGTTACTTTCGAACTGATGGTGGCCTGAATTTTCGGTGGTTGCAATCACTAACTGCGAGCAGCACCGGCAATCAGTAACATAATGTCCGGATTGCGGTGCAGGTTTAGTCGGTCCTGAACCCAACAATGACCTTGGGAACTACAGCAAGCACACCGCCTTCCCGGAATACAGAGACATCTCATTGTTCCCTTAGGACTCCATCCATAACAAACAGGCGCCTTTTCTCGACGTACAAAAAGCGTAACTCGTTTGCGCGGCGTGATTGAGATATAAGGCGCAACCAACAATGACGGGTGTACGCAACAGCAATACTAATCGGCACTCCTCTTAGTTTACGGTACCGTGGGTGCTCACGCGAGACCCTCTTGGACAATCGGCGGAAGCCGCACTAACGTGATTTACGTTTGTAGGTTTACGACTTGCTCGGTTATCACGGTCGTCGCGCAACTGCCAGAACCTTCGCCGGTGATCAGCACACTTCGTTTGTTTTGTTCATGTATCTTTGTGCGCGCGCCTGTGTGTGCGTGTGATATGCTTGTGTATTTTGAGTTTGGTTTTTGGCTAGGTCGCTTCTAACTATATTTAACAAATTGTCCTGAAGTAACAAGTTTAAAGGAAAATTCGAATTGGTAAGCTGTGTTTCAATTTAGGTAACGGGCCGCGATCGAAGTAATTACCCGTTGCCTGCAGACACATGGGAAACTCACAGCTACCTAGCTTCCATTTCTTTATAGGCGCTGTTTCTTCATAAACTACATTTCAATGTAATAAAGAGAGCTACGTGTGCGCAGTTGTGAGTCACAATAAGAGCCAGTGCAAGGTGGGAGTAAAACGTGAGGTAGCTGTACACGTAATATGCACTGGAAAGTTCTTGATTGAAAGAAAAATGCATTCTCTAAAAAATTTCGCTGACGATTATGATAATTCACAACTCCAAATTTGTGCGCAGGGCGAACTGCGGTCTTCTGGGGGAAGGTGCCTACTTGCTGCGCCTCACGACGTGATCGCCCCATCAGCGAAAGCAAGAAGGCGTGCGTGTACACTGGCGTTGTCTCGTAGCCTGTCGCCGCGGGGGACCATGTCTTGGCGCCTTTCGCCATACTTTCAACCTCCGCTTTGCTGCTCGCTCTATCCTGGGTGGCCTTTTCCTTCTCTCAGTTATCTCGTAGCACGTCACCGCCGGAAGGAGAATGTCTCGCGCCGTTTCGGCATACCGCCCTCCCCTTAACACTTTCGACATGCTCTACTCCTCCGCTTTCCTGCTTGTTCCATCTCGTTTATCTTCGGTGACCCCTTCATTAGCTAGGTTACAACAATGGAGGACCGCGCCATGAAACTACAGGAGCGGTTGCGTAGGCACACTGCCCTAAGAAATATTTCCAATGGGTCCAACGACGAAAGGGTTACCTGAAACATTATTCACCGCCAAATTTATTAATCCAAAAAATGGCAAACCTATTTAAATATGGCTGTATAGACTCTTACCAAATGTTCCGTACCTACAAGCTAATTGAACACTGACAGAAAAATAGCGAGCTATTAGAGAACTAGATTGGTTATCCTAAACGGAAGCGACAATTGGCGTTTGGCGTAGATTACGAAGCAGGTATAAGAGATGTCTAATCAGCGCCACTACTTTAGATAATCTGCACTTCGAACTGCTTTCCCATCGCCGAGAAACTGGATGACATCGAAAAAGAGAACACGAATTTGCAGCCATATTTGAAGACGGCCTGATGCGCCTCTATACATTGAAACATGTATCACCTCAAAATCAACCCTTATATGTAGGTCCATCTATTTCATTTAGCCATATGGGTACAGTAGAGCGGCACTGCCCAGCGGGTAGGCGGAATAATAGATATCTTTTGTTTTAGATGAGTCTGAAAATTTCTCGAAGTCTGTCATAGGAATATTGCAACAGAAGCGCAGTGTTGTCCACCAGACAGTTATGAAGTCTAGTATTTAAATGGTGGCCCAATAGGAATTGGGCGAAAAGAGGTGGAGCGAAAAGGGGGGGGGGGGGGGGAAGGGGGTCGGGTCGCCTACCAGCCCCGTCTATTATAGATATGTTCCGCAGTAAAGTTAACCAAGTGGAGTTATTTCATAATATCCACTGACCGGTTTATGAATTACTGATATACAATGAATCGTTCGTGTATCGTGCCATCGCTTTGACACAGTGAAAGACCACATTTTCCTCAAAATACTTCGGTTACTGACCTTCATGCAGCCGTAGCTTCGTCGACTGTTATTTATATTTTCCCAAAATACTCTGTGTACCCCAAAGGCACTCATTTCTACGTCTTCTTACGACGATCTGTAAAGTGAGTACCAAGCTTTCAAACTGTTCGCCTCACATGTTCGCCTAAACCTGTCAGGAACAAAACCATTGAAAAGTGTGTTTTTAGAACTCGTAACACCATACAAATATAGCGAAGTAATAAAATACTCAAGGTAAAGTACTACAGATTTAATGCAAGCAGTTCGAGACCTCTGGAAGGTACTTCATCAAGTGCCCATGTCCCAAACCATCCACGTGAAGGCTGCGACCCTTAGCTTCAGAGGTAAGATTACTTGGGCCCAGAGGACGTCGACCCCTGGACAGCAACAGGCGGATGCGGCGACTCGTATACCTCTCACGACGCATCCACTGCCCTAATTTCCAGTCGACGCAATGTCAAATTTTGCCACCGACAAAGAAGACCTTCGGCGCTCCACACGCGCACTTATTCAACCGTGTGGATCAAACTTCCCTGGTGGGCTCACCCGCCGTAAGGAGGTGGCGCTACGAAGGATTCGCGTCGGGGCTGCTCTTAGACAAGCTGTCACCCACACCTGGCTCCCGGATCGACGGGCTCCATTTGGCTGGACATGTCCATTTTGCACCACGTCGGCATCGACCGCAGATATTCACCATCTTCTGTGGACTTGCCGTTTCCTCCAACGTTCCCGACAGCAAATAATACATAGTGTGGGACTCAACCCAGGCCGGCCGCCCGACTACAGACGCTGGCTCTTTGGGCCGTATCACCGGAGCCTTGTAGACTTTCTGAGTGAAAACTTCCTGTTTGCGTACATTTAGACACACTCGCCCCCAGCGTTTTATGCTGCAGAGCAAACTTTCACAATTTAAAAAAAAAACACGTTAAGGAAGTATAGCAGAAAAGACCGAACAAAAGCGTTACGGTCCCTCGCGAAACCGAGTGGCTGATCGCATATACCCCTTAAAGATATACGGGCGCCCCGGGGAGCTTACTCGATTTTTTTGCGTGAACACTGCGCTTGGCTAATCACTCTTCAGGGGTTCCACGCCGTTGGAATCATTTGGCTTTACCGCAGGGCCATTCACCGTTTTGCCCTTCACAGCAAGGCGTAAATCTTAAACAGCCCTTGGAACATTACTTTCTTGTGGGCTGTTTGTTAGGCCTCTCCCCCACATTTATTACTATTAGGACTGGCCGCCGAATCCAGCAGTTCAACGAATTTTCTCCAGCGAAAAGTTGAAGTTCCTGAATAAAGAAAGCCTGAGCCAACATCTACACACAGGATCCCCTCACTTGCACCGGCTTCCGGGTGTATCTTGGTTTTCTCAGGATCGTTCAAAGGCCCTTAGTATGTGTAACGAGACTTTTTCCCTTGCCGTGGTAGATATTTAACCTGCATACGCTTTCACATACACACGCATACACAAATACGCACGCACGGACACAAGCACGCACGCACACAGACACACGCACACGCACACACAGAGACCGAATTTTAAAAATATAACGATAGAATTTGCCAGATTTTTTTGTTACAGTGAAAGCTTGTTAATTCCAACCTCTAAAGAGTGAAAACAAAATTACAGAGTGCTTGAATCCCGAACTATTGAACGAGCGACCAAAACACCCCACTTACAATTCTTTTACGCGCACCTTTACATCGTGAAGAAGTCGGTGATGCTAGTTCGTGTTTTGGTGGGTGCCTGGGCGGAAAGAACACGGTCAGGACGTGCGACAATCGGTGCAAAGCAAGAGTGTTATTGCACGGAGGGGTGTCATAGCCGAATATTTCCAGAACAGCGTGAGCATCAGCAGCTTCTTTGGCAGTACGACAACCGGACGAGCGATATCGCCGGGGTTTACCGGCAGCGATGTGCGCTCGCACCCTCCACACGGCACATGAAAGAGAGAAGGTGAGCGAAGGACGCAGCGTTACGGCTTCCGTTTCGTGAAAGCGTTGGTCCGAATTAATAAATGGTGCGGGCGTTACTTTGCGCCGAAATATTGAAGGTCTGCGGCTAGTGCAATGTACATTTTTGAAGGGACGGAGGGGAACACCGAGATATCTAAATTTCCGCATTAACGGCGGTCGATTTGAACAGGTTTTACTCTATTACGTTGGATAAAAACTAACACGTTGAAATTGTCAATGCTTTTCTAAGCGGGTGCCATTTGTACGGGGTGAAACCAATTTGCTAGAGATCGTAAATAACTAATGAGAAACATGGCCGTGTATCTGCTCCTTTCGTTGCAAATGCCGATGTAAGACGATAGCCGAGTGGCGCCCCTGCCATATAAACGCCTCCTTTCTCTTTCCCGTTCAACTCTCATGCCGTTTCTGTCCCGTCTCGTTTCTCTCAAGATAACACGCTAGAGGTTTGCTCAAGTCAAGTTAAATTTACCGCGTCCACTGCTCCAAGTCGGCTGCCTCGATTCTAGCGCTGTACGCCCGAGACGCGCGTGATTCGATGCACCCTCTACAATGTTTATACAACCACGTTTGACTGTTCCACGTGCGTTGATGATGATGATGATGGTTTTTGTTTAATGGCGCAAGGCCGACGAGGGCAAAAATAGGCAGAGAAGTCATTTAATGAAAACAAGTGATTACCACAAAAGGTAGGTATAAAACATGTAAACTGGACATTGTAAGATAAAAAAAAAAGATAATGGTGATGGCTGGTGTATAGGGCCAGATTTGATTATGCATGATAAGAAATGAGGTTTAAAAACTTCACGTCTGACAAATACTTCAACACGCGTTTCACAGAAA
Organism: Haemaphysalis longicornis; assembly: GCF_048455015.1. Taxonomy (NCBI): domain Eukaryota; kingdom Metazoa; phylum Arthropoda; class Arachnida; order Ixodida; family Ixodidae; genus Haemaphysalis; species Haemaphysalis longicornis. The sequence continues at coordinate 148,345,799 of NW_027526204.1, read as the reverse complement.
CCATGGCATCGTCACCCAGAAACAACGATGGGTGTAGGGGAATATGTTGTCTGTACAGTTCTCTGAAGTGTTTGTGTCCTGTTGTGTCAAGTATGATGCATTGTATGAGTATGCGGACTACGGACAGGCCCTCCCCACACCTGCTACACAGGGGTCTTTGAGAACCCGTGAGCAGGTGCGAGTGCGTCACATGTGTATGGCCTATCCGTAATCTAGCTAAGGTAACTTCAATGTGCCTGTTGTGTGAGTCAGTAGTGTATTGTCCCAAGTGTGGTTTTATTACGTGTAATTTGTTGTCTGTCTGTTCGCTCCAGTCTGCTTGCCACGTTTTACGGAGTTGCTGTCTTATGTGTGGCTTGAGGTCTGTGTAAGGAAGTGTTGTTATGTTTACTGTGTTTCGGAGTGCAGCATTGGCGGCCATTTCATCCGCCAGTTCATTTCCGCCGATGCCAGAGTGGCCTGGCACCCAACACACAGTCACCTCAAGGTTTGAAGAATACGCCAGCATAATTGATTTCAAGAGAAGGTTAACTACATGGTTTTTCGATGACTTTCCGGATGATAATGCACGGACGACACTCAGCGAATCTGTATTGATGATAGATTTAGGAATATTATGTTCAACTATGTGATTTAAAATACTTGTCTTTGCATTCATGGCTCTACCTCCTTCAAAATTGGGTCATGAGCAGCACAAGACACCGCAGTGAACGTTTTGGAAGCATCAGTGAAAAACTCTGCAGCCCTGTATTTATCCTGCAGATACATGAAATGCTGCTAAATCGCAATTCTTGGTGCCCTGTTCTTATCAAGATGCGTAAAAGACAGGTCACAGAGCACAGGGCGCAGATTCCATGGGGGTATAAAATCAGTGATGGGTGTCTTGTGAATGTCTGAAAAGGGTACCTCATGCTCAGAGGCTTCCTCTCTTACCCTAAGTGAAAAGGGCAGAGAGATGGATGGACGATTTAAGAACAGTTGTTGTGAGGATGTGTTATTAATGGTGGAATTAAAAGGGTGGTTAGTCAGGGCCATGATTTTCGAGGCATACAACAAATCCATGTAAATCCTCTGGTGATATAGGGACCATTTATAACACTCGGCGTAGAGGCTCTCGACTGGGCTACTGCGAAAAGCACCACATGCAAGGCGAGGACCCAGATGCAGCACTGGGTCGAGCATTTTCAGTGCCGTTTTTGTTGCAGACCCATAAGTGACGCTTCCATAGTCGGACCGCACTAGGCTTGTGAAAATATGTAAGAGGAGTTGCTTGTCCGTTCCATAAGACTGGTGGGACAAGATTTTAAGAATGTTGAGAGCCTTTAGACATTTATGTTTCAATTGCCTAATGTGAGGTATGAATGTAAGTTTTTCATCCAACACCACTCCTAAAAACTTGTGTTCCTTCCTCACAGGAAGCGAAACGCCATTAAGTGTAATGTCTGGGTCCGGATGGATCCCACGCTTCGTGGAGAAGACAACACAGGTGCTTTTTTCTGGATTAAGTTGAAACCCATTCTTGTCTGCCCAGCTGGCAAGTTTTTTGACAGCGAGCTGGATTTGACGCTCAAAGATGGACATATTGCATGATTTAAAAGATACCTGGACGTCGTCTACATACATGGAATAAGAAATTGTAGGTGGCAATGCCTTCCCAAGGGAGTTCATTTTAACTATGAAAAGAGTGCAGCTTAAAACTCCACCTTGCGGAACGCCGTTTTCTTGTACATGAACCCTCGAGAGTGCGCTACCAACTCTCACAAGAAAAGTTCTTTCGGACAAATAACTAGCAAGAATGTTCATCATGTTCCCTGAGACACCAAATGACTTCAGGTCACTGAGGATCCCGTAGCGCCAGGCGGTGTCATATGCCTTCTCAAGGTAAAAAAACACCGTTGTGCAAAACTGTTTGTGAATAAAAGCGCCCTTTATGTATGACTCACGAGCGACAAGTTGGTCACTTGTAGATTGCCCCGCCCTGAAGCCTGCCTGGCAGCTCTCGAGAAGACCATGGTACTCTAAGAAGTACACGAGTCTCCTGTTCATCATCTTCTCAAAGAGCTTACACAGGCAGCTTTTCAGGGCAATGGGACGATAACTGGCGGGAGAGGAAGGGTCCTTTCCTTCCTTCAAGAAAGCCACCACTATGGCCTCCCTCCATGAGCGAGGAATGTGCCTCGAAAGCCATATGTTGTTGTATAGATGTAGGAGTGTTTCAAGAGTGTCTGGGTGTAGGTGTTGTATCATGGTGTATGTGATTTTGTCTGCACCTGGAGCTGAAGGCTTACATGTGCTGAGAGCAACCTTCAGCTCATGAATTGAAAAAGGACAATTGTAAGAAGTGTGCGACTTGTTGTGATCACGCAGGGACTTCTTTTCTACAGATGTTTTGTGTTTCATGAAAGTGTTTTTGTAGTGTGCTGAACTGGAGACGTGTTCGAAGTGTTGTGCAAGTGTGTTAGCCTGGGCTTCCAGTGTGTCCCCTGTTGTACTAACCAGGGGAAGGCTGTGTGTCTGTTGTCCTTTTAGTTTTCGTATTCGTGTCCAGACTTTGTGTGTGTCTGTGTAAGAGTTTATGGATGTCAAGAAAGTGTGCCAACTCTCTCGTTTTGCCTCACGGCGCACACGTTTTCCTAACGCCTTGGCCCGTTTGAACAAGAGGAGGTTACTCGACGTGGGGTACCGACGAAGGATACCCCACGCCTTGTTCTGGGCCTCTCGCGCCCGCCTACAGTCCTCATTCCACCACGGCCTCCTCTGGTTGCGCGGGGCACCGGAGGCGTGGGAAAAAGGAAAAAGTTTCTCCGGGAGGTAGAACGCGTGAGTAATGTTTTTACACATGGCAAGAGAAACCTACATGAATCTGCGAGAAATTGTTTTTACTGTTCAAACTGCTATATAGGTATAGGTAGCGCACGGTGCCGGGTTGAAAAGGCGTAAGAATCAAACCAGGAAGCCCACGGTTCCGCTCAAAACGTCCCATCTACGAGGCAGTAGTTTGATCGCGTCATAGGACGCGTACCGCCCGCTCGGCATGGTGTCAGGTCCACTTTAAGTTACCTTACGTATTCCACGGCAGCAAGTCAACACAACTCGACAATGGGCGCTTTGTATATCCCTCATTACTAAGAAGCCATGCGACATACAAATGCCAGCGAACGTCACGCGTATACACAGCTAGAACGAAACAAAGAATAGGTGCCTTAGTACAGGTGTCATTGAAGAACAAGCATGTACCATTCAAATGCGCGCGAACATAACGCCCCGAGCCGCCGTTAAACAAAGACAATGTCTTCGACGAGGCAAAGCGAGCTGTTTCAGGTGCCTTCACGTCAAATAAAAACAAATATTCTTGCAGTTACAACACTTACGTTTGCACCAAGTTCAAGGATGTATAGAATACTTGTCATGAAGACGCCGCCGACTGCAGGGCTAACGATACCGTAAAGAGAGAAAAACTTTCGTAATGAGCGTCGCTGCAGCGTTGTTGTAAGTCTTCGCCAACGGCGCGCGATTGGAATGGCGCCCGCCACCGTTGCGCTGTGAGTACTTTTCACGGTTGGCGGCGCTGCAGTCGAGAGTACACGGAACACTCAGGAGTAGGAGAAACCAACGATGGGAGTGGTTCAACATAAAGGAGACAAGGTTGTTGTTCCTCATAGTTTGCTTGAAAACGGGCCTACCCACATAAAATCCTGCAGTGCGCCAGGTTAAATATGGGGAACCTGTTTTTAACGATAACCTATGTGAAACCCGGTAACGAGTGTAGTTACGCGTCGTCCGGTGTTGCGGTCGTTATTGTCGTTGTTGTTACTATTCAAAGTAGAGGAGTTTTTCAATAGGTGGCACCTACTTTTGTGTTGCTTCACTTTACAAACGTCAAAAAGGGGCGTCTGCTTGATTACTATACATAGCGCCGGAAAGACGATGTGATTAGATACGAAAGACAAAGTACATAATTTTTCACAAAAATAAGAAAAACCTGTACAACCTGGCCCAAATTCATAAGAACGACAAGCTGTGCTGCCATGCCACGGCGGCACGGGTTCACCTTCTCTTGTTACGAGACTACTTAGATGGTGATCGAGAGCATAAGAACTCTGCCCATTACGAAGAGAAAAACAAGCGAGGGCGTCACTGACGCTGATGGGAGTGCCGGACTTTTATGGAACAGCCAAGATTGAGTCATCTGCATCAGCCGAAATGGGCCATGCAAAGACGCAGTACTCTCCATCGGATCACCTTCCCGCCATTGCTGCGCATATATATACTGACGCCTATACATTGCTCATAGGCGTCACGCCTCTCATTTACCGGTGTTTTTGGGTGCTTTGGCACAGTGTGTACACAAGGAAACTGTTCGATACTTCCCAAGTGTTGCGGTAAACTCGTATGATGAGAGGTCATGAAAGAGGAAAATTTTTAAAAGTGAACCCTCCTCTTTCTTTGGGCACTCCTGTAGTCATTATCTTTTTGGTGGAGGTTATAGGCGGTCGAGGTGTTCTTCCTTAATGATGGCCGTCAGTTTCCCCGTACTGCCACGCACCAATGTCGGCTGCGTTCATTTCTTGGAAGGCTCTGAAGGCGACACCTTCGTTCATAATTTAGTAGTGAATTTAAATGCTTGCTTCATGTGCACTGTCGCATTGATGAGATCTGTTTACTAGGTTATAGATATGGGGATACCATCAGCTGTGACTTCATGGGCATGAACATGTATCGAGTGATAGAATGAAAGTTGACTTCTGTCAGGTTCTCTCGCACTGCTAGTGTTCAACAAATGAGGTGCTGCTGTGAGAAATGAACCATTTATCAAATGTTTCTACTAGATTATTCGACGATGGCCGAACATACGACACTGGTCCCAGTAGTTCCCGTTTCCCTTTGAGGGCGTTCTACTCTTGCTGATTTCAACAAACATAGCTGAAGCATGTTTCGTGAGGCCTCTTTCGTAGGGTGTGTTTTGGGAAACCTGCAGCATGTTATAGCTGACAACTCGCTCACGAAAAATTTGACCAGCAGAAGAGGGAGGGGGGGACGCGCGCATTCAATGGCCGGGCGTTAGGTTTAGCGCCAATATTTGAGGTTTAACCCAGCCAACTAGCGGGACCCGGAGCTAAATGTAGAATAAGTATGTCATTCGTCGGCACGTCGCAAGGCTACACTTGAAGGTTACCTAAATGTAAAGCCCAAGCATTGGATGTTAGGCATAACAACACTCTTTCAGATCTAACTGCCACCACCATTACCACTCAAGGTAGTACTGATTGTACGTAATTGACTACCTCATTTGTACCTTTGTGTGGTTTTGTGAATTTTTGATTATCAGGTGTCGCCACATTTCTGTGTGTTGTTTAGATTTACCACCTTAATTTCTGTGGTTATTTGCCTCTATGACCGGGCATAAGAAAGTTGTTTGTGTCTTTTTGTATTCCGTTTCGTCTTTCTTCTTCAATTATTTAGATTGCTTCGTGAACTCCTGCAAATGTCTCCTTCCTTTGAGTTTGCGGCTTTTCTTGTGCGCAGTTACGACATTCCACTTGATTTTAAGTGTCACTGGTCAACCTCAAAAAGCTCACATTGAGCCACTGTGTCCCAAAGTGTTCTTTGGTTTATAAATCCTTGACCCCATTATTTTCAGGCGCATGTTAGAGGGTTTAGTGTGAAGCCCAATCAGTCGGATAATTATTGCTTACAGCCGGGACAAGAAGACGAAGAATAAAGTGAGGGACAATTACTTCGTCCTTCGTCTTGTTCTTCCCGCAAAAAGCAATATTTCAATGGAGTACCAACTAGCCCAGACTATCATTTTAATCAGTTGAAGAACTTGAAACACGGTTTATTTATTAACTAGAGCAAGCATAATTCTCACTGTTCTCAGACACCATTCCTATCCCTCGAACGGGAAATAGGTTAGGTTACAGTGCCTAGGAAAGAGCTATATTCCTATTCAACCACATCATCAAAAATACTTGGGGTGTGGGGGGGAGTCTGATGGAGTATGTCGTATTTAAAACAATTACCCTCCCCTGAGACCAATATTTGTCTTTACAAACGCCCAGGTTTCCACTATTTTCTGCAAGGCGGGGCCAGTCCACAATTCTGGGTATGTATCCCTGTTGACAGCCAGGTAGAAGAAGACAAAAACACTGCCTGCTCTTTTTCTTGGATCGTACCATGGTCTGAGAAAGCCTATCAACCAACCATGGCGGAAACAAATCCAGTTCCAAGTTGTTCCCAATGGACGGCTCAGGCGACGTCGTCAGCAAGGTTCACCACCGAAGTCCTGAAGACTGTGCGTCTGGACAAGTTGTCTCTACCGATTCCAAAAAATGAACCTGGGGACCACGGACTACCTTGAGGCCAAGAGGAATCACCAGGAATTCCCGAGATTGCCCGGTACAGTGGACATGGAGACTCCAAAATTGGACTACCCAGACCTAATGATCTCAAAAGCGAGAGCTCGGCCCTTTCCTTGAGGACCGATACAGACGTCGCCGGGGACTCCGGGCTCCGGACGTCTGCTGCATCCAACCAGAAACCGTCCACGGCGTTCCATTCAAATAGCACACCTACCTTCATGGGTGCCTGAAGACGTTAGGCGTGAATTAGAAGGACGAAGTTGCAGCAGCTGGCGGAAACGCGACCCCGAGAAGAAAAACCACGATGTGCCGAGTCGCGAAACTCATCACCCTTCGGTGGTAACTGAGCCCAGACAGACACAGCCGGAGGACCCAGGACGTCGTACCTTGTTCGGTGGGGGCTTGCATCTTGCAGTGCTCTCCGGGATTGTCATTCTGGTGTTTCTTGCGGCCGTTCTGCTAAGCGGGTAGCGATTTGCAGTTCGCCCAGCAGCGGAAACGCGTCTTAATAACAGTGACTTCGACTACCAAGATCACGTCTCAGGGCGTGAGAGTGACAGCGATGTCCTAGTAAGTGACAGCAATCTCACGGAACCTGATGATGGGCGTCTTATTCAGGGCGTGCAGACGGAGGCCGGCGAAAACGTGGGACGCAGGGTCCCAGATGAGACATCTACGCTTAACAGATTAAAATCGAAGGCAGCGACGCTTACGGCTGAACTTTTCCCAACAACCCTGACGCATATTTCTGTACGCTGCGTGCATAAGAGAAGCAGTAGAATCGTGTGGGCGACATTTCCAGTGGAAAAAATATAATTTGCGGGACTGGATGCCTTTCGAACAATAGAAATTTCTTGGGGGTATTTGTCCCTTATACTTAAGAAAAAGAATCGTTGCGAAAGAAGAAATAAATTTCGTTCATTCGCACAATGTTGAAGTATTTTAATCACCCCACTGTGGGAAGCACAGCCGAGAGAATAGTTTTTAAATTAACAGTTTTGTTGGGAGTTTTGTTTATTTGAAACCTTATATCCTTAATTCTCTTGAAAAATGACTTTCTATTTCTCTCTCACACACACACGCCCGAACAAGCACGCGCACACACGCACGAACGCGCACACGCCTGCAAAGACACACACGCACAGACGCACATACAAACACACTCGCGCACACACACGCACGCTCACGCACACGCACACACACACAAACACGGGCGAACAAACACGCACGCATGACCGTACATACACACACCCACACACGCACGCACACACGCACGCACTTCCGTATATACACATACATCAGGTATTAAAAACCTATGGACACTTCTTGGAACTCCTCGTTTAAGGCGTTTTCTACTAGTTGCCCATTTGCCGGTAAGTTAACTATTTCTCACCACCTTTCTGTTTTCCTACACTCACGCCCGCACACGCACGCGCGCCTGATGTATACGCATACACAAGGAATTTATAGGACAGAAATATTTTTAACTCCTTGCATGAGGTGCTTTCTTATTTGTAATCATTCAACCCGAGTTAGATTCGCACTACTAACCTCAAGTTGGCATTATTACCCGCTTCGAACTCTCGCCATACTGACACCTAGTTTTCCCCAGTGGTGGCACTTCCTCTGGGATGCGCTTCTGCAGTGTACAGATAAGCCCCTGATGGAACTCTTTCAATTCCCGTGGGACGGACGGACCTCCCCCGACGCGAGAACCATCCGCCAAGTTTGACGATTTTACATGCTTCAGTGACCCCGTGAAGGGTGTCGAGGTAAACACGGCGCAAATAATTTCCTCATCATCTATGGTTGAGCAACTTAGCTGTCAGTTCAAGGCTCCATAGGACGCCTTTGGTTCTTTTGCGCTCTTGAATGCTAGGTAACCATTTCTCACGGGCAGCTTTTTTGGAAGCAGTTCGCCCGGAAGGTTTTTTTTTTTGCCTTATCAGAGTATACACCACATGAGGGCTTTTCAAGGAGGATATCACCTCCAAAATGACAGATTACACGCAAGGGCGCACTTTGCGGAATCCTGCGGAAAATTCTGTCTGGTTTACCTGGTCAGACTTCTTTTGGGTACAGGTGTTGTTGACATAACATGAAAAAGATTAATGGTTTTGCTGGATAATTCACTGTACAAATTTGCTGATCGATGTTCTTTCTGAAAAGGCTTCTTTAGAACAAGACAGTTAATAACCGAAAGGTTGTCATTATCGTTCTCTTTTACGGGAAACGTTTTCGGTAGTAGCGTACTCAAAGGCCCGTCACAGAGGGAAAAAAAGACTACGCTGGCTCTTAAGGGGACCCTCCAACACTTTTTTCTTAACTGTTTTTCGAAATGTAAATTCCTACAGAATGTAGACAACCAACAAATCTAGTACTGACATTTGGAGGTCGCAATGTTCTTTAGCAAAAAAAAATATTACTCTATGCCCATCAGATAACTTAGAAGCTCGCTCCAAAGAATTTTGCCTCTGCCCCCGGTCTTTCCGTTCTTCGACCATTTAAATTCCGTGATTACAGTGGTGCGGCGGCGATTTGCCGGCTTTCCTTCAGTTGCACCAGTGAGTTAACGCATTCGATAACTTTAAACAGAAAGCAACAAGTGCAAATTAGAAACTGAAGGCGTATCCGCTGCGACTGGCAAACATCGCAGTGCCGCTCCGTGCTGGGGATAACTACAGCTTTCGCAGTGCTTACCGACGTGAAGGAAAACGCGTAAGCGTTTATCCGAAGTGTTGCAGAGTCCCTTTAAGTATGTGCAACGCATTCTCGATATTTTTGACCGAAGTAATCCTATTTCGAACACCTGCTCCTAAAGAAAGTAAGGAATTCTAGTTCTCTGCCTTGTTTATTTCCGAAAAACCTACAATAAAGCTTATATATAACAGAATTCCTATGTGGGAAATCTCGATTTATAGGAAATTTCACCTCATTTGAAGGGTTTAATAGTCACCCGCTGGAGTGCATTGTGAGCAAATCCTTCCCGCATTTAGCGAGGTGTTGCTTCTAAGGAGGCCAGTTTTCTGACAGCAGGAATTGGTCATAAGGAATGTGTTTATTGTACGTGTTAAATGCGAATTAAGCGTTGTTACCTTTAGCTTTACGTTTCTTAACTTTACCTCTTACCTGTACCACTTACCTTTCCAGTGCGCAGAAGTTTGCCGATTCGAGCCTGATTTTATTTGGATATTTACGTTTATATGCCTATTCTAAGTGCACGGCAGTATGAACGATAACTGAACCACATAAACAGTAGGAAGAACAGCTTTGAAAGAACACGCCGTAAATTAACAGTATATATACAAATAGGCAACCCTTTTTTCTAACTACTTGTCCTAGTGGCTTCTATTATTCACTGTAAAAGTGAACCTGGAACGCAAAATGAACGTTGAGCGCATTTGAGTCAGAACAAGAGTACGTAGCGCTTTTACAACACCCCAGCCCCACTAATTACGGAACTAGGCAGTGCAGGATGGATTCGACACTATTGACAAATTTGTGGTTCGGGATCCAAGAAGGGAAAGGGAAAGGCTAAGGGAGCCGGCAGTCTTTGCCACAAAGCTGCATCTCGCAGAAGGTGTGCAATATGTAGCAGGCCACTGTGAATTCTTCAAACGCAGAATCCTGCCACACAGCAGTGCTGTTTTAAACGATAGTCCTTTTATCAGCGACGCGTTTTAGCAATTCCTTAATTCCGGTGTTTCACAGAACGGAGTGTAAAAATAGAAAGAAATCACCGGCACAGGCAGGATTCGAACCTGCGTCTGGTAGGCCAATGAAGGTAGTCAGTCGTCATGCCAACTCAGTAATGACCGTGAGTTAGTGCCCGAAAGTCAAACGGCTAACTCACTCGGCTGTGAATGTGGGGAGAGGAATCACGCTACCCGCTCGGCACAGAACACGTGATAGGGAACACGTTGCACCTGCGGACGTTATAGTTAACGTGTGCGTGTTCCGTTCGCCCGTCCTCGTTCTTCGATTTGCTTCTTCGGCGTTACAACAGCGATGATGCAAATCGGCTGCAATCGTGGGATTAATCCATCGTGTTGGTCGTGACGGTTGTGCACAGTCTCGTTGCCTTCAAGTCTTACCGGGCAGTGAGAGCTTCCTTAGGCTACGTAAACGGGGAAATTTTGTTAGGCTGCGTAAACGCGTAAATTGTACTGTTAGATCTGCCTGCCTGCCGGTCTGCCCACTACTGCCTGGTAGCTCAGTTCGATTCAACCACCGGCCAAACGTTAAAAGCTAAAAGACATATACTGCTTACCAGCAAGAACTATTGCGCCAATTTGAATGAACACGTAATTACCAAACCTTGAAGTAGCGGCGTTTTTTCCATGAAAACAAAAGACGTAGGATTGACGTTGAAAAAAATGCGGAAAAATGTTGTCGGCGACGGGTAAGATACAAGTAAATTCAAAGAAGGTCTCGATGTGTAACATGGAAAATTGAAAGAAAAGGTCACCCCATAAGGCACACAACCAGCGGGAACGCGGAAAAGTTGAATCGGATTGAGCAAATCTTCATTGCGTTTATTGTGAGGGATGGGGGGAGGCAGAGGGTGTTAAAAGGCAGGGGTGGCGAATACTGTCCTCTTTTGACGCATTTCCCGTGAAACAGGAAGGTACGCGGCGATTTTTTAAAAGTATGCTCCACTCTCTATTGTTTATTATACATATTATACCACATACATCGCCCTAAAACCCAAAAAACGTGAGAAAGTCGACGTACTAATTCGAAAAGCTTTCAAATTTTGGCTTGGGCTTCCCTATAAAACCTCTACGTGTCGTTTCTTCCAAATCGGATTCCACAAAACCCTCGAAGAACTTCCGGAGGCTCAACACAACAGCCAACTCACCAGACTCTCTCCTTAGCACGACCAGCCGACACGTCCTCGAGGTCCTCGTATACCTGCCACCACCTGCTTCACAAGCCCTTCACCGCATTCCATCTTCAATCCGGTCCCCTATTAGTGTATCCGAAATTTCTAACAATATGCACCCAGAATTCAACGAAGGTAGAAGACTCTCCCGAGTTAAGCATCTTCGATCACAATTTCACTTTCACCCCGATGCTCGCTACACCGACGCCACCCTGTATCCCCCACGCCAGACTCATGCTCTGGCGGTTGCAAACACAGAAGGCACACTTCTCACCTCCCTCACAACTGTCTCGACATCAACCACCACTACCGAAGAAATTGCCATAGCCATCACCGCAACAACTTGCTCCGAATACCTTGAAATATTAACAGATTAGTAACAATAATAATAACCGTCAAATTCAACGTGGACGCATCTCACTTCCCGCATTACGCATACTCGCATCGATAAATCCCTGCCCCGATCTTTACATCGTCTAGACCCTTGGCCTCTCGTCCCTCGAGGGAAATGAGGCGGCTCACACTACTGCCCACGCCCTTCCACACCGGGCATTTCCCTCAGCAACAGAACCCATGGTCCAGCCTCCTCCACCTCCCGATGTTCCATCATGCTACCACGACATCCTGCACCATTATCGCAACCTTCGCCTCACTTTGCCTTAACCTCGACCTCAACTAACCCAGAAGGAAGCAATCATCTGGCGCCAATTATAAACGAACACCTATTACAACGCACCCTTCCTCCACGCTATCTCCCCACCCAATACACCCTAACATGTCACTTTTGCCCCTCTCTTAATACTACCTACCACATGGTGTGGGCCTGTCAACACACCTCATTACTTCCTCCCAATCCCCAATCCCAAACCTTCCCCAGAGCAGTGGGAGGACCTGCGGACCATATCCCGTCACACTGACCAACTGCCGTCACGCTGACCAGATCTTTCTGGTCACCCGTGCCAGGGCTGCAGCCAAGGCCCAAGGGTACCTGGACTGAGGCGAACCCACCCCACTGACTGACGGCTCAACTATGACTGTTTGCTCTAATAAATGTTTATTCTCTCTCTCTCTCTACTTCGCTCGATAATCTTCCGCAGACAACACGATGGGCGCAGTGGAAATAGTGCCTTTATATTAGTTCATAGGAAACTACTGCTTTATATCGTTGAGACACAAGCGACATCACACCGTTTTGTCCCCCCGAGGAAGGCGCCATAGGAAGCAAAATACCTAGTAGCATACAGTGGGTTCTACGTGAATGTAACCGCGCAAGAATCCAACCATTCTGATATATGCCTTGTGTTCTGCCGTAAGGAGGAAGGCATGTTAGGCTTATTTTTTGGTGGCAGGTAATGATTGCTGTAAATTGGAATTGTAATACTATACTTGGGGACCCGGCCTTTAGGAAAACAACTGCTGTTTAAACTGTAGCAAGGCAATGTGAATTCATTGAATGATTCAAGCTCGCACTTTTAAACAACCTTCGTTGGGAATTTTTGAACTTCCCTCTGATGACCTGCTATTAAAAACTGTCAGTTGTATTTACTATACTACCACAGCATTTTAAATATGTTGTTTATTCGTAATCGACAGGGTGTAGGTGTGCAAAAAATCAGAACAACCCAATAAATCCCTTCAGATAGATGCAAAGGGCATCCATCCTAGAAGATCACTTTTGCAGCTTGTGCACCATACAGTTTCATACTAATATACACTGGAGGGAAATCTGGCGCAACAGTCTAGGGGAGCCGCGCTTCAGCGAGCCTTCTGTCATGTACCGGGCAGGCACGTTCTACTTGTCCTTGGCATAGCTTACGAACCGGCTGAAAAGTTGCCTCTGGCTGCAAAAATGCAACAATATCACTGCAGAATCTTAATCAAATATTTTATTATTATAAAATTAAAGCTCCAGATAGACGTGTTTGTCAGGGATTATTTAAAAGCTTCATGCAAGATGAACAAAAGAACAATGTTGCACGTTTTTATTGATTTTGGCTTTATGACGAAAAAGAAGCCATGTGTCCACCCAAGCCAAGGTGGCGAGGAACGTCGCAAGCTGCAAAGCTCCGCCCGCGGCGGCCCGCGAATGCAGCGCCAGATTTCACTCTAGTATATATTAGTATGAAACTCTATGGGTGCAACAAACTAATTTGAGGGTGAAGGTGAAGTTTTATATGATCTCACTTAACTGACACAACAAAACTAAAGAGGTAAAACAAAACAAAACCTATGAATGCATGGGCCACATGCTTTCATAAGCATGTGGCCCATGTAAAAATTGGTGTGTTCTCGTAGAAGAATGTGAAACGTTTGACTGCGAGAAAGCGAATCTTTATTTCCCATTACTATGGAGCTCCACATATTCGTTGGGTGGCAGCACAAATGTAGTTTCTAGTAACTGCGAATTACGAACTTGGTACAAACACGTCAGTGACACAGAGTTATGGGGGAACTTGTATTGCTTATTTCTCGACAGAGGACGTTCAACGTCTTCATAGGATTTTAGAGCGTGAAAGGGCGTCACGCCGCGCAGGAATAAAATAGATGCACACACAGCCTAGAACCCTGCTGAATGCGCTGCTTTATGAGGGCAAGTAGATTGCATCTGTTCGCCAAAGCTTCAATTTTATCGTTCCGGGATCGCAAAAGGGCGTTTGTTTTCGTCTCAACCATTATGTAGCTGGTGTCATGTGAAGTGCTCTAAGCAGTACTAACGATCTTCAGTGACTGCACAAATTATTTGACGCTTCAGAGTAAATATTAGAGGTAACTTGGAAATTTGAGCAGCTTCTTCTTAAAAATGAGAGAGATAATATTCGAGCAGAAGGAAGGAAACATTAAAAAAAAGCTCTATTGTAGAGCTAACCTATGAAATATTTTTCATTGGCCGTGTACAAGGGGCTATTGGCATAACCGCTGACAGACATGGATTTTTTGTTGCTGTCAGCCATGAACAATGAAGTGAGCTGAACACAAGAACATCAGTTTTTCATTGTTCCAAAACCAAAAGAAACAATCTTTAATCCGTGTATGTATGCTGCGTAGAAAAATGTTTGCCGAAAGTTGTACATAAATATCAAAATTGCTCTAAAATTACTTTTTACAAACTTAGTCTTGCTTTGGAAAACCATTAACACAAGGCACGCAGCAGCTGTCAGTGCTGTATCAATGTTGGTGGCTGCTTTAATGAACTATTGGCGTACAATTCTTTTAGTATTTAGAGCGCTTCCAGGTGCGTTAAAGTGATCCAGCCTTGTGCGCCTGGAATTAGTGGTTTATTGTGCCGAAGTCCTCTCGAACCGACGTTTCAACTGAAAAATCACACCCCTTTGTTTTTTGCATTTCTTGCAAATAAGAAAGCTATTGTTTAGTCTCAAAAAAACACGTCGTTCCTGCGAGTGAAGTGTTATTTAAAACTGCGCCCAGAAATCGGCGAGAGTAGGGACTGCAAGAGCAGCGTGTAAGCAACAAACCAGGTTTGGCTAGGATTCAGCTAAGCATTATTTACATGTAGACAACAAATAAAAAGGTTTTTTCAGTGGTGAACGCGTGAACAACTCGACGACAATCGAGTTCACAGCTCGTTCACAGGGAACACGTTCATTTTCGTGGTCCTACGACTCGACCAAGAAACAAAGAGGAGTAGCGTAAGCGAAAACTTTATGCATTAGCGAAAACTCAGGCCCTACCTACGCTAACGTCGGGTGGGAAGGGGCAGTTCGATTTATGTCGTTGTACGTCGCTATTAATCCTCTCTATTCAGGGCGATCCGAAGGGCGGTTTCCATTAACCATTCTTCATCGAACGAACAAAGGCGTTGCATATTCGCCTGGACGAAGCAGCCCACTATTCTGCCCATGAAAACGTACGCCGATTTTTTGTCCAACAAACTCGCAGCTTCTGACGTGGAGAATGTGGACGAAGACTCGTAAACCATATGAACCTAGACAGATGTTCACGACATGAACTCGAGTTTGGTTTGTGCTGAGCGCATTCTGCTTGTGTGCAAGGAGCGCTTTTTTATTTAGTTCGGAAATACCCTACTCATTACTTTGGGCTATTGGAGCACATTGCATTCAAATTTACCGTAGCGCAGTGCACATGCCTGCTCTCTTGTACAATTTTGACGAACTTTTAAATATACGAAGAGTCTCATATCCCCATATCATTTGTCGCTTGTCTTGAAATTTCCTGGTCACGTAACTGCAACACCGGATAACTAAATAAAAACGCATTTCTTCCCGCCTTCAGCTGATAATATATGACTTTCTTTGAGATTTTTTTTCAATTATGCGGCCTCAACGTTCCTGGGCTGCATTTAAAGCAAATGTCCGAAGGCTTCACATATGAGTTAAAATATTATGGCATTCTACGATCGTTCCCCAGATCATACCATGCGGTTCTGACGGCATGCCTCCAGAAAACCTTCTGCTATTTGTACAGCGCTAAGTAGTGACTGAGGTTACGTTGGAACTTACATCGTAATGTCTTATCTCCTTGCGTCTGCAAAAATGTATCCAAGTGTGTACGAGCGAATGCGCCTTGATGCAACTCAAAGTATACGCTAGCTTCACTTCACGTTAAAGCGTTGACAGCCTTTTTGGTGAGCCGAAAGGCCTTAACTATTCCTGAATGTTGTTAGAAGGGCAGCCCGTTTTACGGGATTTTTATGCCACATTTGCAGACGTTTTTTGAAGGCAAGAATGCATCTGATGTCCCCTTGCCTTCCTGCCACCCTTGTCGCTGATTGGTTGTCGCTGATTGGAGACATGCCCGCCAGTTGGGAGGTCTAGGTGTGGCTCATCGCTATCACGTATAAATTCTGAATCGGCGTTGGAATAACAATATTTCCCACTAGCCTCAATATTCAGGTAAACACTTCTTGCGTGTTGTATTGCGAAACCATTACTTTTATTTCAAGCTGCGGTATCCAACATGCCTCACTGTAGGTCTTCCCTGATTATTCCCTCTTCTGTGGGTTTCCAGAGGGATGATTGTCTCCTCCAATTACCATCGTCATGGTCATTGCTACTATTACCACATCAACCCCACCGGAAAGTTAAGATCATCTGGACTCCTGGCCATTCCTCCCTGACGGGCAATAACTTGGCTCATCAGCAAGCCTGCGCCCTCTCTCTCCAGGCTTCCAAGGAGACGACATCTTTAATCCCGCTCGTAACGTATCGAGACATCACGCAATATTACCGGTCCGACAGACAACACTTCCCTCTCCCTCACCCTGCACTACCCAAGGAAGAAGAATCGCTGCTCCGCAGACTACAAACCAATACCTTTCCTCACCCAGTTCGCCTGCATCGTATGTTTCCAACTCATTACTCTGCTGTAGGCCAGTATTGTTCACAACCCGGAACTCTGGCTCATATTATAATACAGTGTGAGTACAATCCCAAACTTCCACCCCTCCGATCCCCTCTTCACACCCCTGAGCTGTGGGCGAACCTGGTGACCAGCGGCCATCTGGACGTAGAGCAGCTGCTGGCATCCAGAGCGAAGGCTCTCTGCTCACTGATAGATTCCCAGACTAGGGGACTACTCCCACTTTAGAAAGCTCGAATAAGCGTCTCTCTCTCTCTCTCTCTCTCTCTCTCTCTCTCTCTCTCTCTCTCTCTCTCTCTCTCTCTCTCTCTCTCTCTCTCTCTCTCTCTCTCCCTCTCTCTCTCTCTCTCTCTCTCATTTTCCTTCTCATCGGTTGCCTTTTCTTGATGGTTTTCGTATTCTCCTTTTAAAGAATCGGCCCGTACCGTTGGAATGAGATTGGTTTCTTCTTCTGTCTTGTTTTTTTTTCAACCTTGTGTACTCAAAATATTCGTAATTGTAGTACACGGGGTTGGCTGTTTGTGTAATTGGCATGCTAAAATTATTCCTGTTTGCTTAATACATGTTCCTAACACAACCATGGATTACCACTACAGACAAAGCTACCTTGGTGCACAACTACTGTCTCTAACTGTCTCGGCT
Organism: Haemaphysalis longicornis; assembly: GCF_048455015.1. Lineage (NCBI taxonomy): Eukaryota > Metazoa > Arthropoda > Arachnida > Ixodida > Ixodidae > Haemaphysalis > Haemaphysalis longicornis. Next base: position 148,328,573 of record NW_027526204.1, on the reverse strand, counting down.
GTAAAATGTCCACTGAAAAATAATTCGTGTTTTGAAAAGCGTCAGTGATAAAGGGATGCACATGCCGTATGTATAAACTCTCCATGTGGCTTTACGGTTCAGTAAGCACATTAGCCTCAGTGCTAAGGTATTGTATATCTTGTAGTATGTTAGGCGGCAATCTGAAAATGGAGTTTTGAAGAGGCCGAAATTTTCTGGACAGTTGGTTTTAAATGGGGCGTCAATTGAAACGAGAAACAACAAACTGCCGGTGGGGCTGGTAGTTGCCCTTTGCATTGAAAAAAGCAGCTAGGGTAAAGCAACGCATTACCTTTGAAGTAGGTACTTGTAACGCGTTGTACCAAGATGCTTATTGAAACTCATATTTCAGTAGGTTGCACTAGTGCCAGTGGTTATTGTTAGTGTTGCATTGCAACAAAAGATGCATTAATGCCACGGTGTTTATTTGCCGCAATCATTCATGAAAAAAATTCGAAGCTTTATCCTAAGCATACCATTTTAAAGTTTTACAGCGGAAGATTACCAGAAACATAAAAAAAAAAACGCACCACCTCTCCTCCCCGGAACCTCTGTGTAGATGCGACGCATAGGGGGTTCACGTTGCAGCGTTGGACAGTGGAGGAACGGCGCTGGAACGATGGAGCGGAGCGGCGCAGGCGGGAGGTTCCCGTTTGAACCCATTTCCATTTCACCCTTCCCGCTTGTTCCGTCCCGTTTCAGCCCGGCGCAAAACGACCTTCCCATTTCGCCCTTTCCCACTTGGCCCGTTCCCGTTTGAACCCGTTCCCATTTTAACCTTCCCGTTTGTTCCTTCCCATTTCAACCCGGGGCGAAAGAACCTTCCCGTTTCCTATTTTCCTATTTAGTCCGTTCCCGGAATAACGTACCCAGTTCATGAAACGTTATAAAAAAACATTTTCACATTGTTTTTCATTTACTTCCGTTTGTTCACAGCCGCTGCGATAGCATGCTCACTACATCCAGAGTCCTTGACTGCTTTTCAAACCTGAGCTTCACTTTTTGAATCTAAAGACGACGACATTTGGTTACAATTCGTCATACCAATTAACAAATCTTTTTTAAAATAACAAAGCCTAACAAACAAATTAACAATTAACAAATTAATAAACAGATCTTTCAAATTAACAAAAAAATCTTTTAAATTAACAAACCAAAAAATGATAAAGTCAAAAAGCCCAGAAAAGTTCTGTGGAAGCACAAAAAAAATCGCAAAAACACCCTCACTTTGAAAGAAATCATATTTGTTTAATCGTTATAATAGCGCAAGTGTACATCAATGTCGAAAAAAAAACAGATGAAAACTATAAAAGATAAAAAGATGTATAAAAATAAAGTAACCCTATGTATCTGGATACATATGCTACATCTGGCTATAAAAAATCGCAGTCATGAGAAGCGGCGAAAATTATAAACTTAGCTTTGCGTTTTATTGATTCAGTTTATTCCCGTCACTCTAGCGTACTCAATTTGCATAATAGGGTAAACCTTCAGAAACTTAAGTAGCGCAGGGTCGCCTCTAGTATAAATTTTCTTTACTACAGAAACTTAAAATTGTCGCGGGAATACTACCTCCAAGGGCTTTTCAGACGTTCAGCGAGAAGACATCATAGTAAGACTATAGGCAGCCAATCAGCTGAATTACTATTCGAAAGTTCTTTTTGTTTCCTCCTGCAATTTCTTACTGGCATAAGTTAACTGAACGAACAGTGAACTCGGTGTCGTTAGAAGAACTTTCCCCACGTATTGTAAATATGTGTTCTGGTTGAATCATCGTATTTTAAAATTCGAATACATTACGAATGCATATCATCGTTCGGACCCCTTTGCGTGTATTACATATTTATCTCTTTTACTTATTTGTGTGGGGCGTGTTTAAACTACGCCAACCAATACTGATGTGTTTTTATGTTCACTCCTGCATGAGCCCGACCAGGCCGTAAAGTATCGGTAAATAAATAAAAATGTCTGCCCATACTCACGTAGGAAAGGCATTAGTAGCCAATTCTCCGATTTCTGCACATGTTTTTGTCTTTTTTTAAAGTCCCTCCTATGGACATCTTTGATCTATAGATCTCTCGAACCCGAAGACAAAGCTACGCTCCAAACAATGAGCATAAGAGCGGCTGATAAATAAATTTCAGCCGCACGTACGAACACCAACTGCAGAAAAATCCAATGCATGCATTACTCAAGATATTGGGTATCTTATAGTACACTTTCGCCGCTACAAATTTTGTGTCAAGAGGGCAGTATCGGCCTAAGGCATTCGGAAACTTTTATCGGCTGTAAATATCGATCGATTCCGGAACATTTGGTGCATACCAGTTTATAGTGCATGACCAGTTGCTTGTAAGCACATTTTGGGGAACAGTTTCGAAGACGGTAACGCATATTTTCAGAAATTCAAATGGGTTGCAATGATGCGGGTTCAAATGATAAGGGCGCTTTGGGAGCGGGTTGTAACGGGAAGGGCGTTTTTGGAACGGGCTGTAACAGGAAGCGCCCAAACGGGAAGGTCGTTTCGGGAACGGGCGCACACGGGACGGGTCAAGCGGGAAGGGCGTTTCGGGAATGGGTTCAAATGGGATGGGGTCAAACGGTAACGGGTTCTTTCGGGCTACACCCGCGCAGGCACCGCTGTTTATAGCGCGCATAACGGTGAGGGGATGCGCCAGCGCCAGTGCGTCTGCCGCGGCAGCACAATTCAACACAATCCGCTTTAATTCAATCCAAGCCAAGCCAAGCCAAGCCAAGCCAATCCAATCCCAACCAAGCCAATCAAAGCCAAGCCAAGCCAAGCGAAGCCAATCCAATCCAATCCAATGCCCCTCGCGAGAGAGTGTTCGCTATCGGAAAGGAGAGGGGGTGAGCGGGGGATAGCGCAGCTGGAGCGGCGAGGAGAATGGGGGAGGGGTGGACGCCGACAACGCCGGATGGATGCAGGGACAAGGCGAGTGAATGAGATGCGTTCGCATCTAACACTGTGAAATAAATCACAATCAAAATACTACAATCAAGATTTCGAGGCAGATTTTCCAAAGTCAAAGCTGCCAAAGAGATCTTCTACGATGGATGCTCTTTGCATCTATCTGAACGGTTTTCTTCGGCTGCTCAAATTTCTCGTACATCTACACACTATCTATTACGAATAAACATTTTTAAAATGATGTGGTAGTGTAGTGAATGCATCTGACCCAGTTTTAACAGCAGGCCATCAGACGGAAGTTCAAAAATTCCCAACGAATGATCTTGAGAAGTGCACGTTTGAATGATTCAATCCATTTACATTGCCTTGCTACATTCCCGTTATTCAGTTTAGACAGTGGTTGTTTTCTTAAAGCCCGAGTCCCGAAGTTTAGTATTACAATTCCTATCTACAGCAACCACTACCTACCACCAAAAAGTAGGCCTGACATGCCTCCCTCCTTACGGTAGAACACAAGGCATATGTCAGAATGGTTGGATTCTTGCGTGGTTACATTTACGTAGAACCCACTGCATTTCCGTAGGCCCCACTGCATATTATGCTTCCTATGGCGCCTTAATCGGGAGGACAAAAAGGTGAGGTTCCGGTTGCGTCTAAACGATATAAAGCAGCAGTTTTCTATGAACAAATTTATAGGCCATATTTCCACTGCGCCCATCGTGTTGTGTGCGCAAGATTATCAAGAGATGGGGAGGGAGACAGAATACATGTTTTGAGCGTGTAAAGTTGGTAGTGTGAGCCTTTGAGATGGGTTCCTTGTTCACTAGAGCGCATATGATGTCATCGCCGTCTGCGCCCTGTCAACCAGCGCAAGCTGGGCCGCCGGTGAAGAGTATGACATCAAAATATCCTATTGTGCTCTGAAAGAAGGAGTGGGGGAATAGAGGAAGGGTGGATTTTCTGAGCTGAAGTCACACTCCCCAGTTAGGTTGCGGAGCAATCCTGGTTATTTTTTCTTAAATTGCATTCGAGAGCGTTTTGTGTGGTATCGGATTGAAAATAGCAGGTCCTAACATCCCTGCGATGCCGTCAGCGCCTCAGCAAGCAAGAAAGCTACACATACACTCACCCCCACTCACACGCACGAGTGCCAACACACCCACGTGCGCGTACACAGACTTGGGCGTATGTTGGCTGCTCTCTTGATGTGTTAGCCCAATTCCTCCTGGTGGTGAATGGACAAATAAACCTATTTTTAACAGTGCATCCGCTCCAACTGCAGGGGTTCTTTATATGGGAAGCAACGTTGGGGCAATGACTTCGGCAGTGAACTGTTGATGTTCCGAAGGACGCCTTCCGGACATTTCAAGGCACAAGTGCGTCACTACGTCAGGGAAGGCACGTAGGAAAAGCACTCCGAAGTTGCAATTGACTGTGCGACTCTACTTGCCGGTAGCTCTGGCATCGTTCAGCAATGGGAAAATGACAGGCCTATCACTTCTCCTTCTGGCTTTGCTCTTGCGAAACGGATGCGTGGTGCCTGAGGGCACCTAGCAATGCTTCACTCGAAGTCCTCACTCGCGTTGGCATTCACAAGACTCGACGCCATGCGAGCGGCAACTCGATGAGTGCAAGTATTTCGATAGGACGCCTGCGGTGAGAGGATGGTGAATCAGCTCTCCTGCGTCGGGCGAGATTTATAGCTCTATTCTTTCATGTTCCTTCAATTATTCTGACCTTAGGGAAACGTAATTTGCTGGGTATAGCTAAAGGTTCGAAACGAGTGAGTGAGTGAGGGAGTGAGTGGTTGAGTGAGTGAGTGAGTGAGTGAGTGAGTGAGTGAGTGAGTGAGTGAGTGAGTGAGTGAGTGAGTGAGTGAGTGAGTGAGTGAGTGAGTGAGTGAGTGAGTGAGTGAGTGAGTGAAGACGCGGAAAAGATTTTTTTGGTTACACTAACGTATATAACGTAACTTTGATTCAATCAAGCAGTCACTTTATGCAAATATTTTTGACTGTGCGAGCCATGCAATAGTTATAATAAATTCACATTCAAGAGCGACTACTGCGGCTGAGATATCTCACATGCATATGGACTGTGGTTCTTTTTATTTTAGACATCAAATATAAACATGATTGCTGTCACCAAAATATTTTAAGTTTAATATAACTGCGGCTGGGGCTTTGTTTCTATATGCCATAAACAACTTACATAGTGCAGATCCAAATGAACATTGATAGAATTATGGAGTTGGATTAAACGCATTAGGCGCGCTCCATGCTTCCGCGATGTATCGAGAATGAGGAAGCTGTAGTTACTGCCGGCTACATTTCTTTGCTGCGTTATCGCCATATTCCAGAGTAACTGTAATTGTAACTGCCTGTGTCTCCACGCAATAGAATTGTAATTAACTTTTTAGCCTACAAATTCTTGGAAGCAGCGCTGTCTAGGAGCGTCTCCTTATTCGTTCTATTTGTGAGAACTTTTCAAAGCGATGTAGGTTATTATTTTAAAACAAATATTTTTACTGCTTTTGGGGATTGAGTGATACGAAATGCTTGCGCTAAAATTCTTAAACTTCAGGTTAAAGGAGCCATGAAGAGAAAATGCAATTTGGTTTTATTCGAAAGATTTCGTGTTTTATAGTGCCCCCAGCGCTTGTCCGGATACAAATGGTGCTTTATTCACTGAGAAATTAAACAATTTAGGTTAAAATTTTGATTTTCCCGCTCAATCGTGCGTTTTCGTCGTCCCAAGTGACATCACTGGAACCGACCGCTCTGCAGCCTAGAGTACCTTCATTCACGCATCCCCCGTACAGGGTAGAGACACGTATACGCTGGCGCCGCCATTTTCGGTTGCTCGCTCGCCGCCGAAGCAAGTCATTGTGTCAAAACAGCGCTAACATTATCGCCGCAACGCGGTTTACTGAAGAAGTTTGAATCATATTGTCTGTTTCGCGTTGCTAGGTCTCGTGGGAAACGAAAAGAATAACGCGTTCAGCCCGTTGGCCCAATTGCGGCGGCACGGGACCGTTCAAAGGTTGTCTCCACCCTGTACGGCGGTGTTGGTTTGTTCCCGCGTTTCTTTACGTTCCGTAACCTAGATGGCGCCACTATACCGTGGCAATCGTTTGGTTTGTTTTTGCCCGCATTTAAACCTGGCTTGTTTTTGTTCTGGGAGAAAATATTCGTTCCCTGAAACAGTGCTCGCTCGACAAATGGGGTCACGTAAGACGCCGTTGCTTGCGTCAATCGGCCAGTGTCGTCTGAGACAACCCCAAGCCCCGTAGGGCTGTGCAGCTAAAACCAAGCATGCTGTGCGCAGTACGAACAGCAGAACGCATCAGTACTTCTATGTTTACATGTGCTTTCGTAACTTCCACTGTTTGTCCCATCATTCTTATTGCTTTGTAAAGAATGTGCCCTAAATTTAAGCGCAAATCGCTCGTTCGTCTAGTTTGTAAGTTCTACCTAATTTGCGTCTGCTTCTGCCAGCCTCCGCCAATCGCAGAGCTTAGCTCATGTGACGACATAGGTTCTGTTGCGGGAAATGAGCTGGTGGGTCGCATGACCATTCCCGTTTTTCCTAATTATGTAGCTTATTTGAGCGAAGTTTACGTTAAAAGTGGTGTCAGTATGATTCTAACGAGACAATCTTTTGAATGAACCAAACTTGTGTTTTCTCTTCATGGCTCCTTTAAGCTTGAGTAAGCTCAGTATATACAGCTGTATTATTGTACGCATTACTCCATTGAACCTTATGCAGTAGCGTATACGTGTTTTCAGAACAAAAGAACGCGAGTGTTCTACAATAAATTTTCAGTTATTGTTGCTGCATATTGCGATCGAAGATTGATGTTGCGTTGGTTCTTCAGCATTGCAACACTGTGATCACAATGCTTTTTATTCGCCCCTGAATAAGATCAGAAATATATCATAATGTTTCATGCGACTTCATTTAAACGCAATTAAACCGTAACAATTGGCAATACAAGAGATTCAGAATACACGGATCGAGCGTTTACCGACAACAGAATATTTTATTAAGACGAAATGAAGAAAATACAAGTCTTGTGCCGCCCTTCTTCTCTTCTGCGCCGTATAAAAACGAATAGCGACATATCTTCACAGTATTCCGCTTGGTTAAATTCAACGGCACTCAATGGCCAGCTTGGAAGCAATGGGAACATACAAGAGATAATACTGTACCCTGGTCGAATGTTGAATCAGACCAAGCAGCAACATATTTCAACCGGGTTGTTGACGCTTAGCCATGGTACTGAGTGACGCTAGTTTAGAAGGGAATGGAAGCATGAAAATACTTGTAATTGACGGGGAGTTCCAAGCAGCAGAGAAGGCTTGGGCGCCTTATTTTAGCAAGCATAACCATGATGTACTACTTCTAGCCTGGAAGCGTTACGAATCGTGCAGGTGTTAGCAATTCAAGAAGAGAAACATGCATTTAAAGAAAAGAAAATTATTAATGGGGAATTCATCTTTTCTTCAGCATTAATACATGTGGGGACGCTGTTGCTGTAAAGTAAGCATTCGTGTTGATCGAGCAGATTTAGGGGAAATCCCCAAGGTGGAGTTTGTTTCTGCGAAGAAAAGTTTGACATCCACCTGAATGCAGCCATACGGCTACAAAGAAAAGCTATAGAGCATCCTCAGAGACTTCGCAGTAGAAGAAAAATTAGAAGTTTCTGAGGAAGCTGTATAGCTTTCCTTTGTAGCCGTATGGCTGCATTCAGGTGGATGTTAAACGTTCCTTCGCATAAGCATTCCTGTGTGCGAAACCACTCGTTAAACGTGGCGTTATGCATAGTATATACTTTATTATTAATTCTCGTATGACCGGAATATTCGTCACACGGAAAACTCGCATTACGAGCTTGTTTCGGAACGTGTAAGCGATGTTTCCGTCGCCCATTTAAAAAATGATGTAGGTGAGCGAGTGTGCTTTCAAAATTTTTGAAGTAGGAAGTTACGTAAATATGCCGCCATACCGAGCTAATTATATTAAAGTGATGAATGCATTAAAATTTGCCCTAAATAGCACGCAGAAAAAGTAAACAAAGCTCAGTGGATATGACGTGGTGTTGCTGAGCTCAAGGAGGCGGGTTCGATTCCCGGCCGCGGCGGCCGCTTTTCTGATAGAGGCGAAAAGCAAAAACGCCCGTGTGTACGACATTTCGACCCACGATAAAGATCCTCAGGTGGTGAAAATGAATTCGGAGCCCTCCACTACGGCGCGCCTCATCGCCGGTGTTGCATCGGCGCGTTAAACCCCCACAATCAATCAAATCAAGAAATAAACAATTTAAAACCTAATGCAATGCGCGGTGGTGTGTCCTTCAATGTCTACAGAGAAAAAAAATCCCCCAGCTCAGCTATATATGGTTCATGCTTTGCGGAAGTTAGTGCAAGCTTCCCCAATTTTTTTTTTATTCGCAGACTGAAAGTGGGGGTGCGGGTTGTGTGCAAGGGCAGGTTATACGGGCAAAAATACGGAAGTATACCACCTCAACACCCCTGACGATCAGCACTTAAAAAAGTGCAGGTCTCGCTGACCTCTCACCCCCTCCCTCCCTTCCCCTAAAGAAAAAAAACCACACCTACTGGTCGCACAGACCTCCCCACGCCCTCCTAAACAGCCGTAACGAATTTACCTTTGTAGAAGCCAGCCTCAGACTGGCTTTCAACGCCAATTTACGGTCAGGGCTTCTAGGCTTTTGTTTACACGGCCGCTGTGTAACGAAATCCATGCGACGAAAAGGCGCCTTGCACGAGAGTTCCTATCTCGAGATGGCCCTGTACCAAAAGGCCGGTGTGACGAGTTGGCCTGTGACGAGTTTTCCGGTGACGAGCGGGCTTGTGACGAGTGGGCTCGTTCCCACTTCCCATGGTCCTTCTGTTCAGGGGGAATGGTGCTTGAAGCCGCTGAAGCTGAAGGCCTGGAGAGCAGAGAAATATCGTCGGTAGCTCACTCGCTTTTTCTCGTCAGCATTGGAGGCGCCAGTGACATATTCCGATTCTCATTTCTGCCCAAACGTTTTCTTTTCTACAATTATTTGAAAGGGTTTCTCCGCTTTGCGGGTTAGCGTCCCTGAAAATATCCGTTGGTTGTTTCAAAGATATGGCCATGTTTCTTGTTCGACATCTCGTGGCTTGGTTTCTAACGATAATTCTTTAGAGTCCTCGTTCATTGTTATTCGCTTGATAAAAACTCTAAAAATTTAAGTCTCTACACCCACACCACGCACACCACTAAATACAGAATCCATGAGCTCTGGCGATCGCCTTCGCAGCCACCACACATGCCAACCTCCCCCACACCAGCATTGTCTTTGATCCTCAGCAGGCAAACCATCTGTAGAAGACTCACCTAGTC